>NC_045436.1:140295730-140343230 GCF_002776525.5 Piliocolobus tephrosceles | reverse complement strand
AAATGATCTAATGACACTTAGATTTTTCATTTAAAAAAGTGCATTTTTTATTGTAACTGAAAGGACAAATAAAATTTCATACACCTTTAGAACTTGAAATATTTTCAAATAGAATGAATCTGTATTATAATTGTTATGACATTTAAATAATCTTGTTAATTTTAAAATATTTAATTTCCCATCTGCACCTGTGAAATTCTTAATTATCTTTCTCTTACTATTTTTTCCACATTTTCTGAAACAAGTAATAACTTATTTGGCATTGTGCAAAATCTCATCTCTTACAAATCTACTACTATTGGAGCAAGTACTGTGGATTTTTCAAATTCCAATATGTACTTTGGTTTTCGTTTTATTTTTCATGTTTTAATTAATTAATTAATTTTGAGACAGACTCTCTCTCTGTTGCCCACGCTGGAGTGCGGTGGTACGATCTTGGCTCACTGCAACCCCCGCTTCCCAGGTTCTGAAGCGATTCTCAGGCTCCCAAGTAGCTGGGGTTAGAGGAACTTACCAACACACCCAGCTAATTTTTGTAATTTTAGTAGAGATGGGGTTTCATCCTATTGGCCAGACTGGTCTTGCACACCTCACCTCAAGTGATGTGCCCACCTCAGCCCCACAAAGTACTGAATTACAGATATGAGCCACCACACCTGATTTGTTTTCTTTTTATTTTTTTTAATGTAAAAAATAATATGGATATGTTGTTACTAGGAAAACAGAAATATGTACAAAACATATGCATGAAAATAACTTACTCATCTTTGCTTTATACATTAATCATTTTTAATAATGGTATTATATTTACAGAATAAATTTACAAAAGTGTAGTCAAAAATATTAAATTTTGGATTTTAATATATTCTACCTTATTACTTCCATAAGTGTGGATATAGATATATTAATATATGAAAATATTTATTTTTTCCTAATGTCATTAAAGAGTTATATATATATTTTTGGTCAGTCTTAATTAATTTGAATTCAAGTGAACTGAACTCTGAATGATTTAATAGAAACTGGATTTAGAAAAACCAAAACTTTAGTTTACCAGTGTCTTCTAATCGTATATATGGGTCAGTTTTGAAATCATTCGAATGTATTTAAATATATTTATGTTTCTTAAGTTTAATTTTCTTATTTTAATTGATACATAATAGTTGTACATATTTATGGGGTATGATATTTCTATATATATATATATATATATAATGTGTAGTGAGCAGGGTAATCACCTCAAACATTTATCATTTCTTTTTATTGGGAACTTTGAAAGTTTTCTCTTTTAGATACTTTGAAATACACAATAAATTGTTGGTAACTATAGTGATTCAATTATAGTGTAGACAATATAGCCTATTCCTCCTAACTGCAATTTTGTACCCATTAATCAATCTCTCACTATTCCCTGACCTATCCCTTCACCTTCCTAACCTCTGATAACCACTATTCTACTCTCTACTTCTATGATGCAAATTTGTTCAGTTCTCACATATGAACAAGAATATGTGGTATTTGTATTTCTGTGCCTATTATTATAAAGTAAAATAATATAATGTCCTCCAGGCTGATCTATGTTGTTGCAAATGGCAGGATTTCATCTTTGTGACTGAATAATAGTCCACTGAGTACATGTGCAGATTTGTTTTATAGGGAAACTGTGTGTCATGGATGTTCGGTGTACAGATTATTTTCTCACCCAGGTAATAAGCATAGTAGCCAATAGGTATTCTTTTCTCACCCAGGTAATAAGCATAGTAGCCAGTAGGTGTTCTTTCTGATCCTATTCCTTCTCCCACTCTCCAACCTCAAGTAGGCCCCAGTGATTGCTGTTCCCATCTACTTGTCCATGTGTTCTCCTTATTTGACTCCCACTTATAAGTGAGAACATGCAGTATTTGGTTTTCTGTCCCTCAGTTAATTTGCTAAGGATAATGGTCTTGAGCTCCATCAATGTTGCTGCAAAAGACATCATCTCATTCTTTTTTATGGCTGTACAGTATTTCATGGTGTATATATACATTTTCTTTCTCTATTGTTGATGAACATTGAGATGTTTTTGCTGTTGTGAATAGTATTGCAATGAACATAAATGTGCCTGTGGCTTTATAGCAGAACGATTTATATTCCTTTGGGTATATACCCAGTAATGGGATTGCTGGATTTAATGATAATTATGTTGTAACTTCTTTAAGAAATTGCCACACTACTTTACACAAAGTCTCAATTAATTTATACTCTTACCAACAGTGAATAAACATTCCCTTTTCTTGGCAACCTCGTCAGCATCAGTTATTTTTTGACGTTTTAATAATCACCATTTGATCGTGTGAGATGGTATCTCATTGTGGTTTTGATTTGAATTTCTTGAATGATGAGTGATGAGTGATGTTGAATATCTTTTCATATGCTTGTTGTCTGCATATATGTCTTCTTTAGAAAAGTGTTTGGTCATATCTTTTGTCCACTTCTTCTTGGTGTTGTTTGTTTAAGTTCCTTATAGATCTGGATATTAGTCTATTGCCAGGTGCATAGCTTGCAAATATTTCCTATGATTCTGTAGGTTGTCTGTTTACTCTGTTGATAGTTTCTTTTGCTGTGCAGAAACTCTATAGTTTAATAAGTTCTCACTTGTCAATATTGGTTTTTGTTGCAATTGCTTTTGGCATCTTCATCAGGAAATCTTTGTCAGGTTCCATGTTCATAATGATTTTTTCTAGGTAATCCTTCAGGAATTTTATAATTTTAGATTTTACATTTTTGTCTTTAATCCATCTTGATATGATTTTTGTACATGGTGTAAGGAGAGGGTCCAATTTAAATTTTCTGCCTATGCTGAGCTAGTTATCCCAGCATCATTTACCGAATGGAGACTTATTTCCCCTTTTCTTGTTTTTGTCTACTTTGTTGAAGATCAGATGGACAGAGATGAGTAACATTATTCCTGGACTTTCTATTTTGTTTCATTCTGCTTTACATCTGTTTTTGCACCAGTATCATGCTGTATAGGTTACTATAGCTTTGCTGTAGAGTTTGAAGTCAGGTAATGTGATGCCTCCAGCATTGTTCTTTTTCTTTAGAATTGCTTTGGCTATTTTTGGTTCCATACAAATTTTAAAATACCTTTATCTAATTAGGTGAAGAATGTATTGGTAGGTTGATAAGAATAGCATTGAATATATATATTGCTTTAAAGAGTATGACCATTTTAATGATATTGAGTCTTCCTATTTTCTTGTTCATGAACATGAAATATTCTTCCATCTATTTGTGTAATCTCTGATTTCTTTGAAAATCGTTTTGTAATTCGCACTGTAGAAATCTTTTCCTCCCTGCTTAGCTGTATTTTTAGGTATCTTATTCATTTTGTGGCTATTGTGAAAGAAATTTCATTAGTTATTTGGCTTTCGGCTTGGATATTGCTTGTGTATAAGTACGCTATTGATTTTTATATGTTGATTTTCTATCCTGAAATTTTGCTGAAGTTGTTTGTGAACTGGAGTAGCTTTTGGCCAGAGACTGTTTGGTTTACTAGATATAAAATCATGTTGTGAACAGGGATAGTTTGACTTTTCTTTTTCTCATTTGGATGCCTTTTATTTCTTTCTTTTGCTTGATTCTTCTGTCTAGGATTTCCAATACTGTGTTGAATAGGAGTAGTGAGAGAGGTCATCCTCATCTTATGCTGGTTTGTAAGGGGAATGCTTCCAGCTATTACCCATTCAGTATGATGTTAGCTGTGGGTTTGTCATAGATGTCTATTGTCTTGGTATGTGATACTTCAATGCCTAGTTTGTCGAGGATTTTTAACATGAAGTGATGTTGAATTTTTATCAAAAGTATTTTCTACTTCTATTGAGATAATCATGGTTTTCTTTGTAAATTCCTGTTCTGTTCATGTGATAACTTACATTTATTCAGTTTTATAGATTGAACCGACCTTGCATTCCAGCAATAAAGCATACTTGATCCTGATGGATTAGCTTTATGATGTGTGCTGCTGGATTCAGTTCACTAGTTTTTTCTTGAGGATTTTTGCATCAATATTCGTCAGGGATTTTGGCCTGAATTTTTTTTCGTTATATTCCTGCCAAGTTTTCGTATGAGGATGACGTTAGCCTCATACAACAAGCTGGGAAGGAGTCTCATCTCCTTAAATTTTTGGAATGGTTTTAGTAGAGAAGATACCAGCTCTTCCTTGTACATTTGGTAGAATTCAGCTGTGAATCTGTCTGATCCTGGGCTTTTATTTGTTGGTAGACGTTTTATTGTGGATTTAATTTCAGAAATTGTTATTGGTCAGTTCAGGGATGCAATTTTTTCATGGTTCATCTTATTTGATGTCTTTTTTTTTTTTTTTTTTTTTTTTTTTTTGAGACGGAGTCTCGCTCTGTCGCCCGGGCTGGAGTGCAGTGGCCGGATCTCAGCTCACTACAAGCTCCGCCTCCCGGGTTTACGCCATTCTCCTGCCTCAGCCTCCCCAGTAGCTGGGACTACAGACGCCCACCACCTCGCCCGGCTAGTTTTTTGTATTTTTTAGTAGAGACGGGGTTTCACAGTGTTAGCCAGGAGGGTCTCGATCTCCTGACCTCGTGATCCACCCGTCTCGGCCTCCCAAAGTGCTGGGATTACAGGCTTGAGCCACTGCGCCCGGCCTTTGATGTCTTATAGACTTTCTGGATCTGAAACTGTAATTCCATCCCAGACTTGGGAAGCCTTCTGTCATTATTTTTTTGAATGTATTTTCTATCTCTTTCTGTCTTTTTCTTTTTTTATTTTATTTTTCATTTTTTTAAATTATACTTTATGTTCTAGGGTACATGTGCACACCACACAACATGCAGTTTTGTTACATATGTATACATGTGCCATGTTGGTGTGCTGCACCCATCAACTCATCATTTACATTAGGTATAACTCCTAATGCTATCTTCCCCCCTCCCCCCACCCCACAAAAGGCCCTGATGTGTGATGTTCCCCTTCCTGTTTCCAAGTGATCTCATTATTCAATTCCCACCTATGAGTGAGAACACGTGTTGTTTGGTTTTCTGTTCTTGCAATAGTTAGCTGAGAATTATGGTTTCCAGCTGCATCCATGTCCCAACAAAGGACATGAACTCATCCTTTTTGATGGCTGCATACTATTCCATGGTGTATATATGCCACATTTTCTTAATCCAGTCTGTCATTGATGGACATTTGGGTTGGCTCCAAGTCTTTGCTATTGTGAACAATGCTGCAATAAACATAGGTGTGTATGTGTCTTTATAGCAGCATGATTTAAAATCCTTTGGGTATATACCCAGTAATGGGATGGCTGGATTCTGTCTTTTTCTATTCTGACATGCCAAGTATGTGTAAGTTGTTCTGTTTAATGGTATCCCAAAAGTCTTTTATACTATCATTACATCATCTCATTGTTATTATTATTATTGCTTTTTGTTCCTTAGAATGACTAATTAACAGTTATCTGGCTTCAACTTCACTGATTCTTTCTTGTGCTTGATCTAATCTGTTGTTGAATCCTTCTATTGAATTCTTCAGTTTGGTTATAGCAGTTTTTATATCTAAGATTTATTTTTGGTATTTTTTAATACTTTATATCTCTTTGTGGAAATTCTAAGCTTGTTACTGCATTTTTATCTTGAATGCTATGCTCGTATTCATGACCTTTATTTTGACTTCCCTGTTGGGTAAATCAGAAAAGTGCGTGATATTCAATTCAGTTTCTGAAGATTTGTGTTTTTTTGTTTTGCTTTGTTTAAAATTTTAGTTGTCGTTAGAAATGTTTGGGTATTGGATGTAAGTTCTAGTTCATTTATCTTCACAATGAGATTGAGTGCAGGTATCTATCTCCCACACAAATGTCTATCTTCACATTTAGGTTGCACCTTCTGATTTTTAAAAGATAGCTACTAGGAGTGGGCCCATTTTGCATGTATCTGCTCATATTCTGTGTTTTGAAGTCACTTGGGATCACTAAAACCCCTTGATTTTTCAGAGCTAGGTCATTAATGAGACAGATTGGCTTGTTATGTGGCCAAACTCCTTCCAGAAAGACTGGATGAACCTCGCTGTATATGGGGAATTAAGGAGGACATCTTGTGAAATGCCAAGCTCTGGCTCTGGCTACAAAGAGCTATTGTTTCTTTAGCCTGTTACTTTACTGATGCAAATTCGTTAGAGATGAGGCCATCAAGTAGCCATTAAGAGTATGTTTCATAAACTCTTCCTGTAGAGAAAGTGAGACTTGCAAGTGCTTGCCCCTTTACTGCAATGCTCCAAGGAGATGTACCTCTGGAAGTCTTTGGATGCCTGTTTAAAACCAACTCTTTGTTCTGGGATCAAGAATACTTACAAACACTTTGTCCCTTCTTTTCCCATAGTAACTAGATTTAAGATAAATTCCTTTGGGATGCAGCTTTAGCAACTATGGGTCTTGATGTGTATCTTAAATCCCTTCTGTGGAGAAAGAAGGAGTTTCATTTTTTTAGGGCCCTTCTCTGAACTGCCACAAGAAGATGAAGTCTCTGGATGCGTTTTAACACCCACTTAAAGAGACCAGTGATTTCCTGCTGTGTAGAAAGACGTATGCATGCCAGCCCTTTCTACTTTCAGACCTAGGAGATTTATAATGCCGTATCTTAGGTGAATATTATAAAAGTTAAGGCTTTTGGTGTGAGTGCAAACTTTTTGAGTCTGGTAGCAAATCGATAATTTTCTCTTTAACTCCCCAATGCAAGTTAACTGGAAGTCAGACTATCAGCCACTGGAGAAGGATTTTGTAAATCTCTTGTGGGAAAACAGAGAACTGTGATTTTTAAGTCTCTTCTATGCACTGCTTCACGGGCAATAGATTACCTGGGGAATGATTATTCACCTGTATAAGATTGGTGATTTATTTACTACAGTCTGAAGTGATACTAACGTGTCTAAT
Source organism: Piliocolobus tephrosceles (assembly GCF_002776525.5). NCBI lineage: Eukaryota > Metazoa > Chordata > Mammalia > Primates > Cercopithecidae > Piliocolobus > Piliocolobus tephrosceles. The sequence goes on along the minus strand of NC_045436.1, from coordinate 140,336,290 downwards.
CCACTCCATATTTGCATTTGGTGAATTATAGGCCCACTTGTGGGCAAATTTTGGATTAAGGTCTATATGTGAGGTCCAGATCCTCCTCTCCACAGTGTGAAACTGAACGTTTTATGGCAGTTTTATTGCACAGTGCTCTGGGTGGAGTCCATGCTTAACTGTTCTTCAGTTTCTCCTAACTGTTTGATATGAATGTTTTCTCAGTTGCCTGGGGTATAGGAGTCTCTTGACCGTGGTCTTTCTCTCAGAGGAAATTGATCTGTGGATAGATATTATTTGATGTGTCTGTGGATAGAAGGAGAATGAAAAGTTTTCTATTCCACTACCTTGGCAACCTGTGTGTCTTTTCTTAAGTTCTTTCTGTTTTTGTTTTTGTTTTTTCTGTCTTACTTAGAAAGACTACATATATCCCAGCCAGGCCAGTGACTCACTCCTGTAATCCCAGCACTTTGGGAGGCTGAAGATGGTGGATTGCTTGAGGTCAGAAGTTTGAGACCATTTTTGCCAACATGGTGAAAACCCATCTGCACTAAACATACAAAAAAAATAGCTGGACATGTTGGCATGCACCTGTAATCTCAGCTACTCGGGAGTATGATGCAGGGAAATAGCATGAACCAGGGAGGTGAACATTACAGTAACCTGAAATTGTGCCACTGCATCAGCCAGGGTGACAGAGAGAGACTGTCTGAAAAAAAAGAAAAGAAAGGATTATGTATATACCAAGATAAATACAATATTTCAAGATATTTTTCTACTATTATGTTTTCACCTTTAAATTCATAATCTATGGACGGGCGTGGTGGCTCATGCCTGTAATACAAACACTTTGGGAGGCCAAGGCATGTGGATAACTTGAAGTCAGGAGTACAAGACCAGCCTGGCCAATATGCTGAAACCCCATCTCTATTAAAAATACAAAAATAGCCAGTCACGGTGGTACACACCTGTAATCCCAGCTATTTGGGAGGCTGAGGTGGGATAATGGCTTGAATCTGGAAGGAGGAGCTTGCAGTGAGTCAGGATGGTGCCACTGTACTCCAGCTTGGATAATAGAGCAAGATTCCATCTCAAAGAGAAAAAACATAAATAAATAAACAAATAAATAAATAAATAATTGTAATCTACTTGAAAATTGTAATGCATCACTTTATGCTGTATAACTATTATGATGAAATTCTCTTTGTCTATCTAATCTATCGTTCTTTCAAAAATTTTAGGTCTTTTGGGCTTTATTAAGTCTCACACTATATACTATTTCTATAACACCTTATGTCATTACTATCAGCTTTGAGTTGATATTCAAATATTAATAGAGGAAGATACATGGATAATAATAATTCCCACCACATTTTATTTAACTTATCTGTTTGCCCTAGACATGGGCTGAAAGAGTTTTGGGTATCACAAAACCTAATCATGATTCCAATTACAGTTGCTTTACATATTGGGTGAAGCAAACAAGCACAACCTCTGGCACTAGTAAGCAGCTAATTACCCAGAACCTGTAAATGCAGATAAGGAAAAGAGTCTCTCTTCATCATCTCATTAAAAATAAATCTCACATCACTTGCTTTCTGCCATATTCTAGTCAGTAAGATTTTCACCATCTTATTCCATAGAATATCACACAAGTCTACTTTACTGCTAAAATTATTCAGATTGGACTTAAGTAAGAAGAAGTAGAACAGGCTGATATTCCATAGCCTGGAACATACTTATCAGAAGGTGAGAAATAGTTGCTCTGAAAATCCTGGTGTCTAAACTTTCATTAAGGTCTTTAGAAATCTAGTGGTTTAGCACCTTGCAGGATACCTCCTGCACAGTGCAAAACTGTGGATTACTCATTAATAGCTTACCACAGTAAAGATACACAAACAATCTTTATATTTGAGAGGCAACACACACCACATTTGATTGTCGTGCTTGATTAATTAGTTAATTACAAGATTCCGATCTTTAGGCAGGGCTCAATGAGCAGAAAGTCTTTATCATAGATTCAGGCTGAAGTCCAAATGATTCTTCAGTTTAGAACATATAATCCAACAGGCCAAATGATAAAATTGTTTGTGGCAAATAAGAAAGTTGCATAGGACCTCTGGAAAATTCAAATAGAATTTAGGAACCAGTTCATATACTCTTTTTAAAAAATGTCTGTTTTTTGAGGCAGCCCTTAGTTGTAACTTTACCCTGGTAAGCCTCAAGTTACCATGCAACCTAAATTGTTGGATACACAAAGCAATTTATCTTTAATCTTGCAGTATTACTTAACTTCTCTCAATCTGTAGCCACAGATTAATTAATGGGAAGTTCTCGATGAATAATTAAATGAGAAACAACAACAACAAGACCAAATTTGCAATTGGTTTTGTGCAGTATAGCGGCATCCAAGCAGAAGTGGACCATTGGACTGCTGGAGCATTATAGTCCAAATCTGGAGTATCCCTGAAAGATAACAAAGATAAATCCTCCCAGTGAATGGAATTTGAAGAGTAGATTTGGTTATTTAGTTAGCTGATGTGATTTTTTTCTCTGTCTTTAAAAATCTTCTGTGACAATAGCTGAAAATATGAAGAAATGTCTGTTATCTTTTACCACATAAAGACATGAACTACTATTCCCTTTACATTTATCTCGCTGCTAAGCAGAGCTTTGCTTTTCAGAATAAAAGAAGGTGTAAGAATTCAGCCTAACCCATCTTCCAAATTTTATGTAGAGTGTAAAAAAGGGTGCCGAACTAAGCAATAAATGCTGGACCAAAATAGCATTTGCGTTAAATGTTCCGTTTCTTTGTATATGCCAACCTCACTAAATTGTAGACTGCAATTACATCCAAACAAAGTTAACAAAAGTTGTATACAATTATACTTTATTAATTATTTTCTCTTGGTTAAATGACTATTCTATATTATAATTAAAATTGATTTGACTCAGTGCCAAAATTATACATAATTGAAGAAAGTATAAACAGTTTGATTTAAGTAAGACCATTTCAGGGGAAAAAATGGGATGCTCAACCTCAAGTAATGGTTATACATATACACATTAAAAAATAGTGTCTGTGTAAGTTACTTCTCCAGCTAAACCTTTCAAAGGACCATTGCATCTTTCTTCACTTCATGAATTATCATTTCCAATGTATTATACTTTCACAAGTTGAGGTGGACTTATACAGGGCCAAATTTATATGTATTTATATTCTTTACAATTAAGTCACCTAAAATATTCTCTATTGAATACTAACTTACAGTAGTCCTTTTGATATGAAAGCAGTAGAGTTACTTTGACTTTCTGGAAGACTAAATAAAATGTCTTTTGGAAATACTTTCTTATGTTCAATCATTCCTAGAAATTTCTTTACATATATATGTGTGTGTGTGTGTGTGTGTGTGTGTGTGTGTAGGTAGAGAGACACAGAGGCACCATTAGCACTTTGTAAGAAATATAACTGAGTTTGAGCATGAGGTACAGAAGGCAAGAGATCACTTTTTAGCCTTAAGTGACTGGGTCAATTTATAGAAGGAGAAGCTGAGAAGGTCTTTGTGTTAGCACATTCTCACACTGCTATAAAGAAATATCTGAGACTGGGTAATTTATAAAGAAAAGAAGTTTAAGTGGCTCATAGATTCCACAGGCTGTACAGTTAGCATGGTTGGGGAAGCCTCAGGAAACTTACAATCCTGGTGGAAGGCAAAGGAGAGGCAGGCTTATCTTACATGGCTGCCCAGGAGGAAGAGGGTGAAAGGGGAGGTGTTACACCAGGACTCTCCAGTCTTTTAGATTCCCTGAGCCACACTGGAAGAAGAATTGCCTTGGGCCATGCATAAAATACACTAACACTACAATAGCTGATGAGCTAAAAAAATAAAATAAAAAAAATCTCAAAAAATGTCTCAAAATGTTTTAAGAGAGTTTACTAATTTTTGTTGGGTCACATTCAAACTGTCCTGGGCTCCAGGCAGCCTGTGGGCCTCCAGTTGGACAAGGTTTTGCTGCAAAGCTTTAAACAACCAGATTTCATGAAAACTCATTCATTATCACAAGAACCACAAACGGAAAACCCGCCCCCATGACCCAGTCACTTCCCACCAGGCCCCTTTTCCAAAATAGTGAAATGCAATTCAACACAAGATTTGAATGGGGACACAAATCCAAACCATATCATTCTGCCCCTGGACCCTTTCCTGTTATGTCCTGTCATATTGCAAAATACAATCATTATTTGTCAATAGTCCTCAAAGGCTTAACTTAATTCATCATTAACTCAACAGTCCACAGTCCAAAGTCTCATAGGACACAAACTAAGTCCTTTCTTCCTATGAAACTGTAAAATAAAAAACAAGTAAGTTACTTCCAAGATACAATGGAGGTACAAGCATTGAGTAAATACACCTGTTTTAAAAAAGAAAAGTCGGGAGGAGCCAGATGGCCGAATAGGAACAGCTCCAGTCTCCATCTCCCAGTGCGAGTGACACAGAAGACCGGTGATTTCTGCATTTTCAACTGAGGTACTGGGGTCATCTCACTCAGGAATGCCGGACAATCGGTGCTGGTCAGCTGCTGCAGCCTGACCAGTGAGAGCTGAAGCAGGGCGAGGCATCGCCTCACCTGGGAAGCACAAGGGGGAAGGGAGTCCTTTTTCCTAGCCAGGGGAACTGAGACACACAACACCTGGAAAATTGAGTAACTCCCACCCCAATACTGCGCTGTAAGCACACCGGCACACCAGAAGAATATATCCCATACCTGGCTGGGAGGGTCCCACGCCCACGGAGCCTCCCTCCTTGCTAACACAGCAGTCTGCGGCAATCTAACCGCAAGGCAGCAACGAGGCTGGGGGAGGGGTGCCCGCCATCGCTGAGGCTTAAGTAGGTAAACAAAGCCGCTGGGAAGCTCGAACTGGGTGGAGCTCACAGCAGCTCAAGGAAACTTGCCTGTCTCTGTAGACTCCACCTCTGGGGACAGGGCACAGCTAAAAAATAACAGGAGAAGCAGCAGAGGCCTGTGCAGATGCGAACGACTCTGTCTAACAGTTTTGAAGAGAGCAGTGGATCTCCCAACACAGAGGTTGAGATCTGAGAACGGGCAGGCTGCCTGCGCAAGTGGGTCCCTGACCCCTGAGTAGCCTAACTGGGAGACATCCCCCACTAGGGGCAGACTGACACCCCACACCTCACAGGGTGGAGTACACCCCTGAGAGGAAGCTTCCAAAGCAAGAATCAGACAGGTGCACTCGCTGTTCAGCAATATTCTATCTTCTGCAACCTCTGCTGCTGATACCCAGACAAACAGGGTCAGGAGTGGACCTCAAGCAATATCCAACAGACCTATAGCTGAGGGTCCTGACTGTCAGAAGGAAAACTATCAAACAAGAAAGACACCTATACCAAAACCCCATCAGTACGTCACCATCATCAAAGACCAGAGACAGATAAAACCACAAAGATGGGGAAAAAGCAGGGCAGAAAAGCTGGAAATTCAAAAAATAAGAGCGCATCTCCCCCTGCAAAGGAGCACAGCCCATCGCCAGCAACGGATCAAAGTTGGTCAGAGAATGACTTTGACGAGATGAGAGAAGAAGGCTTCAGTCCATCAAACCTCTCAGAGCTAAAGGAGGAATTATGTACCCAGCACAAAGAAACTAAAAATCTTGAAAAAAGAGTGGAAGAGTTGACAGGTAGACTAACTAATGCAGAGAAGGTCATAAACGAAATGACAGAGATGAAAACCATGACATGAGAAATACGTGACAAATGCACAAGCTTCAGTAACCGACTCGATCAACTGGAAGAAAGAGTATCAGCGATTGAGGATCAAATGAATGAAAGGAAGCTAGAAGAGAAACCAAAAGAAAAAAGAAGAAAAAGAAATGAACAAAGCCTGCAAGAAGTAGGAGATTATGTAAAAAGACCAAATCTACGTCTGATTGGGGTGCCTGAAAATGAGGGGGGAAATGGAACCAAATTGGAAAAGACTCTTCAGGACATCATCCAGGAGAACTTCCCCAACCTAGCAGGGCAGGACAACATTCAAATTCAGGAAATACAGAGAACGCCACAAAGATACTCCTCCAGAAGAGCAACTCCAAGACACATAATTGCCAGATTCACCAAAGTTGAAATGAAGGAAAAAATCTTAAGGGCAGCCAGAGAGAAAGGTCGGGTTACCCACAAAGGGAAGCCCATCAGACTGACAGCAGATCTCTTGGCAGAAGCTCTACAAGCCAGAAGAGAGTGGGGGCCAATATTCAACGTTCTTAAAGAAAAGAATTTTAAAGCCAGAATTTCATATCCAGCCAAACTAAGCTTCATAAGTGAAGGAGAAATAAAATTCTTTACAGATAAGCAAATGCTTAGAGATTTTGTCACCACCAGGCCTGCTTTACAAGAGACCCTGAAGGAAGCCCTAAACATGGAAAGGAACAACTGCTACCAGCCATTGCAAAAACATGCCAAAATGTAAAGACCATCTGGGCTAGGAAGAAACTGCATCAACTAATGAGCAAAATAACGAGTTAATATCATAATGGCAGGATCAAGTTCACACATAACAATATTAACCTTAAATGTAAATGGACAAAATGCTCCAATTAAAAGACACAGACTGGCAAACTGGATAAAGAGTCAAGACACATCAGTATGCTGTATTCAGGAGACCCATCTCACATGCAGAGACATACATAGGCTCAAAATAAAGGGATGGAGAAAGATCTACCAAGCAAATGGAGAACCAAAAAAAGCAGGGGTTGCAATACTAGTCTCTGGTAAAACAGACTTTAAACCATCAAAGGTCAAAAGAGACAAACAAGGCAATTACATAATGGTAAAGAGATCAATTCAACAGGAAGAGCTAACTATCCTAAATATATATGAACCCAATACAGGAGCACCCAGATTCAGAAAGCAAGTCCTTGGAGACTTACAAAGAGACTTAGACTCCCATACAATAATAATGGGAGACTTCAACACTCCACTGTCAACATTAGACAGCTCACCAAGACAGAAAGTTAACAAGGATATCCAGGAATTGAACTCATCTCTGCACCAAGCGGACCTAATAGACATCTATAGAACTCTCCACCCCAAGTCAACAGAATATACATTCTTCTCAGCACCACATCACACTTATTCCAAAATTGACCACATAATTGGAAGTAAAGCACTCCTCAGCAAATGTAAAAGAACAGAAATTTTAACAGTCTCTCAGACCACAGTGCAATCAAACTAGAACTCAGGACTAAGAAACTCAATCAAAACCACTCAACTACATGGAAACTGAACAACCTGCTCCTGAATGACTACTGGGTACATAACGAAATGAAAGCAGAAATAAAGATGCTCTTTGAAACCAATGAGAACAAAGATACAACATACCAGAATCCCTGGGTCACATTTAAAGCAGTGTGTAGAGGGAAATTTATAGCACTAAGTGCCCACAAGAGAAAGCAGGAAAGATCTAAAATTGACACTCTAACATCACAATTAAAAGAACTAGAGAGGCAAGAGCAAACACATTCAAAAGCTAGCAGAAGGCAAGAAATAACTAAGATCAGAGCAGAACTGAAGGAGCTAGAGACACAAAAAACCCTCCAAAAAATCAATGAATCCAGGAGCTGGTTTTTTGAAAAGATCAACAAAATTGATTGACCACTAGCAAGACTAATAAAGAAGAAAAGAGAGAAGAATCAAATAGATGCAATAAAAAATGATAAAGGGGATATCACCACCGACCCCACAGAAATACAAACTACCATCAGAGAATACTATAAACACCTCTACGCAAATAAACTAGAAAATCTAGAAGAAATGGATAATTTCCTGGACACTTACACTCTCCCAAGACTAAACCAGGAAGAAGTTGAATCCCTGAATAGACCAATAGCAGCCTCTGAAATTGAGGCAACAATTAATAGCCTATGAACCAAAAAAAGCCCAGGACCAGATGGATTCACAGCTGAATTCTACCAGAGGTACAAGGAGGAGCTGGTACCATTCCTTCTGAAACTATTCCAATCAATAGAAAAAGAGGGAATCCTCCCTAACTCATTTTATGAGGCCAACATCATCCTGATACCAAAGCCTGGCAGAGACACAATAAAAAAAGATAATTTAGACCAATATCCCTGATGAACATCGATGCAAAAATCCTCAATAAAATACTGGCAAACCGGATCCAGCAGCACATCAAAAAGCTTATCCCCCATGATCAAGTGGGCTTCATCCCTGGGATGCAAGGCTGGTTCAACATTCACAAATCAATAAATGTAATCCAGCGTATAAACAGAACCAAAGACAAAAACCACATGATTATCTCAATAGATGCAGAAAAGGCCTTTGACAAAATTCAACAGACCTTCATTCTAAAAACTCTCAATAAATTTGGTATTGATGGAACGTATCTCAAAATAATTTATGACAAACCCACAGCCAATATCATACTGAATGGCAAAAACTGGAAAAATTCCCTTTGAAAACTGGCACAAGACAGGGATGCCCTCTCTCACCACTCCTATTCAACATAGTGTTGGAAGTTCTGGCTAGGGCAATCAGGCAAGAGAAAGAAATCAAGGGTATTCAGTTAGGAAAAGAAGAAGTCATATTGTCCCTGTTTGCAGATGACATGACTGTATACTTAGAAAACCCCATCGTCTCAGCCCAAAACCTTCTTAAGCTGATAAGCAACTTCAGCAAAGTCTCAGGATACAAAATTAATGTGCAAAAATCACAAGCATTCTTATACAACAGTAACAGACAAACAGAGAGCCAAATCAGGAATGAACTTCCATTCACAATTGCTTCAAAGAGAATAAAATACCTGGGAATCCAACTTACAAGGGATGTAAAGGACCTCTTCAAGAAGAACTACAAACCACTGCTCAGTGAAATAAAAGAGGACACAAAGAAATGGAAGAACATACCATGCTCATGGATAGGAAGAATCAATATTGTGAAAGTGGCCATACTGCCCAAGGTTATTTATAGATTCAATGCCATCCTCATCAAGCTACCAATGAGTTTCTTCACAGAATTGGAAAAAACTGTATTAGAGTTCATATGGAACGAAAAAAGAGCCCGCCTTGCCAAGACAATCCTAAGTCAAAAGGACAAAGCTGGAGGCGTCACGCTACCTGACTTCAAACTATACTACAAGGCTACAGTAACCAAAACAGCATGGTACTGGTTCCAAAACAGAGATATAGACCAATGGAACAGAACAGAGTCCTCAGAAATAATACCACACATCTACAGCCATCTGATCTTTGACAAACCTGACAAAAACAAGAAATTGGGAAAGGATTCCCTATTTAATAAATGGTGCTGGGAAAATTGGCTAGCCATAAGTAGAAAGCTGAAACTGGATCCTTTCCTTACTCCTTATACGAAGATTAATTCAAGATAGATTAGAGACTTAAATATTAGACCTATTACCATAAAAACCCTAGAAGAAAATCTAGGTAGTACCATTCAGGACATAGGCATGGGCAAGGACTTCATGTCTAAAACACCAAAAGCAACGGCAGCAAAAGCCAAAATTGACAAATGGGATCTAATTAAACTAAAGAGCTTCTGCACAGCAAAAGAAACTACTATAAGAGCGAACAGGCAACCTACAGGATGGGAGAAAATTTTTGCAATCTACTCATCTGACAAAGGGCTCATTTCCAGAATCTACAAAGAACTCAAACAAATATACAAGAAAAAAACAAACAACCCCATCAAAAAGTGGCAAAAGGATATGAACAGACATTTCTCAAAAGAAGACATTCATACAGCCAACAGACACATGAAAAAATGCTCATCATCACTGGCCATCAGAGAAATGCAAATCAAAACCACAATGAGATACCATCTCACACCAGTTAGAATGGCAATCATTAAAAAATCAGGAAACAACAGGTGTTGGAGAGGATGTGGAGAAATTGGAACACTTTTACACTGTTGGTGGGATTGTAAACTAGTTCAACCATTATGGAAAACAGTATGGCAATTCCTCAAGGATCTAGAACTAGATGTACCATATGACCCAGCCATCCCACTACTGGGTATATACCCAAAGGATTATAAATTATTCTACTACAAAGACACATGCACACGTATGTTTATTGTGGCACTATTCACAATAGCAAAGACTTGGAATCAACCCAAATGTCCATCAGTGACAGACTGGATTAAGAAAATGTAGCACCTATACATCATGGAATAGTATGCAGCCATAAAAAAGGATGAGTTTGTGTCCTTTGTAGGGACATGGATGCAGCTGGAAACCATCATTCTTAGCAAACTATCACAAGAAGAGAAAACCAAACACGGCATGTTCTCACTCATAGGTGGGAACTGAACAATGAGTTCACTTGGACTCGGGAAGGGGAACATCACACACTGGGGCCTATCATGGGGAGAGAGGGGAGAGGGGAGGGATTGCATTGGGGAGTTTTACCTGATATAAATGATGAATTGATGGGTGCTGACGAGTTGATGGATGCAGTACACCAACATGGCACAGGTATACATATGTAACAAACCTGCACGTTATGCACATGTACCCTAGAACTTAAAGTATAATAAAAAAAGAAAGAAAGAAAAAGAAAAATCAGCAAAACAAAGGGGCTACAGGCTCCATGTACGTCTGAAACCAAGCAGGACAGTCATTAAATCTTAAAACTCCAAAATAATCTCTTTTGACTCAATATTGCACATCCAGGGTACACTGATATTAGAAGTAGTCTCCCAAGGCCCTGGGAATACTCTGTCTCTGTGGCTCTACAGGGTACAGGCGACACAGCTGCTTTCATGGCCTGGCATTGAGTGCTTGGGCTTTTCCAGACACATGGTACAAGCTGTCAGTGGTTTTACCATTTCGGGTGTGGACGACAGTGGCCCCCTTCTCACAGCTCCATGAGACAGTGACCAGTAGAGACTCTGTGTGAGGCATGCATCCCCACATTTCCCCCTTGCACAGTCCCAGTAGATATTCTCCATGGGAGCTGTGCCCTTGCAGCATATTTCTGCCTGGACATCCAGGCATTTCCATACATCCTCTGAAATGTAGACAGAGACTCCCAAGCCTCAATTCTTGCCCTCTGTGCACGTGTAGGCTTAACACCCTTGGAAGCCAGCAAAGTTTATGATTGCACCCTCTGGAGCAGCAGCCTGAGATGCCCCTGTGGTCCTTTTAGCCATGGCTGGAGCAGGAGCAGCTGGGACACCAGGAGCAGTCTTCCAAGGTAGCACAGGGTAGTGGGGCGCTGGGCTCAGTCCATGAAACCATTCTTCCCTCCTAAGGATTCCAGGCCTGGGATGAGAAGGACTTCCCACGAAGGTCTCTGAAATGCCCTGGAGGCATTTTCCCTATTTTCTTGGCTATGAACATTCAGCTCCTCTCTACTTATGCAAATTTATGCAGCTGGCTTGAATTTCTCCCCAGAAAATAGGGTTTTCTTTTCTACCACATGTTCAGGCTACAAACTTTCTAAACTTTTATGCTCTGCTTCCCCTTTAAATATAGGTTCCAGTTTCAGGTCATTGCTTTGCTCATGCATATGAGCATATGCTCTTAGAAGCAGCTAGGGCACTTCTTAATGCACTGCAGCTTAGAAATTTCTTCTATCACACACCCTAAATCATTTCTGTTAAGTTCAAAGATTTACAGAACCTAGAACAGAGGCACAATGCCACCAGTATCTTTGCTGAAGCATAACAAAGGATACCTTTACTCCAGTTCCCAATGAATTCCTTATCTCCATCTGTGACCTCTTCAGCCTGAACTTTGCTATCCATATCACTATCAGCATTTTGGTCAAAACTATTCAACAAATCTCAAGGATGTCCCAAACTTTCCATCATCTTCCTGTGTTCTCTGACCCCTACAAACTGCTCCAACCTCTGCTCATTACGCAGTTCTCAACCTGCCTCCACATTTTCAGTTATCTTTATAGCAATGCCCCACTCCTAGGTGTTAATTTTCTGTATAAGCCTGTTCTCACACTGTAATAGAGTAATACCTTAGTGGGTAATTTATAAAGAAAAGAGGTTTAATTGACTGATGGTTCCATGGTGTGTACAGGTACCATGGTCTGGGAAGCCTCAGGAAACTTACAATCATGGTGGAAGGCAAAGGGGAAGCAGGCTCATCCTACATGGCAGGAGCAGAAGAAAGAGGAAGAAGTGGGAGGGTCTACACACTTTTAAACAACCAGATCTTGTGAGACCTCACTCACTATCACAAGAACAGAAAGGAGGAAATCCACCCTCACGATCCAATCATCTCCCACCAGATCCCTTCTCCAACATTGGGAATTACAATTTGATTTGACAATTGGGTGGGAAGACAAATCTAAAACATATCAGTCTTGAAGAAATAAATAAATAAGATCTTATATGGTAAACTCTATGCATGGGAAACCAAAGGTTTTAGTACGGGAGTAAAGATATGTATGCATTAGTGTTAGACACTGAGTTTTTAAAATCTTGTTGAAATCAAAATATTATTTATAGAGTAGCAGGCAATATATGTAGAAATTAAAAATAGGATCAAGTTGTTCATGGTTTTTAATAGCAAATTAAGACATCAATCTTTATTCATACATTTTCAAACTCTATATTCTGAGAATTATGAAGTGTTTTTATGAACAGTGGTTTAGGGCAATTAATTTGGGAATGCTATGTAAAATTGCTAGAGACCATCAGACAGTCATCACAATAATCCAGCAATATTAATGACAGGATGTAAAATACGTAGAGAGGAAGTCATCATTGTCATGCATAAAGGGACAATAATATTCCATAGGTGAATCCTAACTTTACTTTCAGTTGATTCTGTTATGACAGTATTAAGCATAGAACATATTTGGTAGCTCATTTACCCCTATGGACCTTATATCTTAGCCTTGTAGACTTTAATAATTTATATAATAGAAATAATAGAAAGCATTGGTAAGAAGAATTTGAAAGCTACCTTCTATATTCTTAAGCCAATTATAACATACAACTTATAAATAATGCTTGTCTTATAAATAATATGTACAATAAATCAATGATTATTACATGGTAATAATGGTAAAAACTAAAAAATAATATTTTGGGGCACTTACTATGCACTAGGAATTGTCTTAAAGGTTTTTATTACATATAGTAACACATTAATTCTTACCATACTAGAAGGAAAATAATGAGTTCTTGTACTAGTAAAGAAATCAAGGCAGAGAATATTTCAGTTCGTTGTCCAGTGTTGCATAAGCTGTAAGAGCTAAGTGGCATGTCGCTAAAATAAAACTGATCCAAATAATCGATAAGAAATTCAAAATGGTTTTTAAATTAAAAAAAAAAAAACTTACCAATGATATTAAAAATAGGTAGTGTATTACACATGTGAGTTAATGGCATATTCCAATTATTTATTTCCTCTTAAATTCCTAAAGTTTCAAAGCTGCAGGTTAGCCCAGAGTAACAAATTATTTCTTGCCTACTTCTTTGCTCATGATTTAATATTGTTTTATACTTAATGCTATAGCCCAAAAAGAGAACTTAAACAACATACAAATGAAATTTAAAAACTCTCAGAATTTATGGCTATTCATGTTATACTGCAAATTTTCTTTTTTTACATTTTCAAGATAAAACGTAGGAGTGAGTAAAATTATAAAGAATTCTAGGGTGTTTTCTTGATACCAAGCGTTGTAATATTTAAATGTAGCTATAATGTTCCTAACTATAATAGGATTTGTAATATTAAACATTTACATATTAGAATGAAGAATGATATTTAATATTTTTATGCTTAATGTTAAAATTGTAGTATTAAAATAATGATATTAAATATTGTAATAAAAATTCACTGTATATGTTACATATTATATTGACCATACATTTTCTCCCTGAAACTTTTATATCAAGCTTTTTACAAAAGCAAAATTATTGGGCCAATTGTTTACTTCAGAATAATCATATAAAACCATGCCAAAATTTACCACAACATTATCTTACTCATTTGTAAATTATACTTACTCTGTAAAATTAATTTTTATAATTTTTTAATTTTTTTTATTATACTTTAAGTTCTAGGATACAAGTGCACAATGTGCAGGTTTGTTACATATGTATATATGTGCCATGTTGGTGTGCTGCACCCATTAATTAGTCATTTATGTGAGGTATATCTCCTAATGTTATCCCTTCCCCCCACGCCACAATAGGCCCCGGTGTGTGATGTTCCCCTTCTTGTGTCCAAGTGATTTCATTGTTCAATTCATACCTATGAGTGAGAACATGTGGTGTTTGCTTTTCTGTTCTTGCAATAGTTTTCTGAGAATTATGGTTTCCAGCTATCTCCATGTCCCTACGAAGGACACAAACTCATCCATTTTATGGCTGCATAGTATTCCATGGTGTATATATGCCACATTTTCTTAATCCAGTCTGTCACGGATCAACATTTGGGTTGATTCCAAGTCTTTGCTATTGTGAATAGTGTCACAATAAACATATGTGTGCATATGTCTTTATAGCAGCATGATTTGTACTCCTTTGAGTATATACCCAGTAATGGGATGGCTGGGTCAAATGGTATTTCTAGTTCTAGATGCTTGAGGGATCACCACACTGTTTTCCACAACGGTTCAACATAAAGAAGAAAAGAGAGAATAATAAAATAGATACAATAAAAAATGATAAAGGGTATATCACCACCAACCCCACAGAAATACAAGCTACCATCAGAGAATACTATAAACACCTCTATGCAAATAAACTAGAAGAAATGGATAAATTCCTGGACACATACAGTCTCCCAAGACTAAACCAGGAAGAAGTTGTATCCCTGAATAGACCAATAGTAGGCTCTGAAGTTGAGGCAATAATTAATAGCCTACCAACCCATAAAAGGCTAAGACCAGATGGATTCACAGCTTTTACGGTCCCACTAACAGTGTAAAAGTGTTCCTATTTCTCCTCATCCTCTCCAACACCTGTTGTTTCCTGACTTTTTAATGATCACCATTCTAACTGTTGTGAGATGGTATCTCACTGTGGTTTTGATTTGCATTTCTCTGATGGCGAGTGATGATGAGCATTTTTTTCATGTGTCTCTTGGTTGCATAAATGTCTTCTTTTGAGAAGTGTCTGTTCATATCCTTTGCCCACTTTTTGATGGAATTGCTTTTTTTCTTGTAAATTTGTTTGAGTTCTTTGTAGGTTCTGGATATTAGCCCTTTGTCAGATAAGTAGATTGCAAAAATTCTCTCCCATTCTATAGTTTGCTTGGTCACTCTGATGGTAGTTTCTTTTACTGTGCAGAAGCTCTTTAGTTTAATTAGATCCCATTTGACAATTTTGACTTTTGTTGCCGTAGCTTTTGATGTTTTAGACATGAAATCCTTGAGCATGCCTATGTCCTGAATGGTATTACCTAGGTTTTCTTCTAGGGTTTTTATCATTTTAGGTCTAACATTGAAGTCTCTAATCCATCTTGAATTATTTTTTGTATGAGGAGTAAAGAAAGGATCCAGTTTCAGCTTTCTACTTATGGCTAGCCAATTTTCCCAGCACCATATATTAAATAGGGAATCCTTTCCCAATTTCTTGTTTTTGTCAGGTTTGTCAAAGATCAGATGGCTTCAGATGTGTGGCATTATTTCTGAGGACTCTGTTCTGTTCCATTGGTCTATATCTCTGTTTTGCTACCAGTAAAATGCTGTTTGGCTATTGTATCCTTGTAGTATAGTTCGAATTCAGGTAGCGTGATGCCTCCAGGTTTATCCTTTTGGCTTAGGATTGCCTTGGCAATGCAAGCTCTTTTTGGGTTCCATGTGAACTTTAAAGCAGTTTTTCTTTTTCCAATTCTGTGGGGAAAGTCATTGGTAGCTTAATGGGGATGGCATTGAATCTACAAATTACCTTGAGTAGTATGGCTATTTTCATGATATGGAGTCTTCCTATCCATGAGCATGGTATGTTCTTCCATTTGTTTGTGACCTATTTTATTTCACTGAGCAATGGTTTGTAGTACTCCTTGAAGAGGTCCTTCACATCCCTTGAAAGTTGGATTCCTAGGTATTTTATTCTCTTTGAAGCAATTGTGAATGGGAGTTCATTCATAATTTGGCTTTCTATTTGTCTGTTATTGGTGTATAAGAATGCTTGTGATTTTTGCACATTGATTTTGTATCCTGAGACTTTGCTGAAGTTGCTTATCAGCTCAATGAGATTTTGGGCTGAGATGATGGGGTTTTCTAAATATACAATTCATGTCATCTGCAAACAGGGACAATTTAACTTTTTCTTTTCCTAATTGAATACCCTTTCTTTCTCTTGCCTGACTGCCCTAGCCAGAATTTCCAACACTATGTTGAATAGGAGTGGTGAGAGAGGGCATACCTGTCTTGTGCCAGTTTTCAAAGGGAATGCTTCCCATTTTGCCCATTCAGTATGATATTGGCTGTGAGTTTGTCATAAATAGCTCTTATTATTTTGAGATACATTTCATCAATACCAGATGTATTGAGAGTTTTTAGCATGAAAGGCTGTTGAATTTTATCACAGGCCTTTTCTGCATCTATTGAGATAATCATGTGCTTTTTGTCTTTGGTTCTCTTTACATACTGGATTACATTTATTGATTTGCATATGTTGAACCAGACTTGCCTCCCAGGGATGAAACTCACTTGATCATGGTGGATAAGCTTTTTGATGTGCTGCTGAATTCAGTTTGCCAGCATTTTAGTGAAGATGTTTGCATTGATGTTCTTCAGGGATATTGGTCTAAATTCTCTTTTTTTGTTGTGTCTCTGCCAGGCTTTGCTATCAGGATGATGTTGATCTCATAAAGTGAGTCAGGGAGGATTCCCTCTTTTTCTATTGATTAGAATAGTTTCAGAAGGAATGGTACCAGCTCCTCCTTGTACCTCTGGTAGAATTCGGCTGTGCATCTGTCTGGTCTTTGCCTTTTTTTGGTTGGTAGGCTATTAATTATTGCCTCAACTTCAGAGCCTACCATTGGTCTATTCTGGGATTCAACTTCTTCCTGGTTTAGTCTTGGGAGAGTGTAAGTGTCCAGGAATTTATCCATTTCTTCTAGATTTTCTAGTTTATTTGCATAGAGGTGTTTATAGTATTCTCTGATAGTAGCTTGTATTTCTGTGGGGTTGGTGGTGATATACTCTTTATCATTTTTTATTGCATCTATTTGATTCTTCTCTCTTTTCTTCTTTATTAGTCTTGCTAGTGGTCAATCAATTTTGTTGATCTTTTCAAAAAACCAGCGCCTGGATTCATTGATTTTTTGAAGGGATTTTTGTCGCTATCTCATTCATTTCTCCTCTGATCTTCATTATTTCTTGCTTTTTGCTAGCTTTTGAATGTGTTTGCTCTTGCTTCTCTAGTTCTTTTAATTGTGATGTTAGGGTGTCAATTTTAGATCTTTCCTGCTTTCTCTTGTGGGCATTTAGTGCTATAAATTTCCCTCTACATACTGATTTAAATGTGTCCCAGAGATTCTGGTATGTTGTATCTTTGTTCTCATTGGTTTCAAAGAGCATCTTTATTTCTGCCTTCATTTCGTTATAGACCCAGTAGTCATTCCTGAGCAGGTTGTTCAGTTTCCATGTAGTTGAGCAGTTTTGAGTGAGTTTCTTAGTCCTGAGTTCTAGTTTGATTGTACTGTGGTCTGAGAGATAGTTTGTTAAAATTTCTGTTCTTTTACATTTGCTGAGGAGTGCTTTGCTTCCAACTATGTGGCCAATTTTGGAATAAGTGTGATGTGGTGCTGAGAAGAATGTATATTCTGTTGATTTGGGGTGGAGAGTTCTGTAGATGTCTATTAGGTCTTCTTGGTGCAGAGTTGAGTTCAATTCCTGAATATCCTTGTTAACTTTCCGTCTCGTTGATCTGTCTAATGTTGACAGTGTAGTGTTAAAGTCTCCCATTATTATAGCATGGGAGTCTAAGTCTCTTTGTAAGTCTCTAAGGACTTGCTTTATGAATCTGGGTGCTCCTATATTGGGTGCATATATATTTAGGATAGTTAGCTCTTCCTGTTGAATTGATCTCTTTACCATTATGTAATGGCCTTGTTTGTGTCTTTTTATCATTGATGGTTTAAAGTCTGTTTTATCAGAGACTATGATTGCAACCCCTTTCTTATTTGTTTTCCTTTTGCTTGGTAGATCTTCCTGCATCCCTTTATTTTGAGCCTATGTGTGTCTCTGCATGAGAGATCGGTCTCCTGAATACAGCAAACTCATGTGTCTTGACTCTTTATCCAGTTTGCCAGTCTGTGTCTTTTAATTGGACCATTTAGTCCATTTACATTTAAGGTTAATAATTGTTATGTGTGAACTTGATCCTGTCATTATGATATTAGCTGGTTATTTTGCTCTTTAGTTGATGCAGTTTCTACCTAGCATTGATGGTCTTTAAATTTTGGCATGTTTTTCAGTGGCTGATACCAGTTGTTCCTTTCCATTTTTAGTACTTCCTTCAGGATCTCTTGAAGGACAGGCCTGGTGGTGATAAAATCTCTCAGTATTTGCTTGTCTGTAAAGGATTTTATTTCTCCTTCACTTATGAAGCTTAGTTTGGCTGGATATGAAATTCTGGATTGAAAATTCTTCTCTTTAAGAATGTTGAATATTGGCCCCCACTCTCTTCTGGCTTTGAGAGTTTCTGCCCAGAGATCTGCTGTTAGTCTGATGGGTTTCCCTTTGTGTGTAACCCGACCTTTCTCTCTGGCTGCCCTTAACATTTGTTCCTTCATTTCAACTTTGGTGAATCTGACAATTATGTGTCTTGGAGTTACTCTTCTCGAGGAGTATCTTTGTGGCATTCTATGTATTTCCTGAATTTGAATGTTGGCCTGCCTTTCTAGGTTGGGGAAGTTATCCTGGATAATATCCTGCAGAGTGTTTTCCAATTTGGTTTCATTCTCCCCGTCACTTTCATGTACACCAATCAGACGTAGATTTTGTCTTTTCACATAGTCCCATATTTCTTGGAGGCTTTGTTCATTACTTTTTACTCTTTTTTCTCTAAACTTCTCTTCTTGCTTCATTTCATTCATTTGATCTTCAATCACTGATTCTCTTTCTTCCAGTTGATCAGGTTGGTTACTGAAGGTTGTGCATTTTTCTCATACTTCTCGAGTCATGGTTTTCATCTCTGTCAGTTCTTTTATGAACTTCTCTGCATTGGTTATTCTAGTTATTCATTCTTCTGTTCTTTTTTCAAGGTTTTTAGTTTCTTTGCACTGGGCACATAGTTCCTCCTTTAGCTCAGAGAACTTTGATCGACTGAAGCCTTCTTCTCTCAACTTGCCAAAGTCATTCTCCATCCAGCTTTGTTCCATTGCTGGCGATGATATGCGTTCCTTTGGAGGGGGAGATGTGCTCTGATTTTTTGAATTTCCAGTTTTTCTGCACTGCTTTTTCCCCATCTTTGTGGTTTTATCTGCCTTTGGTCTTTGATGATGGTGATGTACAGATGGGGTTTTGGTGAGTGTGTCCTTTCTGTTTGTTAGTTTTCCTTCTAACAGTCAGGACCCTCAAAGGCAGGTCTGTTGGAGTTTGCTTGAGGTCCATTCCAGATGCTGTTTGCCTGGGTATCAGCAGTGGAGGCTGCAGAAGATAGAATATTGCTGAACAACAAGTGCTGCTGTCTGATTCTTGCTTTGGAAGCTTTGTCTCAGAGGTGTACCCAGCCGTCTGAGGTATGAGGTGTCAGTCTACACCTAGTGAGGGATGTCTCCCAGTTAAGCTACTCAGGGGTCAGGGATACACTTAAGCAGGCAGTCTGTCCATTTTCAAATCTCAATCTATTCAAAGCTGTCAGACAAGGACATTTACATATGCAGAGGTTTCTTCTCCTTTTGGTTTAACTATGCCCTCTCCCCAGAGGTGGAGTCTACAGAGGCAGGCAGGCCTCTTTAAGCTGTGGTGGACTCCACCCAGTTCGAGCTTCCTGGAGGGTTTGTTCACCTGCTTAAGCCTCATCAATTGTGGGTGCCCCTCCCCCTGCCTTGCTGCTGCCCTGCAGGTAGATCTCAGACTGCTGTGCTAGCAATGAGGGAAGCTCCGTGGATGTGGGACCCTCCAGGCCAAGCATGGTATATAATCGCCTGGTGTGCCATTTGCTAAGAACCTTGGTAAAGCACAGTATTAGCGTGGGAGTTACCTAATTTTCCAAGTGTTATGCTTCTCAGTTTCCCTTGGCTAGGAAATGGAATTTCCTTCTCCATTGCCCTTCCCTCGCCTCACCCTGCTTCAGCTCTCATTGATTGGGTTGCACCCACTGACCAGCGCTGATTATCTGACATGCCCCAGTGAGATAAACCCAGTACCTCAGTTGAAAATGCAGAAATCACCCGTCCTCTGTGTAGCTCATACTGGGGTCTATAAAATTATGAAGACAACAGAATTCAGATCCTGCACTCATGGTAACTTTTTACATTTATTATTTTCAATGCATAATAGATCCTCCTTCGTCCAAAGTATTTCAGTATGCCCTTGGACCTTGAGGCTGAATGATTAGATAAACATACATCTTAATGGCTTATAATCATAATAATATACGTGTATCACTCACTTCTTTGTAAAAAATAAAGAAACCATGATGTGTGGATTATCAACATAAATCAACATAAATTTTATCACTATCTGCATTTATTTTGCTTTGATTTATATCTATAGCTCTTCAATAAAAGTATATTTCAATCAATTGCCTCTTAAAAGGTATAAAATTAATATATATATTTTATGTATATATAATTTCAGTTTGTATATCTTTTGTGGATTTATTTGGATAGGTTAAATGACATTTTGCTTACACTAGCATCCTTTTTCTCCTATCTTTATATCCGTTTTCCAAACACATATACATAGTCAGAGGAAAATATAAATGATAGTGAAATACAAATTCAATACACTAAAATTATGATATAATAAGATATATATTATATATATAATATGTATTGTATATATACCATATATACTATATACAATATCCTTTATTTTATATATATATAATATGTAAAATAACAGGATAAACAATGCATTCCTTAATGTTAGATTTCAAACAAGGAGTGACAAAAACTTGATAATACAAAATGAGAGATGAAAAGGGAATATCTACACTGTAGGGTCATTTTGAAAATATCAGTTTCACAAGAAGTAAAGGATGGTTTGCTACTAAATGAGTAATCATGTAGAACAGAGCTATAGCAAACAGAACTTTTATATCCTTCTCTGGAAGCTTTTAGTTGATTACTTCTGATGACATCATAATGTACCTGTGGAGTAAAACAACCACTTTCATGGTAGTCCAAAGACCCTCTTACATAGTAAGAGGTAGTCCAAAACCCCTCTTACATAGGACTTCTTACATTTGGACTACCCTTTTGGTAATCCAAAAACCCTCTAAATAGGTTTATTTGGGTAGGGAAATAAATGTCTCTGAGTAAAATAAAAATAAACACTGACAGTGTACCAGATAGTTTTGTTGACTAACAAACAACCACAACTCCCTGTGCATATATTGTTAACTCTATTTCTTGCTGACATCTCTTATGCTGTAGAAATTATAAAAAGGATTTTAAAGTAAAATCTGAAAGTCATTTTTGTTATTCTTAAGCAAATTATACCATGCAACTGTAAATAATGCTTATTCTGTCATAAACTATTGCTACCATGAATTATTGTTTATTTTTCTATTTAATAGCAACTTTGATATTATTTCCAAAAGCATCTGAAATAATATATTTTATTGACACCTAAAGTCCCACATCTTCTTGGATTTCTTAATATCCCTGACTATATTCAAGTCTCTTTGCAACATCACTCAGCTTCCACCTAGCTACATAATTTTAGCTGTTCTCAAGGCTTGGTTTTAGGTTGGGTTTCTTTTTGACAGTATTAATTCAAACGAAGTAATTTCATCAATGATTATTTTTTCAGTTAATATTAATATAATCATGGCTTCCAACTGTATATGTTCAACATAAAATTCTGGCTGACCCGAGTATTCAAAATATTTATATCTTTAATCTTACTATTTGTTGTTTTTCTCTGTACAATTGGCTCTTTTTCATTCTTCTTTTGATGTTTCATTTTTTATTTCTTGGGTATTTCTTATATCTGTTATATATTTTTCTGTTGACTCATTATGTATACATCTTTGTTTCACTCTTTTAGTGATGGTTTATGGTTTTTAATATGTTTCCTTTACCTATTACAGCCTAAGAAAATAATTTTATACCATTGCAATGATATCTTTTTCAATTCTTTGTGCATTTGTTATTATATATTTTATTTAAACAGGTCATACGTTTTAATAAATACAGTTTTATTTCTTTAAACAATAAATTATCTTTTAATAAATTTCTTTTTTTTTCTTTTCTTTCTTTTTTTTTTTTTTTTTTTTTTTTTTTCAACAGAGTCATGCTCTGTTGCCCAGGCTAGAGTGCAGTGGCATGATCTTGGCTCACTGTAAGCTCTGCCTCCCAGGTTTAAGTGATTCTCCTGCCTCAGCCTCCCAATCTTTTGCTAAAATTTCTTAATGACAAAAGCTATCATGGGTGGGTGTGGGTGTGGGTGTGTTTATCTCCACATATTTAGCAGTTCTGTTATTCTTCATTTATTTATACAGATCAAGTTTTTATTGTATCATTTTCTTTCTGCCACAAATAATGTTTTAAACCTTGGTCATATGGTAGATCTGTTGGATGTGAATTGTCTTACTGTATTTTGTCTGCAAATATTTTTATTTTGTCCTAATTGGAGGAAAATATTTTTACTGGCTGTAAAATTCTAGGCATAGAGTTTTATTTCACCACTTTAAAGTGTCATTCTACATTTTTTTTTTTTTTTTTTTGGATTGCAGGGTGTATTAGTTTGTTTTCACACTCCTATAAATAACATCCGAGACTGAATAACTTATAAAGAAAAGGGATTTAACTAAGTCACAGTACTGCATGGCTGAGGAGGTCTCAGGAAATTTGACAATCATAGCAGAAGGCAAAGGAGAAGCAAAGCACATCTTACATGGCAGCAGGTAAGTGAGAGCTAAGAGGGAAGTATCACTTTTAAACCATCAAATCTCATGAGAACTCACTCACAGAACAGCATGGGGGAAACCATCTCCATGATCCAATCAACTCCCACCAGGTCCTTCCGTGTACATGTGGGGATTACAATTCAACATGCGATTTGAGTGGGTACACAGCCAAATCATATCGTAGGGTTTCAGTGAGATATGTGCTTGTATTCCTATTTTCTTTTCTCCACCTGTAATCTGCTTTTATTTATCTTTTTTCATTTTCTACCTACTTTTGAATTTTTCTCTTCATCAGTGTTATTCAGCAATTTAATTATTATCTACTGTGGTGTGAGTGTCTTTGGGTTTTTCTGTTTTGGATTCTTTGAGCTTCTTAAGTCTATGTAGCTATATATATTTTTCAACTATGCTATTGGCATGGATATTAGGCCCCTTGATATTTTACTACAGGTCACTGATAAAAAGTCCTTCTTTCCCAGTCACTTTTTGTCCTCTGTGCTTCATTTTAGATAGTTTTAAATTCTGTATCTTTAATTCACTGGTCCTCTCTTATGGTTTGGATAGGTGTCCCCACCAAATCTCATGTTGAATTGTAATCCCCAGAGTTGGAGGTGGGTCCTGGTTGGAAGTGATTTGGTCATATGTGCGGAGATTTCATGAATGGTTTGGCACCATCCCCTTAGTACTATTCTCATGATAGTGCGTCAGTGAGTTATCATGAGATCTGGTTGTTTAAAAATGTGTAGCACCTCCCGCTTCTCTATCTTCCTCCTGTTTTAGCTCTGTGAATTACTTGCTCCTCCTTTGCCTGAGACAATGGTTATAAGTTTCCTGAAGTCTCCCCAGAAACTAAACAGATGTCAGCATCATGCTTCCTGTAAAGCCTGTGGAACTGAGCCAATTAAACACCTTTTTTAAAAAAGTACAAATTACCCAGTCTCAGGTATTTATTTTTAGCAATGTGGGAAATGCCTAATACACTTACACTGTTCTTAATTTGTTGTTAATTTTATCTCATGTCATTTTCATCTCAAATTTTATTTTAAATTTCAAGAAGATTCAGTTGATTTTTTTGCTTTGTGTTTAACATTTTTATCCTTATTATGTTCACATTTTTAAAATAATCTTCTGCATATTTATAATACTTAAAATAGTTTTATAAAGATTATCTATGTCTTTGTTTAATTACTGATTTTTCTCCTGGGTATGGATCACATTTTTCTACTGCTATGGAATTCTGGTAATATTTTATTAGATATTGATCGTTATTAAATTTATAATTATTAGTGACAGAGTTTTAATATTCTTTTAATACTAGTAGAATGTTTTTCCAGGCATATAGTTATTTTGGATCAGTCTGATACTCTTAAGTTTTGCTTTTAAGCCTTGTATCACATGTCCAGAGCCATGTTCAATTTGGCACTAATGTAGATGCAGCCTCAAATTATAACCTTTCCAAGGACTCTGCCCACTGTGACCTGTAATATGAAGCCTCTACTTCTGGTGATGAGGACACAACTTTTTCCAGCTCCATTTCAGTTACAGAAATTGTTTGGCCTACTGGATTCTGGTGTTTTCTCTGGATTCTTATGTAGTTACACCCAAGGTATGCAAAAAATCCGTATTCACCCAAAGACTTAAAGAGACTCCTATGAAGATTGCTAGAGTTCTCTCTCTTCCTAGTTTATTTTTTTCCAGCAGCCAATCCCACATATTCTCCATGTCTCTGACACATTAAGTTACAGTATATTTCTCCTCGAAATAGTCAGATGCTATTTTGGTTACCTCATCTCATGCAGTGGCCTGATAACCAACTTCATACAGTAAACTAAAGCAATCATAGAAATGTTGTTTACATTGCTTTCCTCATAGATCACAATCCTGCAATGTCAATTGTCCAATATCTGAAATTTTTATATAATTTTTATGATTTTGGTTGCTTATGACCTAAAGGCAATTGTCATGAGAGTTAAAAAAGAATGTGGGGCAGGACAAATACTTATAATCCTAAAGACATTTTTTTTTTTTTTACAAAGCAGAAGATGAGACAACACTAAACAACTCATTTATGTAACTACCGTTACCTTGATACCAAAAGCGTATGAAGACATTATACAACATTTATTCCGTATAAATCATTTATTGTCTTATGATCCTGACCAGCATGTTAAACCAAGAAAAATAAATAAAATCCACCTAGATTAGAAAATGACTAAGGCTCCCTTTGTCTACAGACTACAGAACAGTCTACATATGAAATCCCTGGGGCTTAAAAAAAAGGTACAAAAATTTAGAGTTAAGTTTAGTAAGTAAACAGGATACAAAATTAATATGCAGAAGTTAGTTATATGTCTACATACTAGCAATGAATATTTGAAAATTTATATTAAAAATAAATGCCCTTTACAAAAGGTTTCAAAAACACAAAACAATTAAAGATAATATTAAGGAAATATTTGCAAAACCAAGACACTGAAAACTTCCAAGTTTTGCTAAAATAAAGAGGACCAAAACAACCAGAGAAATACATTACCTGTAAGGATCAGTACATTCTGCATTATGAAGATGTTCCTAAATAGACCTTATTCTACACCTCTGCTTTGTGACTAGGATTTCATATTAATCTAATTCACTCATTGTGCTTTTTCTTTATTTCATCTTATTTTTAATTTTTATTTTAAGTTCTGGAATACATGGGAAGGATGTGCAGGTTCGTTACATAGATAAACCTGTGCCATGGTGATTTGCTGTACTTATCAACCTGTCACCTAGGTACCTAGCCCGACATGCATTAGTTATTTTTCCTGATGTTCTCCCTCTCTGCACCACCTTCTCTCGACAGGCCCCAGTGTATGTTTTCCCCTCCCTGTGTCTATGTGTTCACATTATTCAGCACCCACTTATAAGTGAGAACATGCAATGTTTGGTTTCCTTTTCCTGCGTTAGTTTGCCAAGGATAATGGCTTCCAGCTCATCCATGTCCCTGCAAAGGGCATGATCTCGTTCTTTTTATGACTGCATAGTTTTCTATGGTGTATATGTACAACAAACCCATGTAGCAATAGTAACAGAGCCTAACTGAGAAAAAACAAATACAGGAAAATTCAGCTAATACTCATTATTCACAGGGCACCTATATTGAAAATGTTCTTTACTATAAGCAGAATACATGAGAATAAACAGACATTTTACCCAAATGCTCATACAAATGAAAAGTTCTAGCAGATGGTGTTAGCAGAGATAAAAACAAAATTTATTCAAGGATTTGGTATGTGTCCTTCAAAGCTAATGGCTAAAAGCTGAATGAACAGAATGCTTGGCAAGGGGCAAAATCCTACAAAAGGATTTTAATATTTCTGTGGTTCGTTCCATTGTCCTTTAGCTATGAAAGATACTATACTTGTAAAAAAAAGAAATGTGCATAGCAGCAGAAGAAAATTGAGTAAAAACCTGATATTCCAAAGTCTTTGGAAATAATAGAGAACACATGCTTGTTTAAAAACACACTCACCAGCATGTATACAATAGACAATTTTTAGAAAAAAAAAAAATATATATATATATATTTCACAGGATTTAAACCTTGGGGAAGTTAAATGTCTTTACCAGGCTTAGAAATTTTTGACTTGATTTTTGACTTGATTCATGACTTGAACTCAATTATTTGTCATTTTAAAGATTTGAAGTAGACAGTATTTATAGAGAGCATTCAAATTTCAAGAATTACCAGATAAAATATTCTTTTTTTAACATTTCAATTGCATTTTTTTAAATGCAAATGTTAACTTTTTAAGGAACTGAGCATAAATCTTTCAAAATAAGGGAATCCCTTTTGGCCAAGAAAATCAAACAAAAAAATAATGTGGAATATAATCTAATGATAAAGATGGTTTGGTAATAGGATTCTTATTATTGTATTTACCCAATATTACTTTGTTTTTTAGATAGCAATATTACAGAATGTACATATTTATGAGAGAAGAGAATGAAAGTAGGTAGAATATAATCCACAGGCAGAGAACTTGGCTTTACAGAGAAACATAGATTGTCCATCTGGAGTAGCACGAGGGAAGAAAGAACATATGGGTATATATTCAGTGGTTTTGTAGATGTAGTTCTCACAGTGCATGAAATTATTCTTTTCTCAGTCAAATCAAAGTAAAAAGAATATAGAACACACGCATACACACGATGCAGAAAATAGCTAACACCACAGGCCTAAGACTGTTGTCCTGAGAAAAGCTTGTTTTCAAAGTTGACCCTTTTCTGGTGTCTGGAACCTTGAATACTGGGCACATTCACACTATTCTCAGAACTAAGAGTGGTTCACTGTGCCTAACTGATTTGTACAAAAATGTGATTTTATGCTGTATATATACTTTCCTGTCTGGGAGCCTGGAAATTTGGTATATGCCATGCAAAGGATGCCTATGTGAATAGCCACCACAGAGAACCTAGGGCTGAGTTTTGAATGAGTTTCCCTGGCAGACAATATTTACTATATGTTGTCACAGGTGGTTGCTGGAACAATTAAGCACATCCTCAACTCACAGAGGACTCTTGAAAGTTTCCACCTCACTTCCTCTGGATTTTGTTCTATGTGCCTTTTCCTTTTGCTGACTTTATTTTATATTTTTCATAATAACATGTCATAGCCATGCATAGCCATGAACACAAATACATGCAGAGTCCTATGAGTCCTCTTAAGACATCAAACCTAGGAGTGATCTTGGAGACTACTGTCCAACACACATACACACACTCTCTCTCTCTCTGTATATATATACACACACACACATACATACACACACGTGTATATATGATATATTGTATAATTATATAAATTAATATATATGTATTTATTTATGGTTAGAATATCAAATAATACAGATCAATAATTTAAACAGTTTATTATAAGAGGTCTCACTCTATCAGTGTTGAGAAAGTACTTTAGTTATAAATGCAGAATACATAATTACATTTCATTGTGAGAAAATGATAAAAAATTATTTTGATTTTTTAAATTTATAATAAATTAAGTAGATATGGGATATAGTGTAAAATATTTAGAATTTCTGAGATGCTGAGGTTAAACTTGAGGAATCTGTTTGGTTCAATTCTTTTTTATTTTTCAATTTATTTCAATTTATTTTTATTTTTCTATTTTTTAAATTAGAATTAGAGCTAATTCCTAACTACAATATTAGAAATATTGGGTAAAAAAATGAAATATATTATTATATCATTTTATATCATGATATAAAAGGTAGAATCAAAATCTAGAAAAAGAAAAGACAGATTTAAGAATATGTAACTTCAATAAAAACATAAGCCTTATAGGAAAGCAGGGAAACTACTGATATTTCAAGCAGCAGCCCACAGAGAATTAATAAAGTAAAAGTCACATTTAAAGAATTTCTCAGAATTCATGACATAAAGTCAAAGTGATATGAAATATAAAATAGAAGATACATGATAGAGAGGCTAGAAAAGGTTGATTATTCATGAAATCAGAGTCCTAGAATAAGAGAATAGGAAGATTGTGAAAAGGAAATATTTGAAAGAACATTTTTCCCCAAATGATGGAAGACTTTATAACTTCAGAAAGCTAATAGATGCTAAGCAATAAAAATAAAACAAAATGTATTGTAAGCCACAGAATAACATAATTACTGAATGCTAAAATTAAAGATGTCTTAAAGTATCTAGAACGTATAAATTGGTTATTTACAAATAATAACGAAAAAAATACAAAATAATTCAAATGCAACAGTGAAAGTTAGAAGAGTAATAGCATCAAAAATTTAAGAAAGAAGGGAATTCTCACACTAAACTTTATCCCCACCTTTATGCTATTTCTGGAATAAAATTATAATATAACATTTTATATGAAAAAATGGAATTTACTATTAATAAGCTTCACTAAAATAACTGTTAAAGAACATACTTCAAGAAGATAAAAATGATTCCTGAAGAAATATGAAGCGTAAAAATTAAAAGGAAACAATTATAAACACAATTACAAGCAAATGTTTGCTGCATAAAACTAATGATGGTGTCTCTGTGTTTGGACAAAAAAAGGCAGAACTAACCAAAATATGGGCAATGTCAACCATAAGACAGAATAAGAATGAGAGATATTAAAGTGCTTTAAGATTCTAAAGGGAGATGTAGTCATACTTTTTCCTCTAAGTATGCATATTACACTTTTAAGGGTAATCAATAAACAATATAAATATAATAAACCGGTATGTAATTGTCACCCAGTAAGATAATAAATTTTGGCCATTGTTCTAATATTTGTTTAGTTTAGCAAATTTAGATGTGTATCCGCATACTTGTGTCATTCAAAGTGAGGTTTGTTTGTTTGTTGTACACAGCATGTAATTAGATCATTTTTTTTTTTCTAATCCACTCTGTTAATCTCTGCCACGAATTTAATATGAACTGATTTGACTGAACTACTTTTACTTCTCAATCTTTCATCACGGATTGTCTGGACTCTTAAGTTATGTTCTGGATTTTTTTATTTTTATTTTTATACTTTAAGTTCTGGGTTACATGTGTGGAAGGTGCAGTTTTGTTACACAGGTATACCAGTGCCCTGGTGGTTTCCTGCACCCATCAGCCCGTCACCAACATTAGGTATATTGTTATTCCTCCCCTAGTTCCCCACACCCCGACAGACATCGGTGTGTGATATTCACTCCCCTTGTGTCCATGTGTTCTTATTGTTTAACTCCCACTTCTGAGTGAAAACAAGCAGTGTTTGGTTTTCTGATCTTGTCACAATTTGCTGAAAATGATGGTTTCCGGCATCATCCATGTCCCTTCAAAGGACATTAACTCATCCATTTTATGGCTGTATAGTATTCCATGGTGTATATGTACCATATTTTCTTAATCCAGTCTATCATTGATACACATCTGAGTTGGTTCCAAGTCTTTGCTATTGTGAATAGTGCCTCAGTAAACATATGCATGCATGTGTCTTTATTGCAGAATGATTTATAATCCTTTGGGCATATACCCAGTAATGGGATTGTTGGGTCAAATGGTATTTCCAGTTCTAGATCCTTGAGGAATCGCCACACTGTCTTCCATAATGGTTGAACTAATTTACATTCCCACCAACAGTGTAAAAGCATTCCTATTTTTCCATAACCTCTACAGCAACTGTTGTTTCCTGACTTTTTAATGATAGCCATTCTAACTGGTGTGAGATGGTATCTCATTGTGGTTTTGATTTGCATTTCTCTAATGACCAGTGATGATGAGCATTTTTTCATGTCTGTTGGCTGCATAAATGTCTTTTTTTGAGAAGTGTCTGTTCACATCCTTTGTCCACTTTTTGATGGGGTTGTTTTTTCTTGTAAATTTGTTTAAGTCCTTTGTAGATTCTGGATATTAGACCTTTGTTAGATGGATAGATTACAAAAATTCTCTGCCATTCTGTAGGTTGCCTGTTCACTCTGACGATAGTTTCTTTGACTGTGCAGTAGCTCTTTAGTTTAATTAGATCCCATTTGCCAACTTTGGTTTTCATTGGCATTTCTTTTGGTGTTTTAGACATGAAGTCTTTGCCCATGCCTATGTCCTGGATGGTATTGTCCAGGTTTTCTTCTAGGATTTTTATGTTCCTATGTCTTATGTTTAAGTCTGTGATCCATCTTGAGTTGATTTTTGTAAAAGGTGTAAGGAAAGGTTCAGTTTCAGTTTTCTGCATATGACTAGCCTGTTTTCCCAACACCATTTATTAAATAGGAAATCTTTTCCCCATTGCTTGTGCGTGTCAGGTTTGCAAATATCATATGGTTATAGCTGTGCGGTATGTTCTGGATTTTTAAAAACGACTCACCTACTATGTAGTATTTGGTAATATTGTTCTTAAGTCCCGTTCTTCGTATTTCGATTTTGATTATTCAGTGAATATGAAATAATGTATGAATAGTTTGTAAATCACTTAGTTTTTGAAGTAAAGATCTGGGGAAAAGTGAAATAAACGAATCTTGGTTGGAGATAGAACATGGGTCTCTACTCCTGCTTATGTTAGAATTCTTGCCAATGTCTCAGAAAACAAAATTGCTGGGTTTGAAAATGTCCCAAATTTCCCTGATCCATTTTAATTTTAAATATTTTTCAAAAATAATACTTTTTATATTATAACAATATATTATCTTAGAACACCTTTTAAAGCTAATACATGAGGTATTGTTTTTTGTTAATTCCTGTTAGAAGTTATTTTACCT
The DNA here is from genome assembly GCF_002776525.5 of Piliocolobus tephrosceles. Taxonomy (NCBI): domain Eukaryota; kingdom Metazoa; phylum Chordata; class Mammalia; order Primates; family Cercopithecidae; genus Piliocolobus; species Piliocolobus tephrosceles. Next base: position 140,305,005 of record NC_045436.1, on the reverse strand, counting down.
TTTTTTAAGTTATATTGAGCTTGTTCATAAATAGAGAGATGATTTATATTTTTTATAGCCACCTTTTAAAGCTGTAGCCAAGAACCACAAAAACACTGTTAAAGACTATCAAATAAACATGATTCCTTGTACATATCACCCTTAATGTTTAACATACTTTATATCTTTTTCAATGCTTTAATATGTTACATTTAACCAGTTTCTATATCCATGACCTTGTTCTATGGCTTGCCTTTCACAAATACAAGTATTGCTTAATGTAACTCATAATGACTTTTTCAAACTAATAAAAATATACATTTTCTCCTTGGAATTCCAAGTGATTTATTTTAATATCTTATGTTGTAAAAATTCATCAAAACAAAAATGTAATAGTAAAGAAGAATAACTAATAAACTTCATCTTAACAATGAGCTATGTATTCACAAATGGGTACGTTTCAAAATTATTTAACATTAACAAATAAATTAAAATTATTATTTTAATCAGTCATTGACTGGACGTTTCAAACCTCAATGAGAAATTTTACCTAGCACAAAATAAATGGAAGTACTAATACGTTATCAGGATTTGCTTTTTAGCTTACTACTTGCAAGATTTAAAGAGTTCTGAGTTCTGAGAGAATTGAACATAAAACTTTATTAGAAGGTACACACAGAAAGATCTCTGTGGCTAGGATATAGTGTTCTCCTCCCTTATGGTAGCTGTCTGAATCCATTTTGTGCTGCTATAACAGAGTACCACAGATTGAGTAATTTATAAAGTACAGAAATTTATTCTCTCAAAATTCTGGAAACTGAGAAGACCGAGATCAAGACAACAGCATCTGGTGTGGGCTTTCTTACTGTGTCCTTACATGGCAGAAAGCAGACAAGCAAGAGAGACACAAGTGCTGAATCCCCAAATGGTAGAAGAGCAGAGTCAAAGAAACCCACTCCCACAAGCCCTTTTTATAGTTGCATTATAAAACGGGCTTGTGGGAGTGCTCCATCCACATATCCTCATAAATCCTATCACATTTTTGAGAGTAGAGTCTTCAAGACTTAAACACTTACCATTAGGCCCCACCTTTCAACATTATTGCATTGGGAATTGAATTTTAACATGAGTGTTGGAGGGGACAAAAACATTCAAATCACAGTAGGACCTGTCTTCTTCTATAGTAAGATAATTGACGCTGATGACACACAACTACAATTTTCCCCTTTAATTTTGATTTTTAAGAAAGGAGTTTCTTCTCTTCTCCAACAGAGTTATTACAATGCAGTAGAAATGAAAACATTTTTCTGGACAGAGTTCAAGATAAAAGACTTCAGATCACATCATACATTTCTTCTATTCCCTCTTTTAAAATTATATAATGGGAATGGTTGATAGCTTTACTCTACCATCCTTTCCAAGTGCTGCCTTTCAATTCTGTTTGTTCATCTGACAGATTTTAATTCTATTTGCTCAAAAGTGAAGCAAGCAAATAACTAATGCCCAAAGAGCCTTCCTCAGCTTGGTCTCTGGAACTTTCAACACTCACTACCCACATATTCCCTCCCCAACACAATACTCAAGCATATAATTGGGTGATAAACTAACTGATAGCCAAGAAAAAAGAAGGAAATGGAATGTTAGAGATTTCTATTAAAAAAAATGAAAATCTCTAGGAAAACACAATTTTATTAGGATTAGATATAAATGAATTTTCTGATTTTTATTGAGAAATACTTTCTAATGTGACTTACAGGCATTTCCTTTGGAAATAAAATTGGTCAAGTCAAAATGTAGTTTATTATTTTCATTCCATGTAGTCATCAAAGTAAATGAAAATCTTACCATTAGGTATGATTTCTCTACAGTGATTCTGTGAGAATCTATGCTAATATTTGTGTGAACCTGACATTGAATATGAACATATTTACTAATGTTCAGCATTGCACATTAGTTGAAAAATAAGCCTTGGAATACAGAGTATGAAAGGACTCTTCAACTTTGTATGACCTTCTCTAAATATAGTTTCTCTCCTTTAAGCATTTCATAGGTCTTGGAATGCAGACAACTTGAGTTTACATTTTCTGACAAGTATTGTTAAGTGCATTTTTCCTCTGGTAAGTTATGATAGAGTTATATGCTCTGTAAAGAAGAGAAGTGAGTAGTAGATTTGACATTTTTATATAAAACCTGAAAATTTGTGGAGAGTTAGAGAAACAAATTAAAACTATATATTGAAGTGGGTGACATATGGGGTGCTTTCTGAGTTCAGACTTTGGCAAGTAGACAGTAGCAGTTTTACCTTCTTTGAAACTCCAATTAAAATGTTTATAAGGACTGAGAAAAAATATGAATAAAAATTGCTATGGCACTGGCACGTAAGAAAAACAGATATGAGTAAGCATGCCTAAATTTAAGCAGTACTTCAATTTTAACACCCATTGAAGTAGTCAGTAGTCTTTCAGGCCAAAAAAAGGCACATGAAATAAGGATCATTTTACATTAATAAATGTTATAATCCTGAGTGAAGATAAAATGGTCATAAACTTTTATGCAGTGAATATCAGGCTAGTAGTTTTGGGCACACTGTTATCAAGTTTTGTTAGGCCAAGTATATTAAAAAAATCAGTTAAGGCTTGCTTTAAGGGTTTCAGATAAAGATCTGAATGAAAGAAAACAGACACAGCTTATGTAGTATTTTCAAATAATTAAAGGGTGATATATTAGGTCTGTATTGTCTTTGTAGGCTAGGGTGCAGAAGGAGATGAAGATAGAGTCTCTGAAACATTGAAAGGCCTTATTAGAAGCTTTAATTAGAGTGGATGGAAATTCAGCAGATAAATTGACATTTGAGGAACATTTACACTGAGCTATTTAGAATGGATAAGAGAGAATGGGGACTGAAAGAAGGGTCACAAGGATTCTATTACAGTGGTGCTTTAATTAATGGTAAAGGCTAATATTGGGTTATAGAAGATCTGAACAATATTGTAAAGGAATCAGTGGCAGATTGCCATGAACTACATGAGACTAGGAGGCAAAACTGTATAAGTCAATGGCATATTTAAATGTGATTTCTGTTCCTTTTTTTCATCTTTTCTACAATGAACAACATAATTAGGAGTCCATTTTGTTATGATTGGCTCTAACCAACCTCAGTTCTGATTCATGTACAGATCTATCTTCCCCAGATCATGCAATATCATGTCTGATGGCTTTTTCCTATTACAACCCATGTAGCGATAAGAAGTTAATCTAGCCAATAGCTTTTTCAGGTTCCAGTTCATTAGGCTGCTAGAAAACCACATTACAAAAGAACATCAGCATTTCTAATAACTTGCCATTACTGTTTTCACCAATTGTTCTGAATATATTGCCTCACAAAGATCAGGTTCTTTAGAAATCATTCATGAGTTTAGTATCAGAGAGAACAGAACAGATTTTTTAAAACACATGATTATATAGTAACTCCGTATTTAATTGTTTGAGGACTGCTGGACATTCACCAAAATAATTACATCACTTTTATTCTCACCAACAGTGTATGAAGCTTCTGATTGATGTAATAAAATTCTTAACTGTATTTGTTATTATCTGACTTTCCGATTATAGCTATTCTAGTGGATGTGATTTGCTATCTCATTGTGGTTCTGAGTTGCGTTTTCCTGATGATTATATCACCATCTTTTCATATGCTTATTGTATATTTGTATAGCTCTTTTGGAGACATGTCTATCCAGATTTTCTGCCCATTTTAAAATTTGGTTATTTCTATTTTTGTTATTTAGATGAATAATGATAGGTAATTGGTTTAGTCTCTATGTGTGCTCTTACCATAATATAGAAAAATAGGCATCTCCAGAAAAATTTCCCTGTTTCCTTTAACTCAAAAATATATCACTGTACTAATCACTATATAATCCTTATTAGTTATCTGATTTAATTATTAGATGTGATACATTGTCAAAGACCAGAATGCAGAGTAACAAATATATTAATTATTTTAAGCCAATATTCTACCTTTAACTTCATTGTCAAATTAAAATAGGAGGACAGGAGATGCAAAACCATTTCTTTTTATCCTTTGTCTTATAATTTGACCATCTATATCTATTACTTATATCTGTCAAACACAAGTTTCTGTATGGAGTATTTCAGATTGCCCCTAATTCATATACATTAACTGATTTTACCTGGCTAATCTATTATTAAGTTCCATCTATTTTTAATATTCCAATCCCCATCTCTCTCAAAGTATATAAGAATTTAAAGGACATAAAGATCAAATCTATCTTGTGAATGAAGACACACTGACTTCATTAGAGAAGTGACAATTTAGCTCATCATTAAAAGTAATGTCCACAAAGGAATTCATGTTCAGGGTGAATCACACGAGCGAAGGTGCAAAGATGGAGACAAGTAATAAATATATTCATGGTGAAAAATGATAAGATTCATCAGAATGGGTTGTGGTGTGGGGAAATCTTTAAATATAAATTGTAAGATTGCAGAAAAGCTTAGGGATAAGCCTGCAAAACTTGACCTCCAGGTAATTAGAAGACATAGAAGTGGTGTTATGATACCTGAAGATCAAACTGAGCTTGTATGTGTGGGCATGAATATACAGAGCCCGACAAGAAGTATTGTTTAAACATTTACCTAAAAAAGAAGCATGCTCTAAAATATGACTATGGGCATATGATAGTGTAATTAAGAAAATTAACTCAACTCAATAATTTTTCCACGAGCACCTCTTCCCCTGAAACCACAAGTGCATCACCTGTCACAAGAATTTACCATTTCTTGTGAAGAAGTATACAGAATAAAAAAAAAACAAATAAGTAAAACAGTTTAGATGAGGAGAAATAGAGAAAGAATAATGGTTAGAGAAGGGGAAAATGTAATAAAACAAGTGCATAGAATAAGGCAAAGATAAATATGCCATGTGACTTGTCACTATGGGAGCTATTTTACCATCTACTTCATTCATTTCATTTGTTACAGAGAAATCATAACATGAGTTACAGATTTTAATAAGATATTTACTGTGATCCTTAGTTATTCCATAATACCTGAAAATTAAAGGATTAATGTGCTTTAAAATGGAGTTTAGGTTCCATGTTCTCACTCATAGGTGGGAACTGAACAATGAGATCACTTGGACTCAGGAAGGGGAACATCACACACCGGAGCCTATCATGGGCAGGGGGGAGGGGGGAGGGATTGCATTGGGAGTTATACCTGATGTAAATGATGAATTTATGGGTGCTGACTAGTTGATGGGTGCAGCACACCAACATGGCACAAGTATACATATGTAACAAACCTGCATGCTATGCACATGTACCCTAGAACTTAAAGTATAATAAAAAATAAAAAAATAAAATAAATAAAATAAATAAATAAATAAAATGGAGTTTAGGAAATAGGAAAATTATTGTCTTATAATTGAAATATTTTAAAAATGTTAACTTGAGAAGTCATCTAACTAGGCATGTTTTGGTATTAATTTCCCTTTTCAAGAAACATCCATACGAAGATAATCCAAAATACAACTGGAGAAAGATTAGGTATATTAGACCTGGACAGAGAAGGATCCTTATGGGAAATACCAGGGTTTTTGGTTTGTTTATTTATGTTGCTTTGCTTTGGATTTTAGAGTTACTGAAATTGAACACTTAGATATTCAGGACAAACAGCTAACTCCTTTTTAATTAAGTCTATGGATGACCTATAGCATTGACACACAGGAACCTAAATAATTAACTGATCTAGACAAAGCCATTGATTTTAAAAACATATTACTTGGTACTTGTATCAGTCTGTTCAGTCTGCAATACCAAAATACCAAAGACTGGGCAGCTGATAAACAATAGAAATTTTCACAGTTCTGGAGACTGAGAAGTACAAAATCAAGGATCTAGCAGATCCAGTGAAGGCCCACTTCCTGGTTTGTGTCATGTCCTCACATGGTGGAAGTGGCTAGCTAGCTCTCTGCAGTCTCTTCTAAGGACACTAATTGCAACCATGAGGGTTCTGCACTCACCACCTAATCAACTTCCAAAGGCCCCGCTTCCTAATATCATCACCTTGAGGGCTGGGATTCAACAAATGAAATTTTTGGGAAACTAGCATTCAGACCACAGAATACTTACTTATGAAAAAGCAAATATTCACTTACTATGACAGCAAAAACATGTTTAAAATATTAAGAAATAAAAGACTTTTTAAAAAGAATAAAGTTCATGCTTAAAACCACCACAGTAATCTAACAATTATTTTTCTTTATTTTAATGCCTTTTCCAACATCAATCTTATGTACATTCATTTTATTTCATTGTATTTATGTCTGTGTATGTTCATGTGGATATATTCTAGTAAAGATTGTTTTGAAATAATGATTATATACAGATTTTTATTTTAATTTTCTTTCATATATTTAACATTTTTAGAGGCTTCATAAGATCACCTTAAATAGAAGCATCTACTGTAAAATTTCCTTGCTGGTAACAGTGTTTAGTGTTTTTACTGTGAATAACTCTTTAAGAATGTCTTTAAACACAAATAATGTTTTTTTAATAGCTAAAATTTATTGACCTGTAAGTATATTTTAGATTCTGTGCTAAGTTCCTTTCAATTGTTTACAGGTTTGTTTCTCAGAATAGATATATTAAACAGATTTTTTTATAATACATCTTACAAATAAGAAGGATGAGGTCCAGCCAGGCACTGTGGCTCACGCCTGTAATCCCAATGCTTTGGGAGGCCGAGGCAGGTGGATCACTTGAGGTCAGGAGTTCAAGGCTAGCCTGGCCAACACGGCGAAACTCCATCTCTGCTAAAAATGCAAAAATTAGTCCGGTGTGGTGGCATGTGCCTGTAATGCCAGCTACCTGGGAGGTTGAATCGTTCCAGCCTGGGCAACAGAATGAGATTTCATCCAAAAAAAAAAAAAAAACAAACAAATGTGTTCTAGTTCCAGAGGCATTAAGTAACTTGCTCACAGTGACACGGAGCTAGAGTTCAAATTGAGTGTGGCTTCTGATTTTGTATATCTATACTGTGTCTTCATTTTGTATATAAAAAAGTTAAATTATCATGATCTATAAAACAAGTACAGATTATCTTCCAAAAAAAATGACACAATTGTAAAGCTCCTAACAATATTTGAATACACTGTATCTTGTGAGGAGATGACACTAGCGTACCTGAATAAGAGGTCAAAGAAAGAATTCAAGTAACCACAGATAAGAAAATGATATACTTTGACTTACTGTATACATACAAAGGAATAACAGTTCCTATATGCCTTTGAGATTGTTGGTTATGTGAAGCTATCCCTTTATGGAACCACAGGTGATTGACTAACAGATAATGTGACTCCTGAAAAGAACATTCTCAGTTGACTCTAAATTTGATGCACCACTGAATTTTAAATATTAAAATGCCATAGTGTTGTTAGGAGTTATAGCTGGAATTGTCTTTATATCAGACTATATATCAGACTTCTCTGTTAGTCAGACATCTTTGTTAAAAGTGGCAGGAACAACCCAAACTGAACTTCTTTTTAAATTGATATTTAATTGCTTCTTCTATTGGAAGCAGCAGTTCAAACAATATATTTGGGACTAATTTTAATTCTTATCTCTTCCCACTTTTTATTGTAATGTTTTATTCTGTCCAGGCAACAAATGTCTCTGCTTACATTTTCTCAATTCATTCCTGGAACTCTAACTATAGTAGAGATTGACCTTGAGTCACAGACCCAGTATAAAATGATCTGCGATGTAGAAGAGGAAAAAATTATTTTTGCCTCTACCCATTCTAGGTTAACTGCCTGGGGCCCTGATAAAAGATAAATTAACAAAAGAAAGCAAACAACTTAATCAATATGTGCATCTTACATATACACAGGATTACTCGGTGATAAAAGTGTCAAATGAGTATTTAAAACTTTGGCTTATAAAGCATCTTAAGAATGATTTTATTTTTTTTTTTTTAGAGAATTAACAAGATGAAGGAAAAAGATTTTTAGCTTCAAGGGATGGCATATTTTTAGAAGGCATTAATCTATGGAGATACTAATGGTAGATAAGGGCTAGTTAGTAATGTTTGGGTAGAATTACTAATGGTAGATAGGGCTAGTTAGTAATGTTTGTTTGGGTAGATTTCCTTAGTACCATCTCATTTCTGGTGAAAAGATTGTTTTCCCCTTCCTGGCATGAGAAGTTGGAGGGCAGATGGGGAAGATAACTTCAGGAGAGGAATTTATGTTTTGTTTCCAGGTAAACAGAAAGATGGCAAAAATATTGTCATGTATCTGCTTTTTGTCAAGAGCATTCAGCTCAAAATAATCTTTATGCCAGAGTGGCATATTTTGGGGTGGCACTGAACTTCTGTGAACTAACTCTGGACTAAATACATTGACTGACAATGGTGGAGGTTTTTTTCCCAAAGTAAATTGCTGTACAGGAGACTAGATGTTGGACAGGCAAAATTCAGTGAACATACTTCCTGTCCTCCATTTATTCTATCCCTCCCAGAAAATTCCTCACACTGTTTGTTAAACAACAGTACTAATCATTTTATTCTCTTTTACAATGTTTTCAGTGATTCTTCATTCAGCATCTCATTTATCATGCTTTTAGATGGGAAACTAGCATCCTTCAGATCTGTATCTTGAGCACACATGTCAGCATCATTTTCATCAGTTCTTTGCTCTGTATTCCACAATCAAGACAACAAGAGTCACTTGACTGCTACTAGGCACCTTTACGTGAACTGTTCCACCAATTACACCTTACTCACCTTCTCACCCTCTAAAGTGGGGTAACCTTATCACACATCTGTGTTCTGGGGTGGAAAGACAGGTAAGCATTTCATGAAATCACAAATTCTTACAGCTCTGCCCTTCTTTTATGTCATCAATGAATATATTACTCTAATTTGAGAAGTCAGATTTTTAAAGATTCAGAGTAAAATAGCTTCTGTGTATTTGAATCACTCTAGATTAATGGTTTCATCAACTTAGTTTTTAAGAATTCATTGCCTGAATCAGCTTTTGGACCTAATCTGATTTCAGTCTTTATATTTTACACAATTATATTTTTATTACAATCATGAATTTAGATGCGTTTATTTCAATCATTGCAATCTGAATTCTAAAAGCAGTTCTAACTCCAACCTCCATATTCTTTATGCTATAAAAAGTACCAAACATCGAGTCTTAGATCGATCATCTATCTATCTATCTATCTATCTATCTATCTATCTATCTATCTATCTATCTATCTATC
>NC_045436.1:140259136-140295720 GCF_002776525.5 Piliocolobus tephrosceles | reverse complement strand
ATCTATCTATCTATCTATCTATCTATCTATCTATCTATCTATCTATCATCTGTCTATATATCTATATCTATCTGTCTGCCTATCTATCTGTCTATCTATCTATTTGGTGAAATGAAAATCAGGGTGGTGAGGTTATTCACACAAATTCACAAAACAGGAGAGCATCAACATTAGGAATATGGATTATATCTCTAAATTCTTAGGCAAATATTCCTTTCATACAGTATGCTACTTTTTAATACTAAGATTTGATTAAAGGAATCTGTTCTTTAGAAGGTAGCTGGATCAAATATCACTTTTTATTCTCAATTTTTCTTCATTTGTCCTTGAAATATCAGTGGTTGTAAATCAGACAGAATGTGAAAGGTATGGCATAATCTAAAACAAAATGAGTTTGAAAATTCATAAGCACTCACCACTTAAAACAATCACCTTCTTATTCTGTTTTTCTGTTTTCTTTTTATCAGATACACTAACATGAAGTTACTATACCACACACACACACGCATGCACACACACACACACACATTGATCATAAAAGACAAGCTTGCTAGTATAATTTTAAATAATTTTTCTAATGTTCCCTAGTTCTCCTTTCAAGTATTTTTCTTGCTTTACGTACTTAATTAACCAACTGTGAGGCTGTGTAACATTTTATTCATAACAGTGATGATAATTATTCCTGGCAAGCATGACAAAAATAAAAAGATGATTCTAGAGGAAAAATAAAACATGAGAACTATTTTTGATAAGGACAAAATAATATGTAAAGATTATTATATTGATTAGCTCTCATTATTTTAACAATCTATGATCATCTTTGCAGGCAATATCATTTAAATGCAGTTGAATACACTTCAATACAATATCTATCTTTGCCAAATTGCACTTTTATTTAGCTCCACATATAGTTAGAGAATGAAATGTTTCTACATAAGAAAGCCAGAAAGTTAAAAACCATCACTATTTTTTAAAATAAAATTAAATATTCTATAAGATAATTAAATTTTGCTTCTAAATATGTTAGGAAGGGAAATCTATTTTAATATGCAGACACATTATACAATGATTTAGGAAACTGATTTTCTGAAATTATATCAATATAATTTCAGGTTCAATCTTTCTACTTGTTCAGCATCCAGAATAATTAATAATGTGCTTCTGGTTGTATTCCTAAATCGTTCTTTCTTATTGTATTTAGTGCTTTTGTATACAGATATATAGATATTACACACATATATGCACACATACATATATACACATGCATGCACACAATCATATATATATACATACACACACATACACATAAACACACATCTATATATATGCGTTGGTAATCTGTGTTTTTTCATAGATACTAAGTAACAAACGAGTTGGAAATTTTATGGATGGAAAAACATATCTGAACCTTTATCCAAAGAGGAAATTAGATGTATATTTGGGGAAGTATCTTTATTTATGTTTCCAATTAATTTTAGTTTGAAATGAGGTAATCTTTAAAGCCATTAATTTTGTTTAGATGTGTTTGTGCAACAAAGATGTCAAGCACTCCTTTATAAGAAAAAATCAGTATTAAAGGAAAGAAAAGAAAACCTATCTAGCCTTATCTTTCCTTTCATTATTTTTGTTTCTCATTAATAGTATTTGAAAATAGCAGATGCCTGGGTGCAGTGACTCATGCCTGTAGTCCTAAGATTTTGGGAGGCCACGATGGGAGGATTGTTTGATCCCAGTAGTTCAAGAAAAGCCTGGAAAAAAGAGTAAGACCACGTCTTTACAGAAAAAAATAGATAAATTAGCCAGGCATGCTGGCACACACCTGTGGAGTCAGCTATTTGAAAGGCTGAGACAGCAGGATCCCATGAACCCAAAAAGTCAAGGCTGCAGTGAGCAATGATCGCCTGCCACTGTGTTCCAGCCTGGGGGCCAGAGTGAGATCATATCTAAAAGAAAGAAAGAGAGAAGGAGGGAAGGAAGGAAGGAAAGAAGGAAAGGAAGGAAGGAAGGAAGGAAGGAAGGAAGGAAGGAAGGAAGGAAGGAAGGAAGGAAGGAAGGAAGGAAGGAAGGAAGGGTGGGAGGGAGGGAAGCAGGGAGGGAAAGAAGGAAGGAAGGAGGGAGAGAAATAGAGAGGAAGGAAGGAAGGAAGGAAGGAAGGAAGGAAGGAAGGAAGGAAGGAAGGAAGGAAGAAAGGAAGGAATTAAGAAGGGAAGGGAAGGGAAAAATATGAAAGTAGAATTGTGGTATTGTATTGAAGCAGGATTTTTCTCAATCACTTTTGCCAGCTGGAGGCACTCAGCTGGCAACGCCTTTGCCCTGCCTTGGCCCCCAGCTTTGGGGCAGGCTCATCCCCCTGCCATTTCTGTCGTGTGGGGCAGCTGCCCTCCACTGGCAGAGGGCACAAGGGCATGATGTTACAGCCTTTTCTGTACCCACATTTGGTGGATCCTGAGCTCTTGTCCTGCAACAAAGAAGAATGAAAATATGCTGACAATTGAAGAATGAAGAGGGCAGAGAATAATTTTATTGAACTACAAAACAGCTCTCAGTAAAGAGGGGACATGGGCATGGTGACCCATCAGCATAGACAAGTGGTTTTTCCTACAGTGTGGTTGAGTCTAGGGTTTTCATGGGCTCAGAATAGAGACATGCTGATTGGTTTATGAGTATGCAAAGAAAGGCTAAAGAAAAGGCACCACTCAAAGGTGGGCATGGCAGTGTAGAAAACCAATTAGGAAAGGGTAGGTATATGTAAAATAGGTGAAGGGTGGGGATCAATCAGAGGACTTCTTGCCAAACAGGAAGACAGGTTCTCAATCTGGTCTGTGGATTTGACTTGTAACTTGGCTTTCAGGCTTTAAACTATCTTTGGCTTAGAGGTGGAGTTTCACTGGGGACCCGCCTCTATCTGACTAGGTATTTGTCTGCCTCCTGATGCTGTCAGTATTATAATAGAGTTTGAGAGCATCTCTTTAATATACTTACCAAACTGTGTAAGTCAGGTTGATTTATATTGATAGTAATGCCAAAACAGGAAATCACAGACTCACGTAAGTGATTATTAAGTTAAAATATAAACAGGAACAATCGCAAATTTATGCTAATACAATGACAACTATAGCCTTGGGATGTGTTATGTTTACTTATATATAATTGAAAATGGTGGTAGTGGATATTGACCTTCAAGGTCTCTTCTTAAACTGACACACCTAACACAAGGTACACATGTAACTTCTTGATATACTTTCTGTATTAATATGTTTTCACCCTGCTGATAAAGATGTACTAGAGACTGGGCAACTTGCAAAAGAAAGAGGTTTATTGGAGTTACAGTTCCATGTGCCTGGGGAGGCCTCACAATCATGGTTGAGGTGAATGGCATGTCTCACATGGCAGCAGACAAGAGAACAGCTTGTGCAGGGAATCTCCCCTTTTTAAAACCATCAGACCTCGTGAGACTCATTCACTAATGAAGGCAGTGCAGGAGAGACCTGCCCCATAATTCAATCACATCCCACTGGATTCCTCTCACAACATGTGGGAATTTGGGGAGTTCCATTTCAAGATGAGATTTGGGTGGGGACACAAACAAACCATATAATTCTGCCCCTGGCTCCTCCCAATTCTCTTGTCCTTACATTTCAAGACCAATCATACTTTTTCAGCAGTCCCCCAAAGTCTTAACTCATTTCAGCCTTGCCTCAAAAGTGCACAGTACAATGTCTCATCTGAGACAAGAAAGTCCCTTCCACCTATGACCCTGTAAAATCATAAGCAAGCTAGTTACTTCTTAGATACAATGGGGTACAGGCATTGGATAAATACAGCTATTTCAAATGGGAGAAATTTACCAAAACAAATGGGCTACAAGTCCCATGCAAGTCCGAAATCCAGCAGGGCAGTCAAATCTTAAAGCTCCCAAATGATCTCCTTTGACACCATGTCTTGAATCTGAGTCACGCTAATGCAAAAGGTGAATTCTGGTGGTCTTGGTCAGCTTTGCCCCTGTGGCTTTGTGGAGTACAGCCTCCCTCCCAGCTGCTTTCATGGAATGGTTTTCAGTGTCTGTAACTTTTCTAGGTGCACAATGCAAGCTGTTGGTGGATCTAACATTCTGGGGCCTGGAGGACAGTGTCCCCTTCTCACAGCTCCACTAGGTGGTGCCCCAGCAGAGACTGTGTGGGGGCTCCAGCCTCACATTTCCACTTTTGCACTGCCCTAGTGGAGGTTCTCCATGACGGCCCTACTCCTGCAGTAAACTTTTGCCTGTACATCCAGTAATTTCCATACATCTTCTGAAATGTAGGCAGAGGTTCCCAAACCTCTTGACTTCTGTGCATCTGCAGGCTCAACACCTTATGGAAGCTGCCAAGGCTTGAGGCTTCCACCCTCTGAAGCAACAGCCCAAGCTGTACTTTTGTCCCTTTTAGTCACAGCTGGAGTAGCTAGGATGCCAAGCATGTGGACACTGGACATGGCCCACAAAACCATTTTCTCCTAGATCTCAGGGCTTGTGATGGGAGAGCCTGCTGTGAAAACCTCTGACATGCCCCGGAGTCATTTTCCCCATTGTCTTGGGGATTTACATTTGGCTCCTCATTACTTATGCAAATTTCTGCAGCAGCTTCAATTTATCCTAAGAAAATGAGATTTTATTCTTTATCATATTGTCAGGATGCAAATTTTCCAAACTTTTATGCTCTGCTTCCCTTAAAAAACTGAATGCCTTTAACAGTATCCAAGTCCCTTCCACGTATGACCCTGTAAAATCCAAGTTTTTGAATCCAATTCACCTCTTGAATGCTTTGCTGCTTACAAATTTCTTCTACCAGATACCCTAAATCATCTCTCTCAAGTTCAAAGTTCCACAAATTTCTAGGGCAGGGTCAAAATGCCACCAGTTTCTTTGCTAAAGCATAACAAGAGTAATCTTCGCTCCAATTCCCAAAAGTTCCTCATCTCCATCTGAGACCACCTCAGACTAGATCTTATTGTTCATATCACTATCAATATTTTTGTCAAAGACATTCAGCAAGTCTCTAGGAAGTTCCAAACTTTCCCACATTTTCCTGTCTCCTTCTGAGCCCTCCAAACTGTTCCAGCCTCTACCTGTTACCCAGTTCCAAAGTCACTTCCACATTTTCAAGTATCTTTTCAGCAGTGCCCCACCCTACTGGCACCAATTTACTGTATTAGTCTCTTTTCATGCTGCTGAGAAAGACACACCCAAGACTGGGCAATTTAAAAAGGAAAGAATTTTATTGGACTGAGAGTTCCAGGTCACTAGGAGGCCTCATAATCATGGCAGAAGGTGACAGTCATGTCTCACATGGCAGCAGACAAGAGAAGAGCTTATGCAGGGGAACTCTCCTTTTAAAAACCATCAGATCTCATGAGACTCATTCATTATCACAAGAACAGCGCAGGAGAGACCCGCCCCCATAATTCAATCACTTCAATCACCTCCCATCAGATTCCTCCCATGACATGTGGGAATTGTGAGAGTTACAATTCAAGGTGAGATTTGGGTGGGGACACAGCGAAACTATATCACTTCCACTATTTAGTGCTGATTTCATAAGAGATTTAGAGATGTGTCACTCATTGATCATGATTGTCACGAAAGAAGTAACCATATCCTTACTCATATTGTAGCTTGCTGTGCTCCTAAGCACAAAATTGAAGCTCACAATGACTTTAGGATTCCAAATTTGCCGTGAGAAATGACAAAGCTCTCTGTATTTATTTCTTCTGGGAAAATGATTACAGAAAATTTAGAAGAGACCACATTAGAAAAAAATAGTAATTGCTGTGAAATTATCTGGGACAAAAACATCGCTCTGGAACTACCTGGGACAAAAATGTGTTCTTAAATACTTTATTTAGTTATACTTCTTGATAACCCAAAAATTATAAGGTAAGAGATAGTCATTGATCATAATCTTTTGCTTTTAAGAAAGAAAGGATCCTCTTGTACCTCAACGGGGTATAAATATTCACAAGAGCGGATATTCAGCAGGTATACCCAAGTATGATATTACCTAATGTTAAAATGTTCAAACATTTTTATATATGTTGTTATCAAGTAGCCACTAAGCTAAGACTCTCAAGAATGGCTCTTGACCATATGACTTTTTTATCCTTCTCTTGGGATTGAAGATCTAAAGTTATGTCTATGGCTATATCACCTTGAATATGTCCAATCACACCTGAAAAATCTAAAGTTAAAAAAGTAATGCCTGCCCTGGGAGGGGCCTCCAACACCTTGTTTTGTGTTCCCTCTCCGTCTGTTTGTCTTGATTAGTGCTCATGCTTACAGATATTTAAATACTACCCTACATATCCCTTCATTAAAATAAAATACCTGAAAATATTGCACTAGATTGTTTTGGATCAAATTTATTATTTGAAATACCTATAAAAAGTGACAAAATGAAATAATATTACCTTTAACGTCATAAAGAACTCCCAAGGAAGCAATGATTTATAGACCCCGAATGCAGAAGTAAAGATCAAAGTAGTAAATCTTGAATTATATCTTGCTTTCCCCTTGCAGGTAATTGCAGATGTCAAAAGGAGTACTTGAGAGGCTGAGAGGCTAAGGAAAAAATGACAGTTAGGTGGTTGAGAAGGTAAACAGAGCTTCTGGAACAGTTGTAGAAATGAGGAACAGCAGTTTAATTTGAGAGACCGCAAGGAAGAAAATCCCAGGTGAACACACAAAATTTCAGTTTGGTAGTCAGAATTTCTATATCCTAGAAATAAGGGTAATTCAGAAAAAAAAACAGTTATCTGAGAGGATGAAAGAGCTTTAGGTCATTTTAAGCTCTGGTTGTAGTTATATGTTCTCCCTCAAATAAAAGTCCTTGCCAAAAGCAATAGAAAACTCCTCCTTGGGAGAAAATAATATAAAAATAATATACAGAGCATTAAATTCTCACTACAATTTGTCATCTATAATTATGTCACTCAACCAAAAATAGCTTGGTATTTTTAAGTAAATATATATATATATATATATATATATATATATATATATATATATATGTATGTATTTTATATAATTAGAACAAGCTATATCATAAGATAAAAACCAATCGACCCTTGAACAATATGGTTTGAAATGTGTGTCTACTTCTATGGGGAATTTTTTTTTATCAATAAATTTATACCAAGTGTGCCTGCCTTTCCTGCCTCACCTTTCAACTTCCCCACCTCTTCCACCTATGAAAGTATTAACGTGACCAACTCCTGAGTCAACAAGAACAACTTCTCTTCTTTCTCCTCCTCCTCAGCCTACTCAGTGTGAAGAATATGAAAACCTTTAAGACGGTCCATTTCCACTTAATGTATAGAAACTATATTTTATCTTCCCTACAGTTTTCTTAATGTTTTAATAACGTGAAGAGCATTATCTTGCTCTAATCTAAAAAATATGGTTTATAGGCCAGGTGGGGTGACTCATGCCTGTAATCCCAGAACTTTGGGAGGCTGAGGCAGGTGGATCACCTGAGGTCAGGAGTTCGAGACCAGCCTGGCCAACATGGTGAAACCCTGTCTCTACTAAAAATAAAAAAAAAAAATAGTCAAGCATGGTGGTAAGTGTCGGTAATCCGAGCTATTTAGGTGACTGAGGCAGGAGAATCATTTCAACCTGGGAGGCAGAAGTTGCAGTGAGCCAAGATCCTGCCACTGCACTCCAGCCTGGGTGATAAGAGAGTAACTTTTTCTCAAAAAAAAAAAAAAAAAAAAAAAAGATGTATAATACATACAAATACATAACATGCAAAATATATGTTAATTGGCTTTATGTTATTAGTCAAACTTCTGGCGGTAGGCAGTAGGCAATTAGTAGTTAAGTTTTACAGAGTGAAAAGTTATACTCAGAGTTTTGACTTTGCAGGAGGTCTTGAGCAACCCTTGTGTTGCTCAAGAGTCAATTGTATGTGTTTGTGTGTGAGTGTGTCTATATATATATATATATATATGTATATATATATAGCAAAAATAGATATAGCAATTGTAAATATGTGAAATAAAAACTTTTGTAACTATACTAAAAGTCTAGACATAATAAGGCACTTTTATTTAAAAACACCTCAAAATGTATACAGGAATATTTTAAAGAACAAGAATTAAAAAATAGACACATCTACAGGCATACTGTAAAATTAAGATATTCTTCAAGTAATAGATTTGTAAAAGCTAGATTCTTCAAGTAATAGATTTTTTAAAACTATTTTTAAAGGATTAAAGGTAATTAGAAAATATGGTTAACTAAACTCTTCTAATTGCCATATGTGAAACTTAGAACCAAATACTGTAGAATACATCTGCTTTTTAAAAAGTACACATATAAATTTAGTAAAATGACTAAAAATCTGGGATGTATCAAGCTTCAAAAAACATCTAAGAATTTGAAGTCATACAGTGTGTTCTCTGACTTTAAAGTAACTATGCGAGAAACAGTACAAACAATATATTAATAGAAAATTGTCAAATATTTTGGAAATTATTTAATAGATGCCTAATTAACATATAGGTTTAAAAAAATGATAAAATGAAAAGTAGAAAACATGATCAAACCAAAAAATAAAAAATATAACATATATACACACAGACACACTAATATATGTAGTAGTGTTTAGAACTATAGATTTAAATATATATATTATAAAATGAGTTGAGGTTCTATATTAATTTTAGAATTTTTTTATATTTCTATGAAGAATGTCATTAATATTTTGATAGGGATTGCATTGAATCTGAATATTGCTTTGGTAGTATAAACATTTTAACAATATTGATTCTTTCAATCCATGAACATGAAATACCTTTTTGTTTGTGTCCACTTCAACTTCTTGAATCAATATTTTATAGTTTTTATTGTAGAGACCTTTACTTCTTTGGTTAAGTTTATTCCTATGTATTTTATTTTATTTGTAGCACTTGTTAATGAGTCACTTTCTTGATTACTTTTTTAGATTATTTGCTGTTGGCATATAGAGATGCTACTGATTTTTTTTAATTATTATTATTTGTTTTGTTTTGTTGTGTTTTCTTTTTTCTTTCTTTCTTTCTTTTTTTTTTTTTTTTTTTTTTTTTTTGAGACAGAATCTCTGTCATCCATGCTAGAGTGCCATGGCGCAATCTTGACTCACTGCAAACACTGCCTCCTGGGTTCAAGCGATTCTCCTGCCTCAGCCTCCCAAGTAGCTGGGACTACAGGCACATGCCACCACACCCGGCTAATGTTTCTGGTGTTTTTAGTAGGGATAGGGTTTCACCACTTTAGCCACGATGGTCTCGATCTCCTGATAGTGTGATCTGCCCACCTCGGCCTCCCAAAATGCTGGGATTACAGGTGTGAGCCACTGGGCCCAGCCAATGCTACTGATTTTTAATGTTTATTTTGTGTCTTGTAATTTTATTGACTTTATTTATCAATTCCAATAATTTCTTGGTGGAATCTTTACGTTTCTCCAAATATAAGATCATATCTGTGCAAACAAGGATAATTTCACTCTTTCCTTTCCAATTTGGATGCCTTTTATTTATTTTTCTTGTTTGATTCCTCCTGCTTAATGAATAATCTCAGCATCTATATCAAAAACTTAAAGAAAGCCAGGAAATTAAACTCAAAGGAAGTAGAAAAACGTCATGACAGAAGGTTTGGGGTAGAAAATCATTAAATTTATGTTTAAAAAGGGAATGAAGAAACTAATAAACCCCTAGCAAGAATAATAAGGGAAAAAAGAATTCTAAAAATACCAAAATTAGTAACGAAAACATTGACATTACTGCAGATAATAAGGTAAAAATACGTAAATTTTAAAATTTGGGTCAAATAACTTTCTAAAACCTGAAACTTAGCAAATCAAGATAGAGATTCTTAATAATGCTGTGTGGATAGTTGGCAATATGATCTAGTTTTCCCAGGATAGTTTTCTAGTTTACTGCTTTTGTTCTGGTGTTCTACATTTTTAATTTTGTTACAGATATTTAAATTATTTTAATCAAAGTATTATCATTAATATTTCATTTCAAATATGTCAAGATGAGTTTAGAAAATGTTCATACTCTGTGAATTGTGTGCAATGGACAGGCTTCTCACCTAACATATGGTTAAATAGTAAGGATGATCAGAAGTAATTGTTTCTATTTTTCTGACAATTTCTACACACAATGCAACTACATTCTTCTTTTGCAGAAAGCATGCTAATGAAACAAGAACCCTTGATTTAGCAAGGACATTGAAAGTGAAGGGAAACTAATATATTCTGTTCTTAAGTAGTGGAAGTATTCAACACTGCTGCTTCTAGGTGTACAAGATACAGGCATCTTGGTCCATGCTGTAGTCTTTGGTTTGCATGAAGTCACCAAGTCTACAATGAGGATGCCAATAAGAAACTCTGGGAATAGGTAAGGTAATGACAATGCTGGCCTCAGGGATATACTGATTTCTTTTCAGATTCTAAGACAAAGATAAATGAATCTTCCTTTACATCAGTCAAGATCTAGACAGAATTCAGGATTAGTAGTTTATACTAGGTAATTTATAAGACTTATAATGAGACTGGTTATAAAGTTGAAACAGGACTAGAAAATCCAATAAGGAATAGTGTATTATCACCTCAGGGCTAACAAATGTAGGGAGCTATTACTATACTAATGTCTGAAGGTCCAGTAGGAAGGAATGATTATTAGCAGACAGAGATGGTGCCTGAAAAGAGAGAGTTTTCCACTAGGAATCATGGCCTACCATAAGCAAAGCAGGCAACCCATGCCTAAGCAGCATGGAGGAAGTCAAGGGAATAAACGTTCTGACCTCCATCTCCTCTGACCTGTTTGACTGAACCTGAGAGCATTTCAGACACACGGGACTAACATGAAAGAAGATTTATGTTCCAATTCTTCTGTTCTGACAGGTTGTGATTATCTTGTTGCTTGAAATGAAATATAAGTATGTCTCTGATTACTTCACTTAGTACAGTGGACATCATACTTAGCACAGGACCAGCAAAATAGATCCCATGGGTCAAATTTAGCCTGCTGGTCAAATCTGGCCTACTTCTTGTTTTTTGTATATATTGGAACACAGCCCTGCCTATTCATGGCCATGTTTGATCTGCAATGACCAATGGCTATAAGAAGTTGTGGCAGAGATCACATAGTCTGCAAGTCTAAAATATTTACTCTGTGTCCCTGTTCATAGAAAAAATGATGAAATAATTTGTCTTTAAGGATTCCGTTCTATTTGTGTTTTGAGTTTGTGTCTTTTTTTCTTTGTCTTTCATAGTATTTTACTTGGAAGTCAGGGGAAACTGCTTCAGTATGCTGTTGCAGATGTGTTGCAGACAGTTATAATCCTCTGCCTAGATTTGCTTTATTTGTGGCAATTTAACTTATCCGGATCTCAGAAAGAAATAGATTAGACAATATCTAAGGTGGCTTGAATTTCTAATCATCTGAGTAGAAAAAAACAACGTTGTTATAGATTATAAAACCCTACACTGTCATTCTTCAAACTAAGATCAGAAAATCTACATCCCCTGCCACATTTTATTTACATTCATTAATTGAAGTAGAGAAAAAAGTTATAGCACATGCACACTAGCAAACATACCTAAAAAGCAAAATATTTGCAAACAACGAAATGACTTAAGAAGTTGTGTCACCCCATACTGACAATTTTGGAAATATTAACTATTTGGAAGATAAATATTTGGACGATATTTGGAAGGTTAATATTTGGAAAATATTTGGTAGATAATAAAAGAAGAAAATATGTGTTTTCTTCCTTAATACTTTATTTTCTCTACACAGATATGACAATACACTATTCTCCTATGTAATTTGCATTCAATTATTATGTAACTGGTGTCTACTACGTGCAATTTAGACATTCATCTCAGTGTTTGGGTGTGCTAAGTAATGAAGCCAACTATGCTGTGGTTTTGAATAACACAGTGAAAGAATAAACTCAATTTATTGCTTCCTGATGGCGACTATGAAGACCTCAGGTGATATAGGAATGAAAATGTTAGGAATTGAGGGTGCCAAGACACAACTATCCTTCAAAATGAAACAGTCAGCATTATTAGTGGCCAGTTAACTCCAGAAAGCCACCAAAACAAAAAAGTTTCAACCCATGGGGAAGTGTGTTACCAGCTGCCTCCTGCCAGATTCAGAATCACAGAATCATGGTAGCGTGGAGGCACTAGCTTACTGTTTTACACACAGTAATAGACAAAATGTAGGAAAAAAGAGAGGGAACCCAACTCCAAAGTGAAACATACTTGGTGATTTTCAACAAAGTGGCAAGCAGTTCAGAGGCATGCATTTAAAATAACCAGAATATTAAGAAGCAGACAAATATTTGTTCTATTCTTCTTGAGGAAACGTAGATTAAAGAAAACATAAAAATTAAATTCCCACTCACTAGTAAAATGTGAGACAAGGTTATTCACATCTGAACAAACTACACTTCCTATCCTTGGGTTGATTTTTAAGTGGAGGATAGAGAGAAAAGCCAGAGGATTCCCTCCTAGAATTTTATGTGTGATGAAAGAATAATAATTCTACTCTATATAAATAAAACAGAAAAATAGGGAAAGAAAAAAATAGATAAGAATCCTAGAATAGTACACTAAGATTTACTTAAATCTGTACTCTTTCTCTCTCAGAAAAACAAAACATTCCATTAACTGACTCTTTTACATTCAAGTATCTGATTTAGAGTAACACAGTATCATAAAATATCTAAATAGGTAATCAGAAAAAAATTTCATATTACATATTTTAAAAGTACATATTTTATACCTTTAGTATATGAATATAAAGAAAACCAGAGAGAAATCTAAGGAATAAAAATATTAATAAAACAATCAATCAAAATAAGGAAAAAATAAACCTTGTCAAATAATAAAGTTTAGGTGATTGCCTAAGTATAAGCAGACTGTAAGTCAATCTTCTGGGATATGTTCACTGTAGAAATTTAAAAAGAAATTCTTAAATCACTAATACGTGCGTGAAATTGTGAGTGAAGCTCATCAAAAATACATTCAGAACCTATAAAAAAGACGAAGAAAAAAACAGCAGTGAGATTTTTTATTGCAAGACTGGGTTATAGAGGTTACTATTAAGTGTCATTTTTATGAAAAATAATCTCAGCAAAAAAGTGTGAAGAATACAGAATTAAAATATAAATAGCAGTATTTTTATTTATAAAACATATAAACATATTTATGCTATTGTATCTACAAACATGAACATATTGCTAAATTAAAAATATACTTTTTAATCCAAGTTAAACTAAAATTCATACTAGTTATATTTCTTTTTTTTTCTTTTCTTTTTCTTTTTCTTTTTTTTTTTTTTTTTTTTTGAGATGGAGTCTGGCTGTGTTGCCCAGGCTGGAGTGCAGTGGCGCGATCTCGGCTCACTGCAAGCTCTGCCTCCCGGGTTCATGCCATTCTTCTGCCTCAGCCTCCGAGTAGCTGGTACTACAGGCGTCCGCCACCACACCCGGCTATTTTTTGTATTTTTAGTAGAGACGGGGTTTCACCATGTTAGCCAAGATGGTCTCGATCTCCTGACCTCGTGATCCGCCCGCCTCGGCCTCCCAAAGTGCTGGGATTACAGGCTTGAGCCACCGCGCCCGGCCATTAGTTATATTTCTAAAGGAAATTTAATAATATAGGTAACATTAATTCCTGAAGCAGTACATACTTAAATATGTAATATTTTTTAATATTTAGAAGCTTGAATAGGCTAATATTGTAATGAAAAAGCAGCTATATTTGCATGATTGCTATATATTTACCTTCACATCCCAAAGGAAAGCTCATCATAGTAAGAGATATTACAAATATATCCATTGAGTCAGTGTTTAAATTTCTTTTTCAGGTAGCAAGTCCTCTTATCTTAAATCATTATTTGCCAAGAGAGTGTTAAAAACATAGTGACCTTACACATGCTAAATCAGTTGCTGTACAAAAATGAGAAATAAATAATATAGAAAAGTAATGTTTAGTTATCTCATCTTCAAAATAAAAGCACTCCATAAGTATATGCGTGTGTAATTCAGTGATATTTGTCATAACAAAATATGTAAATCAAATGTCTTATCAATATGTGTTTGGTTAAATTAGTCAGTAAATATTCACAGAAGATACTTCCATATTGTTACTTTTAAAAATAAGGTATTTTCTGGATATACTAATGTGGAAAAATATCCAAAATACATTATTAGATGAGCACAGTAAGTTATAAAACTGTGTCTAGAGTATCATCCTGCATATATAAAAAAAGTTTCAGAAGAATAGGTAGAGCAATCAACATATAATAATGATGATGATGATGATGAAGGCATAAGGCATAATTTATCACTCAAGCTACATGTTGCCTGTGAGTCAGCTCCTCCAAGTTGTGGCTTTGCCTCCACACTTCTTCTCCCTATGGGACCAGGCTGAAGCAGAAACCTATCTCTGGATGTGCTTTTTTAGAGGGAGAGGGAAAGATACAGGGACTCTAGCCAATCCATTCAAATGAATTTAAAGCAGTGTTTGGAGAGGACATTTATCATGGTCATATATATTTTCTTAGCCAAAGAAAATCCTGAGGCTTAGCCAAATTCTAAGTGGAGGAAACAAAACATTGTGAGTAATGTCCCAATGGCGAGGATGTAAACTTACCTCACTTTGATAGAGTGGTGGACTGTGAACAATAACACAAAATCTATTATACTACTCAGGAAATGGTTGAAGGGAGAAAGTATAAAATTTATAATATGGAAAAAACCTTTCTGCATAAAATTGCCTATTAATAACAATATGCCATGAAATTTAAATGCATAATTTCAAGTTATATGAATTTTTTTAGATATAAATAACTTATTTCTAAATTCTCTGCCTTCCTTCCTCTTTCCTTCTTTCCTTTTGTTCTTCCTCCCTCTTCCTTTCTTCCATTCTTCTTTTCTTTTTTTCATAATGCAAGGCTACGTAACTTGCATTATTTTATTCAAATACATTAGACTTTGTGCTTACTTGAGACTTAGCATCTTTGAATACTTAGTAACTGCAAGCACTATATATGTGTGTATATTCTTCACAAACCAAAGCTAAAATAAGTAAAAGCCACACTCCTGAGTTCAAACTTTGGCTCCCCATGCTCCCTGATGGACTTCATGCTAATTAGGGTCCTTGTGCCTGTGTTCTCTATAAAATAGAGAGGATTATATTAATACCTATCTCAAAGAGTTGTTGCAGGGGTTAAATCAGTAATATAAGTGATTTTTATGATGATGCCCAGCATATAATAGGCAGTAAATTGTATAAGCGCCTATTACTGTGATATTCTTTTTATAGGTGATAATACCTTTATTCAGAGAAGTCATGTTATCTTCCAGTGGAAGACTGGAGTTTGAATCAAGATGTAACTCCACAGCCATTGTCTTTTTATTCATGATATATTCTGTCACAGTAGTTTGATACATCAAATTTGCTTATTTATTTATAAAGAGTCACTTATATTAACATATCACAGTGTCTAAAGAGATGCATAAAAATTTGGGGAAACTGAGCATATTATAAGTTTTCCTGAATCAAGATGGTTAGAATGACTTTATGGTCTGATTCTGAGCTGTATAGTTGACTTAATGAACATTCAAATGTAATTGGAGCAATAAAAAGTCATCATTGATAATATATATAAATGATTCATAGGAAATAAAAATATATAGAAAATATATTTCTAAAAATGCATCAATATGTAGAATTAAAATATGAATAGCAATATTTTTCTTTATTTATAAAGCATATTTATACTTTTGTATTGGTAAACACCAAAAAATTACTAAGTTGAAGAATTATACTTCTTAATCCAAGGTACACTAAAATTCATATTTGTTATAATTCTAAATCAACTCTAATAATATAGGAAAGATTAATTCCTAAAGCAATACATATAGGCTTAACTATATAATATTTTTAATCTTTTGAAGCTTACACATGAACTTTGGATAACTTAAAATTATTGCAATATTTGAGTCACTTACCTTTATCTCGGGTGCCCTGTCATTCCCGAAATTTGGGTAGATATCATTCCATGAATATTCATGCTTATGGTAAGAGCTTTCCCTTACAAAGGAGTCATATATACATGTACTTTAACATACATATCAATGTACTTTAACAATTATTTATTGGACAGCTGTCATTCTCTGAACCTCTGCTATTATCTTCATTTATACTGACACCTTCATCTCTCAAAATACATTTAACTTGGTAGCAAAAATATTATGTCAATTTTACCATTTGCCTTTGGGAATTTTGATTTTCATATGCTTGAACTTCTGCACATTTAAAGGAATTGATATATACATATTAAATAATATGTTTTTCCTTTTCATATATTTCTTCACCATCTTTACATCATTCGTAATGGCCAGACATACTGCAGGATTTTTAGCAGACATAGAAATTAGATGATAACTTCATTCAAATAAATTTAAAAATGATCTTAAGTACCTGCTTGCTGTAGTTGTTGAATTTGTTAGATATCTCCATTATTGTGTTGGCCCACTGCATCAAGTTGCAACCCATCAGTCCACTTGACCCTGCATTGTTCCATGTCAATGGTTAGATTGTGTCCTCAAGGTCATGTAAAAGAATTTTCCAGAACTATAGAAACCTTCAATACATACTTCCTACTTAATGAGTCAACAGATCCCTGTTTCCATGGTAACCTAGCTTCCAAAGCAATCTTTATAAATACATCCTTGGAAAATGTTTGTAGAGGTGCACTGGTATGTGTTTATTTAAAATTTTTGACACTGCCCATTGCATGTTGGGAGAAGGAATGAAGAAAAGGTTTATTTAGAACTTAAATGAAGACATCTTTCCTAAATGATTGCATCTCCTTACGGGTAGATGATTGGCAATTTTATTACAGACAGAGTTTTATATCCAATAGTCATGTAAAAGAGTATCTCAGTTTGAATGGAAGATAGTTCAGGAGTCTAATAGACAGAGTTTAAAAAGAAATAAAATGATTTTTTTTGATAGAAAATTGACCATTGACATAATACATTTACTTATTTGTTGTCCCTGCTCTTCTAGGAACCTTTAGTTTTGGGAGAAATATTGCAGAGTGCCTCACATTCTTATAACTGTTATCCATTTTATAGGAAGCAGTTTTTAGCCAGAGCACAAACAAAAGCAAATATTTGATATTTATTTCTTAAGTTATGTTTTGATAGTACCTAGTCATGTGTTATGACAATTGGAGTTTTTGCCTGGGAGAGTGTTCAAGTAGATGAATGCATTAAATTTTCACAAAAACATCTGCTCATCCTCATTCTCCCCTTCTGCCAGGCTTATCAAAAGCACTCAGAATATGAAGAAGGGGCAAAAGTACATTATTTTGATTGACTCATTGTCCAAGCTGCAAATTTGGTTTTGGGGCAATTCAAGTTTCTGCATTAGGATCTCTCTAGACAGAATTTCAGTCTGATGTCCCAGCAAGTCTGTTTCACCAAAGAACATATATTAATAGTTTCCTTTAATAAAATCTATATAGTAAAATTATTTATAGGGATAACATAGATTAATAGCCAATCAATTCTTGTGTGTTCCATTTTACTCATTCCATTATGCAGAGTAATGTGAAAAACAAACATTCTTGTATTCAGTTAGCAATGCTTCATAAGCCATGAAATGTGGCTATTTGAATAGAGCTGTGTGATTATTCTAATTACATGAGACTTTGGCTTAAATCAGCAGGTGTCCTTTCATATTGTTCCACCTCAGTTATTTTCAGTATCTTCAAATGAATAATTTTCAATGTGCTTTTAGACATAGATTAGCAACCACTAAGATTTTATTTCACTGAATTCTTAGATATCACACCTTTCAAGTGTGCAAATAATTTGACATCTCACTTTCCAAAGGCGTTGTAAGAACTATTCTTTTACTTTTCTTTCTTTTCTTTTTTTTTTTTTTTTTTTTTTTTTTTTTTTTTTTTTTTTTTTTTGATATGGAGTCTCACTCTGTTGCCCAATCTGGAGTGTAGTAATGTGATCCTGGCTCACTGCAACCTCCGCCTCCTGGATTCAAGAGATTCTCTTGCCTCAGTCTCCTGAGCAACTGGGATTACAGGCACATGCCACCACGCCCAGCTAATTTTTATATTTTTAGTAGAGATGGTGTTTTTTCATGTTGGCCAGGCTGGTCTGGAACTCCTGACCTCAGGTGATCTGACTGCCTCAGCCTCCCAAAGTGCTGGGATTACAGGTGTGAGCCACCACGGCCATCCCTTCCTTCTATTTTCTTATCTTTCTATCACTCACACGTAACTTAGCTGGTGACTATTGTAGATACATTATCCATTGGAAATGATTTTATTTTGTTTGACTTTTTCCTTCTGACATAGTGACCAGAGATATTGAAAGTGTGCCTGCTATGTCAGCCTGTGTCCTAGGGTGTAGTCCTATGATAATGTAGAATAATATCTACAGCTGACTCTGTAGTATGATCACAAGAAATAAACCTTTGTGTTTTAAATAACTGCTATTTTGTTACTGCAATTTTGTTACTATAGAATAACCTAGTTCCGCTGATAAAATTCTCTAATTATTAGGAATTGTTAAGTGATTATATCCTCTGGAATACAGGACCCGGTGAAATATATATAAACATATACATATGTCTCTCTATCTATCTATCTATCTATCTATCTATCTATCTATCTATCTATCTATCTATATCAGATTTCTAATAAGTAATTGTTAAATGAATGAAATGATACATTAACAAATGTCGATATGCATGTTTTATCTGTAATGATTGATTTTAGTTGCCAACTTGACTGGAATAAAAGACATCCAGTATCCAGATAGCTGGTAAAACATTTGAACCAGAAAACTGAATAAGGGAGACCACCTTCACCCAACATGGATGGACATCGTCAGTTGACTGAGGCCAGGACAGAACAAAAAGGCAGAGGAAATGTGATATTTATTTTTTTCTCTCTCTCTCCCCTGGAGCTGGAAACTCTTCTTCCGCTCTTGGATATGAGAATTCCAGGTTCTCTGGCCTTTGGGCTCTGGGACTTGAACTTTGTGCACTCTCTGCATCCCAAGGATCTCAAGTCTTCAGCTTTAGATTGAGAGTGAGTCATACTATTGACTTCCTTAATTATGAGGTCTTTGAACTTAAAATTAGTCACACTACTGGTTTTCCTCATTCTCCACCTTGCAGACAACCCATCTGTGGGACTTCTCAGCCACCATAATCACTTGAGGAAATTCCCCTAATAAACCATCTCATATATCTCTATCTGTCTATAGCTCTATCTATCTATCTATCTATCTATCTATCTATCTATCTATCTATCTATCTATTATCTATCTATCTATCTATCTATCTACATCTTATTGGTGATAGTTATAAGAAAAATATCTGTTGAAGGAATGAAAGAGTAAATATCTATACACAAATTTCATTTGAAAGGAGAGTGTCTATTAATTCTGAAATTGTACTCAAATTTAGAATAGGTTGTAGAGTTTTAGCATATTCAGTTCACTGTAATAGTTTATGATATTAGTTTAGATACACATACTTTATAAAAAAGATCTTTCAACCTTTGAAAAGATGACCAAGAATATTGTTGTTGTTTTTGATTTTTAAGGATCTTTCAGTTAAATTAAATACATTGCATTCAACTAATTTCATTTTAATCATATGTCTTGGAGTATTAGTGTGCATTTTATTCAATAGGCACACAATTTATAGGTTTAACAATGCCATATCTTAATACGAAGCACATGATTACTATAATAATTCATTACTAATTAGAATTTCCAGATTCTCTTTTGACCCAAGACTTCAATTTACCTTAAAACTCTCGAATTTGACTTGCTAAGACCATAAAGAGTTTGCAGAGAAATTATCTGATTTTAATATTTTGAATTGGAAGTCACTTAAATCAGTTTCCATTTAAAGCCAATGACATAAACATGGTAATTTATAACTTCATGGTTTTATTAACCCAACCATTTACCCAAGAATAAAGATTTATCTTTTCTTATAAATAGTTGCATCTTTTTCCAAAATAGCCCATTTTGTTATTTTTATGGAATACACTCTTTCAAGGCACCAAAAATTATATAATTCAAGAAGGAATAAAGAATATTTTTGGTATACAACATGAGACATTGCATTATTAATATTGTGTTCTTTCCTTTTCGGTGCATTTGGAATGCAGGACTTAGTAAAATGTCTAATGTCTACTCAACTCCTGGCTTAGCACTTAATAAACACAGAACAATGTGCCATTCACTTAATTTTCCCTATATCAGATTTCTTGCATTCATATTTGAAAATTTTAATATAAAAAGTTAGTGGCAGACTTAATATGCCACCAGTGATGATTATCCTAATAGTGACCACATGGAAATTAATTTGAACGAACATAATGAGGTAAGTACTGAAGTGTGTAATTTTATTCACCCTGTAATTTGAGTTTTATTAAACTCTAATTTGATAATAGTCTTTATTCAAAATAGTCAATTTGATTCAATAAAAATCACATTTTGATTATTTTATTTCCTGTATATCAGTTTAGTCATGTATAATTACACACTTGCTTTGTTGTTAGGCTCTTTTAAAAATTTTTAAATTGGGGTAATATAATCACATATGTGTTCTCTGATATCTCTAGTTGTCATTGAGATCCATATGCCATATGTCTGTATTTAAAATAATAAAGTAATAAAGTAGCATTTAAGCTAATAGCATTCAATTTTTTTTTCTTTTTTTCTTTTTAGTATTGAGGAGAATATGTTTATTCCAGGTACTGGCTTCATCTAGTTATCTCAACCTATTTACTCACCTGGGTAAAAGAGATATCTATTGTTTGAGGTAATATTTCTAACACTAGGTTGGGATTTGGCAATGAGAAAAATGGTTATTCAACTCCCTGGCATAATCCCATTATCTTTTTTTTTTTTTAAGTTCTAGGGTACATGTGCATAAAGTGCAGGTTTGTTACATATGTATACTTGTGCCATGTTGATGTGCTGCATCCATCAACTCGTCAGCACCCATCAACTCGTCAACACCCATCAACACCCATCAACTGATCATTTACATCAGGTGTAACTCCCAATGCAATCCCTCCCCCCTTCCTCCTCCTCCTGATAGGCCCTGGTGTGTGATGTTCCCCTTCCCAAGTCCAGGTGATCTCATTGTTCAGTTCCCACCTATGAGTGAGAACATGCGGTGTTTAGTTTTCTGCTCTTGCGATAGTTTGCTGAGAATGATGGTTTCCAGCTGCATCCATGTCCCTACAAAGGATGCAAACTCATCCTTTTTTATGGCTGCACAGTATTCCATGGTGTATATGTGCCACATTTTCTTAATCCATTCTGTCACTGATGGACATCTGGGTTGATTCCAAATCTTTGCTATTGTGAAAAGTGCCGCAATAAACACACGTGTGCATGTGTCTTTATAGAAGCACGATTTGTAATCCTTTGGGTATATACCCAGTAATGGGATGGCTGGGTTGTATGGTACTTCCAGTTCTACATCCTTGAGGAATCACCATACTGTTTTCCATAATGGTTGAACTAGTTTACAATCCCACCAACAGTGTAAAAGTGTCCCTCTCCAACACCTGTTGTTTCCTGACTTTTTAATGATTGCCATTCTAACTGGTGTGAGATGGTATCTCATTGTGGTTTTGATTTGCATTTCTCTCATGGCCAGTGATGCTGAGCATTTTTTCATGTGTCTGTTGGCTGTATGAATGTCTTCTTTTGAGAAATGTCTGTTCGTATCTTTTGCCCACTTTTTGATGGGGTTGTTTGTTTTTTCTTGTAAATTTGTTTGAGTTCTTTGTAGGTTCTGGATATCAGCCATTTGTCAGATGAGTAGATTGCAAAAATTTTCTCCCATTCTGTAGGTTGCCTGTTCACTCTGATGGTAGTTTCTTTTGCTGTGCAGAAGTTCTTTAGTTTAATTAGATCCCATTTGTCAATTTTGGCTTTTGTTGCCGTTGCTTTTGGTGTTTTAGACATGAAGTCCTTGCCCATGCCTATGTCCTGAATGGTACTACCTAGATTTTCTTCTAGGGTTTTTATGGTAGTAGGTCTACAATTTAAGTCTCTAATCCATCTTCAATTAATTTTCGTAAAAGGAGTAAGGAAAGGATCCAGTTTCAGCTTTCTACTTATGGCTAGCCAATTTTCCCAGCACCATTTATTAAATAGGAAATCGTTTCCCCATTTCTTGTTTTTGTCAGGTTTGTCAAAGATCAGATAGCTGTAGATGTGTGGTATTATTTCTGAGGGCTCTGTTCTATTCCATTGGTCTATATCTCTGTTTTGGTACCAGTACCATGCTCTTTTGGTTACTATAGCCTTGTAGTATAGTTTGAAGCCAAGTATCGTGATGCCTCCAGCTTTGTTCTTTTGACTTAGGATTGTCTTGGAAATATGGGATCCTTTTTGGTCCCATATGATCTTTAAAGCAGTTTTTTTCCAATTCTGTGAAGAAATTCATTGGTAGCTTGATGGGGATGGCATTGACTATAAATTACCTTGGGCAGTATGGCCATTTTCATGATATTGATTCTTCCTATCCATGAGCATCGTATGTTCTTCCATTTGTTTGTGTCCTCTTTTATTTCACTGAGCAGTGGTTTGTAGTTCTCCTTGAAGAGGTCCTTTACATCCCTTGTAAGTTGGATTCCTAGGTATTTTATTCTCTTTGAAGCAATTGTGAATGGAAGTTCATTCCTGATTTGGCTCTCTGTTTGTCTGTTACTGGTGCATAAGAATGCTTGTGATTTTTGCACATTAATTTTGTATCCTCAGACTTTGCTGAAGGTGCTTATCAGCTTAAGGAGATTTTGGGCTGAGACAATGGGATTTTCTTAATATACAATCATGTCATCTGCAAACAGGGACAATTTGACTTCTTCTTTTCCTAACTGAATGCCCTTGATTTCTTTCTCTTGCCTGATTGCCCTAGCCAAAACTTCTAACACTATGTTGAATAGGAGTGGTGAGAGAGGGCATCCCTGTCTTATGCCAGTTTTCAAAGGGAATTTTACCAGTTTTTGCCATTCAGTATGATATTGGCTGTGGGTTTGTCATAAATTATTTTGAGATACGTTCAATCAACACCAAATTTATTGAGCGTTTTTAGAATGAAGGTCTGTTGAATTTTGTCAAAGGCCTTTTCTGCATCTATTGAGATAATCATGTGGTTTTTGTCTTCGGTTCTGTTTACATGCTGGATTACGTTTATTGATTTGTGAATGTTGAACCAGCCTTGCATCCCAGGGATGAAGCCCACTTGATCATGGGGGATAAGCTTTTTGATGTGCTGCTGGATCCGGTTTGCCAGTATTTTATTGAGGATTTTTGCATCGATGTTCATCAGGGATATTGGTCTAAATTATCTTTTTCTGTTGTGTCTCTGCCAGGCTTTGGTATCAGGATGATGTTGGCCTCATAATATGAGTTAGGGAGGATTCCCTCTTTTTCTATTGATTGGAATAGTTTCAGAAGGAATGGTACCAGCTCCTCCTTGTACCTCTGGTAGAATTCAGCTGTGAATCCATCTGGTCCTGGACTTTTTTTGGTGGGTAAGCTATTAATTGTTGCCTCAATTTCAGAGCCTGCTATTGGTCTATTCAGGGATTCAGCTTCTTCCTGGTTTAGTCTTGGGAGAGTGTAAGTGTCCAGGAAATTATCAATTTCTTCTAGATTATCTAGTTTATTTGCATAGAGGTGTTTATAGTATTCTCTGATGGCAGTTTGTATTTCTGTGGAGTCAGTGGTGATATCCCCTTTATCATTTTTTATTGCATCTATTTGATTCTTCTCTATTTTCTTCTTTATTCGTCTTGCTAGCAGTTGATCAATTTTGTTGATCTTTTCAAAAAACCAACTCCTGGATTCATTGATTTTCTGGAGGGTTTTTTGTGTCTCTAACTCCTTCAGTTCTGCTCTGATCCTAGTTATTTGTTGCCTTCTGCTAGCTTTTGAATGTGTTTGCTCTTGCTTCTCTAGTTCTTTTAATTGTGATGTTAGAGTGTCCATTTTAGATCTTTCCTGCTTTCTCTTGTGGGCATTTAGTGCTATAAATTTCCCTCTACACACTGCTTTAAATGTGTCCCAGAGATTCTGGTATGTTGTATCTTTGTTCTCATTGGTTTCAAAGAACATCTTTATTTCTGCCTTCATTTCGTTATAGACCCAGTAGTCATTCAGGAGCAGGTTATTCAGTTTCCATATAATTGAGTGGTTTTGATTGAGATTCTTAGTCCTGCGTTCTAGTTTGATCTCACTGTCGTCTGAGAGACAGTTTGTTATAATTTCTGTTCTTGTACATTTGCTGAGGAGTGCTTTACTTCCAATTATGTGGTCAATTTTGGAATAAGTGTGATGTGGTGCTGAGAAGAATGAATATTCTGTTGATTTGGGGTGGAGAGTTCTGTAGATGTCTATTAGGCCTGCTTGCTACAGAGATGAGTTCAATTCCTTGATATCCTTGTTAACTTTCTGTCTCGTTGATCTGTCTAATGCTGACAGTGGGGTGTTAAAGTCTCCCATTATTATTGTATGGGAGTCTAAGTCCCTTTGTAAGTCTCTAAGGACTTGCTTTATTAATCTGGGTGCTCCTGTATTAGGTGCATATATATTTAGGATAGTTAGCTCTTCCTGTTGAATTGATCCCTTTACCATTATGTAATGGCCTTCATTGTCTCTTTTGATCTTTGATGGTTTAAAGTCTGTTTTATCAGAGACTAGTATTACAACCCCTGCTTTTCTTTGTTCTCCATTTGCTTGATAGATCTTCCTCCATCCCTTTATTTTGAGCCTATGTATGTCTCTGCATGTGAAATGGGTCTCCTGAATACAGCAGACTGATGGGTCTTGACTCTTTATCCAATTTGCCAGTCTGTGTCTTTTAATTGGAGCATTTAGTCCATTTATGTTTAAGGTTAATATTGTTATATGTGAACTTGATCCTGCCATTATGATATTAACTGGTTATTTTGCTCGTTAGTTGATGCAGTTTCTTCCTAGACTTGATGGTCTTTACAATTTGGCATGCTTTTGCAATGGCTCGTACCGGTTGTTCCTTTCCATGTTTAGTGCTTACTTCAGGGTCTCTTGTAAGGCAGGCCTGTTGGTGACAAAATCTCTAAGCATTTGCTTATCTGTAAAGGATTTTATTTCTCCTTCACTGATGAAACTTAGTTTGGCTCGATATGAAATTCTGGATTGAAAATTCTTTTCTTTAAGAATATTGAATTTTGGCCCCCACTCTCTTCTGGCTTGTAGAGTTTCTGCCGAGAGATCTGCTGTTAGTCTGATGGGCTTCCCTTTGTGTGTAACCCGACCTTTCTCTCTGGCTGCCCTTAAGATTTTTTCCTTCATTTCAACTTTGGTGAATCTGGCAATTTTGTGTCTTGGAGTTGCTCTTCTCGAGGAATATCTTTGTGGCGTTCTCTGTATTTCCTGAATTTGAATGTAGACCTGCCCTACTAGGTTTGGGAAGTTCTCCTGGATGATATCCTGAAGAGTGTTTTCCAACTTGGTTCCATTTTCTCCCTCACTTTCAGGCACCCCAATCAGATGTAGATTTGGTCTTTTTACATAATCCCATACTTCTTGCAGGCTTTGTTCATTTCTTTTTCTTCTTTATTCTTTAGATTTCTCTTCTCACTTCCTTTCATTCATTTGATCCTCAATCGCTGATACTGTTTCTTCCAGTTGATCGAGTTGGTTACTGAAGCTTGTGTATTTGTCACGTATTTCTCATTTCATGGTTTTCATCTCTGTCAGTTCGTTTATTACCTTCTCTGCATTAATTATTCTGGTTATCAATTCTTCCACTCTTTTTTCAAGATTTTTAATTTCTTTGCACTGGGTACATAATTCCTCCTTTAGCTCTGAGAATTTTGATGGTCTGAAGCCTTTTTCTTTCATTTCGTCAAAGTCATTCTCCATCCAGCTTTGATCCATTGCTGGCTATGAGCTGCGTTCCTTTGGAGGGGGAGATGTGCTCTTATTTTTTGAATTTCCAGCTTTTCTGCCCTGCTTTTTCCCCATCTTTGTGGTTTTATCTGCCTCTGGTCGTTGATGATGGTGAAGTACTGATGAGGTTTTGGTGTGGGTGTCCTTCCTGTTTGTTAGTTTTCCTTCTAACAGTTAGGACCCTCAGCTGTAGGTCTGTTGGAGATTGCTAGAGGTACCTTCCAGACTCTGTTTGCCTGGGTATCAGTAGCAGAGGGTGTAGAAGATAGAATACTGCTGAACAGCGAGTGTACCTGTCTGATTCTTGCTTTGGAACTTCCTCTCAGGGGTGTACTCCACCGTGTGCAGTGTGGGGTGTCAGTCTCCCCCTAGTGGAGGATGTCTCCCAGTTAGGCTACTCAGGGGTCAGGGAGCCACTTGAGCAGGCAGCCTGTCCATTCTCAGATCTCAAACTCCATGTTGGGAGATCCACTGCTCTTTTCAAAGCTGTCAGACAGAGTCGTTTGCGTCTGCAGAGGTTTCTGCTGCTTTTTGGTTGTTGTTGTTGTTGTTGTTTAGCTGTGCCCTGTCCCCAGAGGAGGAGTCTACAGAGACTAGCAGGCCTACTTGAGCTGCTGTGAGCTCCACCCAGTTCGATCTTCCCAGGGCTTTGTTTACCTACTTAACCTCAACAATGGCGGGCACCACACCCCCAGCCTCACTGCTGCCTTGCAGTTAGAACGCAGACTGCTGTGCTAGCAATGATGAAGGCTCCGTGGGCATGGGACCCTCCTGGCCAGGTGTGGGATATAATATCCTGGTGTGCCCGTTTGCTTAAAGCGCAGTATTGGGGTGGGAGTTACCCGATTTTCCAGGTGTTGTGTGTCTCAGTTCCCCTGGCTAGGAAAAGGGATTTCCTTCCCCCTTGCGCTTCCCAGGGGAGGCGATGCCTCGCCCTGCTTCAGCTCTGGCTGGTCGGGCTGCAACCGCTGACCAGCACCAATTGTCCGGCACTCCCTAGTGAGATAAACCCAGTACCTCAGTTGAAAATGCAGAAATCACTGTCTTCTGTGTCGTGCGCTGGGAGCTGGAGACTGGAGCTGTTCCTATTCAGCCATCTTGCTCTGCCTCCCCCTTTTTTTTTTTTTTTTTTTTTTTTTAGCCAGAGTCCCACAGTGTTGTTTGGGCTGGAGTGCAGTGGTGCCATCATAGCTTACTACAGCCTTGAACTCCTGGACTGAAGTGATCCTACAACATCAGCCTCCTGAGTAGCTAGGACTACAGGAACACACCACCATTCCCAACTTTTATTATTATTATTAATTTGTAGATGTTGGTCTCATCGTCTTTCCTAGGCTGGTGTCAAACTCCTGGGCTCAAGCGATCCTCCACCCTTGGCCTCTCAAAGGCATCAAGCTCTCTGGTCTTTCAGTAACTCTTCTTATTGCTAAAAATGGAAGATATGAGCTGTATGTAAGTATTATGTAACATTGTTTAAGCCTGACACAGAGAGAATATGTTTAAGGCTCTATTATTCCTATTACAGTATCATAAACCACTGGTAAAATATAAATTTGAGGGAAGCATTTAATTGCAAGTTTAGTGAAGTAATGCTACTTTCTTATGATTACAAAGAACTCTATAATCCCATCATTTTACATACAGAAAAGTAGATGTAATACTTAAGTAATGAATACTAATGTATAAACCAACTATGACCAGTGTTATATTATTCAATGTTGGTGACCTCTCACCAACATTTTGTATCAGATAATGATATTCTGCTTTATGGACATCTTTAAAAAATTCACTTGATCTCTTCACACTTAGAGCTTCAAGAGATGACTAAATTAAATTTTCCAAACATAGTCAAAAGGAAACAGCTTTTTATCTAACCACGTTAGACATTACAGTATTCTTTTAATAAGGATTGCATAATCGTGCACCTAATACAGCTCAAAACTATGTGTCAGTGTTAACCTGCATTGTATACATTTTAGGTTTTCTGACAATAGAATAAAGGAAATTATTTCTTAGGTTATTTTTCTGACTTTTATGGAACATTGTTCTCAGAAAAGAAAAGTTGGAGTAACATTAATGTTAACTTTTGAATCATAATTAATGGAATCATTTCTAAATGACATGTGAATTTAAGAGAATTTGAGTACTTTTCTGACAGTGTATTAGTCTTTTTCCACGGTAAAATTATATTTTCCCTGGAGAATATTTCCTTTTTCTACCTCAAATCAAAAAACATATAAGTAAATATATTATAGCTTAAGAATTTGGTAAAATATTAGTGACCAGATCATCTCAGGTAGCACAGAATGCAGGTTTCATGTGATACATAGTTCAGAATATTGTTGCAACCACACAAATGCACACATGTATTATTGTCCACATATTTAACCTCTACACAATGTTTTTGTCTTGTCTTTTCCATTAACATATCTTGAAAATTTGTTTATGTCGGTTTCTATTATATAATGGCCCAAGTCTTTTTCAATAATACATTTGTTTCTATTGTATAAATATAAATAATTTATTAGTCCTCTACTAATGAATATATATGTTTATTTTATTTTTTGTTCTATTATAATCACGGCCAAAAATATGACATTATATATGTGGTATTTCACCTGTGCAATTTTGCCTGATAAATTTTTACAATTTAGTGCCAAAATGTCATCTAAGGAGGTTGAGTGATTTAATCCCACCCTGACAGTGTCTAACAATGGATGTTTCCCTAAATTTTGTACAATCTTATGTGATAACAAATATTTAATACTGTCAATAATGTAGGAAAAAGTATATGGTAGTTTTAAAATATATTTTTACATGGATGAAATTCAATATATTTCCATAAGTGGAAACATGTACTTTTGCTGACTACCTTATTATGTTCTTTCATATAATTTAGGTCCTTTGATATATAATTCTAGTTTGGCTTTGGGATCCAGATATTGATTCTTATAAAAGTTATAATACATAGATTATAATGTTTAATTTAATTGTTTAAGTGGAGCAAGAACTTAAAGATACCTGAAAAACAATCTACAGAATTGAGTTAAAATTTTTTCAAGGTTATTATAAAAATTGTCAAATATATAAAGCAGAGAAAAAGTATTATAATTAAATATATGTTCCTTTCACCTACTTTCAATAATTATTCGTATTTTGCCAAACTTATTTTCTGGTTTCACTAATCTCTGGAAAAACACACATTGCAACCCCCATTCACAGCCCTAGAGTTTCTTTTCAAGTTTTTTTTTTTTTTTTTTTTTTTTTTTGGTCTGATTTTTTTAAGGAAAATCTGTGCATCTTGTCATTCTATCTTAAATACATTAGTAGCCTAATAAAGACATATTTTAAAATAAACTACCTTTTTTTAACAATAATACTGCAACATCATCTAATATACATACTTGAATTTTCCCAGTTCTTTCAAAGATGACCTTTTACTGTTTATGTGTTCAAATTAGAATCCAAAAAATACCCTCATCTTTTTTTGGTATACCAGTTAATTCTCTTTTTTTCCTTGCAATCCCCACACTCTTTATTTTTATACTTTTGAATTTGTGTAGCAAATAGATGCAAAATGACCTAATTTTTACTATAATAACTGATGGCACTACTAAACATCACATTGATTCTTTCACAGGTCATCATATGGGGCTTGGTTGTTCCTCATTTCTGCCTTCTCTATATGGAAGAATAAATAACTACATTCCTTTTTCAATTCTAATGACTTTTTAGCAAAATATTGATCATCAAAAGCAAAATCAGCACACCCAAAAATTTATACATAAATTTAGTAGAAGATAAACAAAACCTTATGGAGAAAACTAATAAGAAGTAGGAAGGTAAGTAAGAGTGTCTATATTCATATCAGATAAAACAGAATTAAGTCAAGAACAGAAAAAGTCATTATATGATAAAATGATCAAACAAGCAAGAGGATATAACAAGTCTAAACATACATATGTGTGTATATATATATATTTGTATATGTGTGTATACACCCAACACTGGAGTCCCCAAATTAATAAACAAACTCAGCATTAGACAGACTATCTAGATAGAATCTGTACAGAAAAACATTGGATTTAAATGGGACTTAAGACCAGATGTACCTAGCAGACCTTAAGAGAACGTTCTGTTCAATACCTGGAGAATTCTTGTGGGAATTTTTTCCATTCCCACAAGAAACATTCTCAAGGATAGACCACGTTATGCCACAAAGCAAATCTCAACAAAATTTTAAGAATCAAAATCATATTGAGTATGATCTCAGACTACAATGTTAAAAAACTAAAAATAATTGCCAAGAGGAATGTTGGAAA
Organism: Piliocolobus tephrosceles; assembly: GCF_002776525.5. Lineage (NCBI taxonomy): Eukaryota > Metazoa > Chordata > Mammalia > Primates > Cercopithecidae > Piliocolobus > Piliocolobus tephrosceles. The sequence goes on along the minus strand of NC_045436.1, from coordinate 140,265,345 downwards.
TTATAAAAATACATGGAAATTACAAAACAAGCTCCTGAATGATCACTGGATCAATGATGACATTAAGATTGAAATTAAAAACCTTTCTGAAAGATATTCAAATGGAAATATAAAGTACCAAAACCAGTGGGAAACAGCAAAAGCAGTACTAAGAGGGAAATTTATTGTGATTAATGCTTATGCCATAAAAGTAAAAATATTACAAATGAACAATCTAATAACGCACCTCACGGACTAGAAAAACAAGAAGAAATGAAACATGAAATTAGCAGAAAACAGAAATAATAAAGACTAGAATAAAACTAAATGAAATAGAGACTAAAGAAACAATTCAAAAGTTCAATAAAAGGAAAAGTTGGTTCTGTGAAAAGATAAACAAAATCGATAACCTTCTAGTTAGACTAACCAAGAAAAGAGAAATCACAAATAAACAAAATCACAAGTGAAGAGGATACATTATAACTGATACTACAGAAACACAAAAGTTCATCAGTGACTATATTGACAAACTATACACTCACAAACCGGAAAACCTAGAGGAAATGGATAAATTCCTGGAAACATAAAACTTACCAAATGTGAATCATAAGGAAAAATGAAACCTGAATAAATCAGTAACAAGTAGTGAGATTAAGTCAGAAATAAAAATTCTACCAAGAAAGAAAAGCCCACGACCAGATAGATTCAAAGCCAAATTCTTCCAGACATATAAGGAAAAACTGGGATCAAACATCTTTAAACTATTCCAGAAAGTCAAGGAGGAGGAAATCCTCCCTAACTCATTTTAAGATGCCAACATCACCCTGATACCAAAACCTGACAAGGACACACACACAAAAAAGAAAACTACAGGCCCTATCTCTGATGAACATAAATAAAAATGCTCAAGAAAATACTAGCAAACAGAGTTCAATAGCATATCAAAAAGAAAATACACCAATATCAAGTGAGATTCTTGCCAGTGGGGGTTCAATATACAGAATCAGTAAACATTATAAATTATGTTGGGGGGAGGGATTGCATTGGGGAGTTATACCTGATATAAATGATGAATTGATGGGTGCTGACGAGTTGATGGGTGCAGCACACCAACATGGCACATGTATACATATGTAACAAACCTGCACGTTATGCACATGTACCCTAGAACTTAAAGTATAATAATAAAAAAAAATTATGTCAATAGAATGAATGACAGAAACTATGTGATCATTTCAAAATAGAGCAGAAAAAAAATTTAATAAAATTCAATATACTTTCACAATAAATACTTAGAGTATTGTGTTTGTTTAGAACAAACTAGGGATAGGAGGAAAATATCTCAATATAATAAAGGCCACAGACAAACACACAGCTAACATCAATCTGAATGGGAAAAGATGTAAGCCTTTCCAGTAAGAACTGGAGCAAGACAAGGCTGTCCACTTTCCCCAATCATTCAACATGGTACTGGTAATCCTAATCACAGCAATCAGGCAAGAGAAAAAATAGAAGGCATCCAATTTGGAAAAGAGGAAGTCACATTGTCCTTCTTTGTAATAATATGATTATATATCAACAAATACCCAAAACTCCATACACATCAAAAAAAAATAATAATAATAAAAAATAAATGCACTCTTAGATTTTATAAATCAAGTCAGTAAAGCTGCTGGATACAAAATCAATATACAAAAATCAGTAACATTTCTACACACACTAATAATGATCTAGCTGATAAAGGTGTGAAAAAGGAAATCTCATTTACTATAGCTACAAAAATAAAAATGCCTGTCGGGTGCGGTGGCTCAAGCCTGTAATCCCAGCACTTTGGGAGGCCGAGACGGGCAGATCACGAGGTCAGGAGATCGAGACCATCCTGGCTAACACGGTGAAACCCCGTCTCTACTAAAAAATACAAAAAACTAGCCCGGCTAGGTGGCGGGCGCCTGTAGTCCCAGCTACTCCGGAGGCTGAGGCAGGAGAATGGCGTAAACCCGGAAGGCGGAGCTTGCAGTGAGCTGAGATCCGGCCACTGCACTCCAGCCTGGGCGACAGAGCCAGACTCCCCTCAAAAATAAATAAATAAATAAATAAATAAATAAATAAATAAATAAATAAATAAAATAAAATAAAAATAAAAATAAAATAAAAATACCTAACAGTAAATTTACACAGGTGAAAGAAAGCTGTATAAGAAAAACTACAAAACACTGATGAAAGAAACTGAAGATGACATAAATTAACGGGAAAACATCCCAGACTCATAGATCAGATGAATATCATTAAAATGACCACATTGCCCAAAGCATTCTACAAATTGAATGCAATTTCTATTGAAATACCAAAGTAATTCTTCATAGAATTAGAAAAAAAATAATTATAAAATTTTTATGGAGGCAAAGAGAGTCCAAATAGCCAAAATAATTGTGAACAAAAAGCACAAAGCTGGAGAAATCATATTACTTAACTGAAAAATATAAGGCTATAATAACCAAAACAGCATGGTATTGGTATAAAAATAGACACATCAACCAATGGAACATAATAGATAACCCATAAATAAAGCCATACATTTAAATTCAACTTACCTTTCACAAAAACTGGCAAGAACTTACACTGGTGAAAAGGACATCCTCTTAAATAAATAGTACTGGGAAAATATTAAAGTCAGGTATAGAAGAATGAAACTAGAACCCTGTCTCTCACCATACACAAAAATCAACTCAAAATGCGTTAAAGACCTAAATGCAAGATACCGAACTATTAAAATACTAGAAGAAAACCTAGGGAAAACTTTCCTGGGCATTTGTCTAGGCAAAGAATAAGACTGTTGAAACACAAACAAGAAAAGCAAAAATATACAAAGGGGACTTAATTAACTAAAAAAACCTCCTTTACACCAAAGAAATACACAACAGATTGAAGAGACAACCTTCTGGATGAAGGAAAATATGTGCTAATTGCTCTGGATGAAAGAAAATATGTGCTAATTGCTCATCTGACAAGGGACTAATATCTAGAATATAAAATAACCTTAAACAACTCATCAGGAAAAAATATTCATGTAAAAGTGAGCAAAGAATATAAACAGGCATCTCAAAAGAAGATATAAAAAGATCCAGTAAGTATATGAAAAACACATCACTAATCATCAGAGAAATGCAAATAAAAACACAATTGGATATCATCTTACCAAGTCAAAATGGCTATTACTATAATGACAAAAAAGAGCATATTTTAACAAGGATATAGCAGAAAGTGACCTCTTACACACTGTTGGTGAAAATGTAAACTAGTATAGCCACTATGGAAAAAAGTATAGAGATTTCTCAACAAACTAAAAATAAAATTGCTATTTAATACAGCAATTCAGGTTCCAGGTAACTACGCAAAGGAAAAGATATCAATAGATCAAAGGATACCTGAGGTCATGTGCTCATTGGAGTACTATACATATAATATGAAAGATATGGAATTAACCTAAGTGTTTATTAACTGATGAGTGAATAAAGAAACTATGATTTTTATACAAAATGAAATACTATTCAGCCACAAAAAGAATAAAATCAGGTCACTTCCTGTAACATGGAAGGAACTAGAGGTACCTGTCATAAGAAAAACAAGCCCAGCATGAAGAGACAAATATTGCGTATTCTCTCTTATATGTAGGAGCTAAAAAAAATGAGCACATGGAAATAGTGGAAAAAGAGATAACAGGGCCTATGAAGGATGATTGGGAACAGGAAGGAGGAAGAAGAGAAGTGGGTTAAAGGGTGCAAACATATAATGAGATAGAAAGAATAAATTCAATATTTCACAGGAAAGTAGGATAACTATACTTTTAAAAAATGTATTGTTCTCAGGTGATAGACATCTTAAATACCCTGACTTTATTACTAGTCATTATATACATAAAAAACATTTATCATGTATTCCATCAATTTGCATAAATAACTTTTGTAAATGATAATTTACCTGTAGATTTCTAGATTTCTACAGGTAAATTTCTAGAATTCTACAGGTAAATTATCACACTGAATATAATTTAAGAAAATTGACATCTAATGTGCTGCAGAAATGATGTGTAATAATTCTGGAAAAATTAACAGATATGTTTTTATACTAGCATATTAAAGCTGTTGTTCCTTTTTAAAAAATAATAAAAAGCAAATATCTTGTGGCATTTGATAAATTGACTATAGTGATATAAACCCAAGCCATGAACATCCACATGTATGAGACAATAGAATATTCATTAATAAATAATTTTGGAAATTTTTCTATTTATTATGAAAATGTAAAATGACAACCCTCAAAATTTCCAGACACTTCTATGTTGAACTGGAATTCATCATTCAATGAAAAATAACATATACAATGTACAAAAATTATGTTATAATTTGTGTACAAAAAGCCTAGAAATAATATCTCTTTGAATGGATATATATTTGCAAAGAAATCTCAAAAAGGGTAGGCAGAAAGCTTGCAAAAATACTTCCTAAGAAGCATAGAATTTTAGTGGGTAGAGGATAAGCATGGTAAGACTGTTCACCTCTTTTACATTTTTTATTTTTGATATTTTCAAATATACCTAATAAAATTAAAGAGATAAATATAAAATAACAAGAAATTTTAAGAGAGATATCTTAATGTCATTGGGTAGAAAGATTTTTTTAATCAATGCATATAAAGATGAAACCAGAGAAAAATGTGTTTAGAGAAAGGGTTCTTAAGGAATAAATGCAGAATTTACCTTGGTGGTAGTTCAACTTTTTGTTAGTTGGCAATCACTGGGCTTAATAAAATTATTCATGTATATATCTATAAAATTATTCATATATATATCTTTAATTAATAGTCCTGTGAAACATCTACACAGCTTGTTACTTTGCCTGGCTCTTTCAAGTATTACCTCATAGTTTAGTTGCGTTCTTTTGATTTGCACTTACATTAACATGAGGACTTGCAAATAAAGAACCACAGCATAAAATGCAAGTTCTCACATGATTTCTTCTGCAGGTCAGTAATCTAGATCTACTCTATGAGATATAGATTGCTGTCTTTTTTTTTTTTTTAAACAAAGTATGTTTCATGCATCAAATTGCTTCAAAACAAAGAATAAATTTTTCCAAGACTAAAAGAATAGATTTTATACACAACAGACTAGAACACTTCATAATCTGCCAACAGCGATAATTATAAGATCAGGAAATCTGTAATCATTATTAACTATTCAGACCTCTTAACAGCATTTCAAGTAATGAAGAACAATCACGGGACATCAGCACAATGAGGTTCATTTTTCAGTGGGGCAGTGAAGTAGGTAGCATGCATATTACTGATTCTAATAAACTATAAATAGTGTGTACAACTGTATAGACAGTCATCTATCTTATGAGTGACAGTAACTGGAGTGGTTAGGAGATTTTAATACTTTCCAGAATTTGATAAATGTCTGTTTACAACATTCATTCTCTTTGTAATTATAAATACTTCTGTGATAACCCTCATCAATTTATAACACCATACTAAACATTCTTGGTCTACTTTACTATTTATTCCCTCAGTTCCCTTCCTTCATTCCTTAAATTTAGCAGCCTGTCATGGACCCTGATATCTTCTTAAATAACTATTGTGAGTGCTGACTGGATCTTTTCAAGAGCTGTGTAATAATATCTTTTATTCTTAGAATTTTAGGAACAACAACGACAAAACTCTTCAGTGATGAGGTGATTGGAACTTAACAAATGACTCCTAGATGCCTATGATATTCCAAAACACAGTTGAGGGACACCCTCATTTAAGCAGAATTGACAATAAATGTTAAGTGTGCAAGTCTATGACACCGCCTATGACCAAAACATGTGCACGTACCTTCCTTCATCAAGAGCATCTCTACACTTAGTTTTTGATAATATTCTGTAGATAAGGCCATACCTAAAAATTAGCTGGGAGTGGAGGCAACACGCCTGTAGTCCCAGTTACTTGGGAGGCTGAGGAGGGAGGATCACTTGAGTGCAGGAGTTCAAGGGTGCAATAAGGTATAAGCTATGATCATGCCATTGCACTCCAGCCTAGACGACATGGAGAACCTGTCAGAAAAAAAAAAGAAAGAAAAAGAAAAGAAAGAAAGAAGGGAGGGAGGGAGAGAAGGAGGGGGAGGGAGGGAGGAAGGAAGGAAGGAAGGAAGGAAGGAAGGAAGGAAGGAAGGAAGGAAGGAAGGAAGG
>NC_045436.1:140082467-140259126 GCF_002776525.5 Piliocolobus tephrosceles | reverse complement strand
AGGAAGGAAGGAAGGAAGGAAGGAAGGAAGGAAGGAAGGAAGGAAGGGAGAGACGATATCTTTTATCTACCAATTCCTCCTCTTCTGCATTTTGCTAATAATGTGAAAAATATTGAGTCCTAGTTCAGTACTAAGCATTGTATTTAAGTTTTTCACATCTATTATTTCATTTAGCCTTACAATAATCCAATGAAGCAGTTTATTACCCTCATTTTTAAAAAATGAAAATCAAGACTCAGTGTTATAAACTAACAGTGTCAGAGAGTTTTCATTTCATTGAACTGTCATCTACCTTGATCATACAGGGTATATTTTTAATTTTAAGCTTTAACAATAATAAATTATGAAGATAATTTCAGGAAATAGTCTGCAAAGATAACTATTTATCTTACCTTATTAGTGATGTCCAGCTCTCATTCTCCATGATAATATAAAATTAACTGAAAACAAAATTTCTTGAACAAAGTTAATGATGTTTAAAATGGCTATACAGTTTAATTTGTCAAAAATTGGTTGGTTAAGGAGTTAATCAGGAAGAGTTGAGGAGGGGAACACTGGCATGTTCTTTTACAAGAGGAAGAGAAAGTCTTATTTGACCTTTCTATTAGAAAAAATTTCACTGAGACAGCTCTCTCCCTCCCAGTCTTCCTTCTTTATATTTCATCTTCTTAATCTTTTGCTTTACCTCTTATATAAATATATTTTTCACTTTGTTTCTTTATTATTTTTCTCACCTCTGTACCTTATTTTATTTCCTCTTACTGCCTTTCTTTTGCTCTTCTTTCTTCCTCCTCTCATTTTCCTTATGTTACTCAGTAGAAAACAGGCAAAATCATGAAAAATACCTAGATTTAGAATTTGAAATATTGTTCCTGGAACCAAGCCGGGTCTGGTTGCATTTTCTCGAGGCCCAATAAAAAGAAGCAGACAAACTAGGAAAGAAGGAAATTTATTTCTGAAACTGAATACAGGGAGAAGGCCGGAGATAATTCCACCAGACCAACTCAAAGTGTTACAATTTTCTTAGTGCTTATACAGGTTGGATTTATGTACATACATGCGGTACAGCATTCACCTTTCTATTGGTAACTAATTTTGTTTCAACTAGAAGGTCAGAGGCAAAAAACTGCTTGCTAAGTCTAAATAAAAGGGCCCCAGTACCTTCAAGGCCTGTCTGTTTTGGTACTGAAGTTATTATTTCTAGCTTATCTCCTTTACAACTTGGTCAGGAGAGCTGCTTTAAACTCTCCAATGAATCTATTCAAACAGCTGCCTCTGTTGCCTTGACTTGTCACAGATTCCATAGACCCAAGAGGGATCCTGGCACTGGGAATGTAAGACTGTCTCTATTATTTTGACTTTCTCCAGGTTATGGAGAAGCCTATGAAAGGCTCCTACTGACCATATGCTTCATTTCTAGCTTTGATGGCTGGGCACCGATTTCCCTAGCTTTAACTCTTTGCTCAGTGTTAAGGCAGTGCTGTGGAAATCCGTCTGGTAACTGGAGTGCTTTGCAGGGCTGTCTGTGTGACTGTCAGCAGGCCTGTCTGTGTGATTGTCAGGGAGAACTGGCCTGTTACAGAATCAGTCCCTTTCACCTGGAGACGTGTTCTCAACTCTTCACTGGTAGCATTAGAGAATCAGAGGGGGCCTTCCTCTATGCTAGGATGGCTTGTCAGAGGCGTATTTGCCTAAAACAGGATGTGATCTTGGAGTAGGGACTGACCAAGTCTGAAACAAGAGAACAGAGGTTGGCTTTCCCCTTTCCTTTAATTTATTCATCCAAAAGATATTTTGAGAACTATGAAGTGAACAGCACATACATGCCCTCAGGGAGAAAACAGCAAAACATTAGTTAAACAAATAATCAGTCGTCTTTTGTGCCCATCTGGGACATTAGATATGCTTTCTGTTAACTACATCTTTTCATATATTCTTGAAAGTTTTGCATGTCTTGTGTTATCATGGTATTCTAAGAAACTAGCAGGTACTATTAAAAGTTCCATTTGATGTCTTGCCTACACTGTCCAATATGACAGCCACTACCCCCATGTGGCTAGTAAGCACACAAAATATGCTAAGTCCATATTAGGATATGCTGCAAAAAATATACTGTGTTTCAAAGACTCAGTTTGAAAAAATTGCCATAGGTCGGGCATAGTGTCTCACACTTGTAATCCTAGCACTTTGGGAGGCCGAGGTGGGTGGATTGCCTGAGCTCAGGAGTTTGAGATCAGCCTGGGCAACGTGGTGAAACCCCATCTCTACTAAAATACAAAAAATTAGTGAGGCTTGGGTGGCATGTGCCTTAGCCCCAGCTACTTGGGAGGCTGAGGCAGGAGAATTGTAAGAACCCAGGAGGCAGAGGCTGCAGTGAGCTGAGATTGTGCCAGTGCACTCCAGCCTGATGACAGAGAGAGACTCTTTAAAACAAAAAAAGAAAAGAAAAAGAAAAAAATGCCATAAAAGATTCCATTTATATATATTTTGTATTCATGTTGTTGATACAAAATTTTGAATATGAGATTGTTATATAAAATGTATTATTAAATTAATTTCACTTTTTTTAATGTGACTACTAGAAAATTAAAAACTACTTATGTGGCTCACATAATTCTTTTGCACAGCATTGCTCTAAGAAAAAATATGTAAACAACTTTACTGAGGTATGATCGTTACACAAAAAGCTGTACATACTTACATACATATTTAAGGTGTACAACTTGATGAGTTTAGATATAAGTATACATCCATGAAACAACACTACAATCAATGCCATAAACACAATCATCATCTCCAAAAGTTTCCTCTGGCTCCCTTTAACTATTATTACGTAAGAGCACTTAAGAACTACCTTCTTTCCAAAATATTAAGTTTACAATACAGTATTTTTAACTATAGATTTTATGCTGTATAGTCGCTCTCTAGAACTTATTCATTTTTGATGACTGAAACTTTGTACCCTTTTTATTTTCTTTACACGTTTTTATGTTTAATTAGAGGAAATTTAATTTATTTTGTACTTGAAGTTCTGGGGTACACGTGCAGAATGTGAAGTTTTGTTACATAGGTATACACGTGCCATGGTGGTTTGCTACACCCATCAACCCGACAACTACTTTAGGTTATTTCTCCTAATGCTATGCCTCCCTTAGCCCCACATCCCCCAACAGGCCCCAGTGTGTAATGTTCCCCTCCCTGTGTCCATGTGTTCTCATTGTTCAACTCTCACTTATGAATGAGAACATGTGGTGTTTGGTTTTCTGTTCTTGTGTTAGTTTGCTGAGAATGATGGTTTCCAGCTTCATCCATGTCTCTGTAAAGGACATGAACTCATCCTTTTTTATGGCTGCATAGTATTCCATAGTGTATATCTGCCACATTTTCTTTATGTACCCTTTGACTATTACCTCTGCATTTCTTCCTCCTCCTAGCCCCTGGCAATAAACATTTTATTTTGCCTTTTCTATTTTGCATGCCCAAGGGAGATTCCTATAGCAAAACACTATTTGCAATTCCATATCTATGCTTGAAGAAACTATCCATATAGAAAACTGCCAAAGAGATGTTAAGTTCTAATCATTTCTACATTTATTTATGTTCTTCAATAATACTGATAAATTAGACAAGCATGATTTCCTGTATAGAAATAGTTTAGCAATTATTCAAGTATAAATCTTGTTGAAATGAAATAAAATCTAAATTTTATTATACATTATGCAACCTGTCATTCATAGATGTAATGTATACTGTATACTGGTGTATAGTTTTCCCGGGCCTATCTTCACTCTTTTATTGAAAATGATCCAATTTAGTCAAGACTAAGTTAATGCATATTTGTTATGTTTTTTACAAGTTTCAATTGACAATTTGCCAGCCGTTGCTTGTGTTGCTTTCCCTTTAGTTCACTGTTGAGCAAGTACAAATGTTGCAAAGGATATATAGGGATAAGGATAGAAGTGAAGTAGAAATAGTTCCCTGGCATCTCACTAGGCCCTCATGGAGGCAACATGGAAGTCAACCCAATACTGGAGGTTACATCAGTATTCAAAATCTCAGAAGTCTCTATACAAATAACTGAGGTTACCCATAGTAACTTATTTCCAAGTTGTCTTTCTTCTATAGTATAGTAGGGTTTCTACAATTTAGAAAATAATCATAATTTCCCAGCAAATCTAAAACATTCTTTCACAGCAATGTGGTGGAGTAAATCTAGAGTTACAAGATTTGCAAAAATCTGGATTCAGTTGTCAATAAACATAATAGTGGGTTAAAATCCGTAGGACTTTATAGCCATTCAGACTGGCTTCTTTCACTAAACAATATGCATTGAAGCTTCCACGTCTTTTTGTGGCTTGACAGCTCTTTTTAAAAAATAATCATTGAAAAGTATCTCATTTAATGAATGTAGCTGAGTTTGTTCATTTACATACTGAAAGATATCTCAGTTACATCCTGTTTGAGGAAACTCGAGTAAAACTACCGTAAATGTGCACAAGTAGGCTTTTTTGGAGACATACATTTTCAGTTCTTTAGGGTAATGAAGTTATTGGATCCTATAGTAAGATTATGTTTAGCTTTATAAGAAACTGTCAAAGTGTCCTCCAAAGTGTCTGTATAATTTTTGCATTTATAGCAGGAATGAGTGAGAGTCCCTATTGTCCCACACCCTTGCCAGCATGTAGAGCATCTTTTCACATGCTCATTGGCCATCTGTACACATTTATTGATGAGGTGTCTGTTAAGATCTTTTGCCCACTTTTTTATTGGGTGGTCTGTTTTCGCATTGTTGAGTATTGAGTTATTTGCATATTTGGGGTATAAGTCCTTTACCAAATATGTGTTTTGCAAACATATGATCCCAATCTGTGGCTTATCCTTTTGTTCTCATATCAGAGTCATTCACACAGAGGTTTTCCATTTTAATAAAGCCTACTTGTTTTTTTGTTTTCATCCATCATGCTTTTAGTGTTTTATTAAAAACACCACTAAATTGAAGGTCATCTAGATTTATCTTGTTTTTTTCTATAAGTTTGATAGTTTTGCATTTTACATTTAGGCTTATGATCTGCTGTCAGTTAATTTTTATAAGCACTGTAATATCTATGTCTAAATCATTTTTTTCTTTTTGGCATATAGATCTCCAAATGTTCCAGCACTGTTTTGAAAATATTAACTTTGTCCATCGATTGCTTTTGCTCCTTTGTGAAAAATAAGTTGACTATGTCTTTGTAGGTCTATTTCTGGGCTCTCTATTCTATTTTGTTGTCAGGTATGTCTATTCTTTCAGTAACAGAATGTTTTCTTGATTATTGTGGTTTTGTGGTAGGTTTTGTGGTAGGTTTTAATGTCTGTCCTCCAATTTTATTCCTTATTTTTAGTATTTTGTTTGCTGTTCTGTTGCCATTTTGTTTTTGTTTTATCTTTTCATATAATTGTAGAACCTGTGTGATAATACAAATAAGCTTGGGAAGATTCAATTTGGATTGCTTTCACTCTATAGATCATTTTGAGAAGAATTGACGTTTGTATAATACTGACTCTTCCAAGTCATGAGTATAAAATATGCCTTCATTCACTTAAATCTTTGATTTCTTTCATGTTTTTTTACTTATACATACCATTCATATTTTGCTAGATTTACCCCTAAGAATTTCATGTTTTAATACTATGTAAATGCTAGGATGTTTTAACTTTATGGTTCATTGCTACTAAATAGACACACAATTAAATGTTGCATATTAATATTTGCATTTAGTGACTGATCATAATCGCTTATTAATTACAGGAAGATTTTTTATGATTCTGAGAGATTTTCTACATGGGCATGTAATCGATTAATAAAAACAACTTTATTTTTGCCTTCGCTATCAGCATAACTTTTATTTCCTTTTCTTGTCATTTATACCAGCTAAGATTTCTAGTACAAATGCTGATTAGGAAAGGTGAGAGGACACATTCTAGTTTTGTTTCTGGTATTGGAGGAAAGCATACATGTTTTCATCAAGTACGATGTTAGCTGTAGGTAATTTGTAGATATTCATTACCAAGTGTGCAAGGTCCCCTCTCTTCACAGTTAGATGAAAGTTATTATGATGAATAGGTTTTGGATTTTTTCAAATCCTTTTTCTGCATTAATTGATATAATAATATAATTTTCTTCTTTAACCTATTGATATGATGGATTGTATTAATTGATTTTTGAAAGTTGATCCAGCCTCAAAAATCTGGAATAAATCTCACTTGGCCATGTTATGCAGTATTTTAAATATTTCATATACTTATAAATTTAATTTGCTACATTTTTGTGGATTTTGCATTTATATTTATGAAAAATATTGGTTTTTAGTTCACCTGTTGTATAATGTATATGGTTTTGGTATTAGGGTAATGCTGCTCTCATTAAAATGTTTGGAAATATTCCTTCTGCCTCTATATGGAGGACCCTATAGGAAATTGATATCATTTCTGTCCTAAATGTTTGGTAGAATGTACCAAAGATGCCACTGCTGCAAAGCATTTCCTTTTTTTATAAAGGCATTAGTTACTGATTCAATTTATACGACAGATATAAACCTTTAAAATCATCTACTTCTCCTTCATGAGTTTTGATAGGTTTTGTTTTCTAAGAAATTGATCTATTTTATTTAAGTTATCCAATTTGTGAGCACACAGTTGTTTATGATGGTCTTTTATTTTCCGTATGCTCATGAGATCAGTAAAGGAGTCCCTTCTTTCATTTCTGTTATTTGTAATATATGTTTCTCTCCCTCTCTCTCTCTCTCTTTTGACAGTCTGGCTCTAGGTCTATCAACTTCATTTACCTTTTTTAAAGAAACAGCTCTTGGTATGGTTGAATGTCTTTATTGCTTTCCTTTTTTTCAATTTTGTTAATTTCTACTCTAATTTTATTACATTTTTTTTTTCTTTTACTTGCCTTAAATTGCACCCTTTTTCTAGTTTACTAGGGTGAAAGTTCAGAGTATCTTCTTCTCACTTCTAATATATGAATTCAGTGATCTAAATTTTCCTCTAAGCACTACTTTTGCTGCACCCAACTTTCATTTGTATTTTCATTTTCATTTTGCTTAAAATATCTATTTTAAATTTCTCCAAAGACTTCTTATCTGGCCCAAGTGTATATTAAATATCTGTTTTTTAATCCTCAAGTTTTGTTTTAAATTTTTCAGTTATCTTCATGTTATCAATTTCTAGTTTAATTTCATCAAGATCTGATAGCACATTTTGTATGATCTCTTCCTTATAATTTACTTAGATTTGTTTTATGCCCAGACGTGATCTATCTTGGTGACTATTTCATATGAACTTGAGAAAAATATACATTCTGCTGGCATCGGGTGAAGTATTCCATAAATGCCAGTTTGAACCATTTAAGTGATGGTGCCCTTCAGGCTAACTATACACTTACTAGGTGTTGGCATGCTTTATTTATCAAATGTTATGAGAGCTATTGAAGTATCCAAGTTAATTAGTAATTTTTTTTTTTATTTCTCCTTGCTGTTTTATCAGTTTTGATATTCTGTGTTTAGCTGTATACATGTTATGGTGTATACAACTTCTTGGAGAATTGTTTCTTTTAACATTACACATTGTCTTTTGCTATATATGATAATTTTCTTTGTTATGATGTGTGCTTTGACTGAAATTAATATAGTTATTTCAATTTTATTTTGATTAGTATTAACATGTTGTATCTTTTTCTATCTCTTTACCTTTAACATGTCTATTAAACATGTACCTCTAAAGTGGGTTTCTTAAAAGCCACATATAACTCTGTATAGATTTTTAACCACTATGACAATCTCTGCTTCTTAATTGGTATACTTTGACAATTCACATTTAAACTTATTCCTGATATAATTGTATTGATATCTATAATTTTTAAAATAGTTTTATATTTATCATACTTATAATTTGTTTTATTTTTTCATTATTTTTCTTTCTTTTCAGGTATTGAGCATTTTATATTATTCCTTTTTCTCTCCTCTTTTAGTGTATCATTTATATTTATTTAATAAAATGTTTTAGTAGTTGTCCTGGAGTTTGCAATAAACATTTAAACTTACCTAACTTCAATTTCAATACTATACAGCTTCACAGGCAGTGTAGATATCATATAAAAGGTTTATTCTAATTCTACCCTTCTTTTTCTTATCGAATTGCTATTTTTCACTTAACTTATCTATATATTATAATTGCCCAGTAGAGATGGAATATTCCCCAACTTACAACGGAGCTAGGTCCCAATAAACCCATTGTAAGTTGAAAACATAGTAAGTTGAAAATGCAATTAATGTAACTGACCTACTGAGCATCATAGCTTAGCTTAGCCTGGCCTACTTTAAACATACTCAGAACACCTACATTAGCCTACAATTGGGACAAATCATCTAACACAAAGCCTATTTTATAATAAAGTGTTGAATATCTCATGCTATTTATTGAATACTTGCATATATAGTATCCCTTTAAAGTTATACAACAATTCTTGGCTATTTTTTTTCAATTTTTATTACCTTATCTATTTGTCTTTTAGAGAAATTTACATTAACAAATCTTTAAATTCTTTTATTTTTTTCCTTAGCTGTGTCCAGTCTTCTGATGAGCCCATCAATGGCATTTTTCATTCCTATCACAGTATTTTTGATTCTAATAATTTTCTTAGAGTTGCCATCTCTTCGCCTATACTACCCACCTGTTTTTATATACTATCTGTTTTTATTAAGCATGTTTGTATCAGTGTGTTCTCATCCTGCTATGAAGAAATAATCAAGACTGGGTAATTCATAAAGAAAAGAAGTTTCATTGACTTACAGTTCCACATGGCTTGAAGCCTCAGAAAACTTACAATCATGGCAGAAGACACCTCTTCATAGAGCGACAGGGGAAATAATAAATGCCAGAAGTGTAAATGCCAGATGCTTATAAAACCATCAGATTTCATGAGAACTCACTCACTATCTAAAAAACAGCATGGGGGAACCACCCCATGATTCAATTACCTCCCACGGGATCCCTTCCAGGACATGTGGGGATGATAGAGATTGCAATTCAAGATGAGATTTGGGTGGGGACACAGCCAAACCATATTAATGTTAATCATATTGACTTAAAATTCCGTTTGATAGTTCCAAACTTTGTCATATCTGAGTGTTTTGTGTCTTTAGACTGTGTTTTTTCAAGTCTTTATAATATCTTAGTTTTATTTTGCTTAAAGCCATATTGGGTTTCATCAATAACTGCAAATAATTATGAATAAAGCACTATATGATTTGAGTATAATAAAACATTTATTGAACATTTACTATACGGCAAACACTTTTAGTCAACATACCTGTGTTATTTACTCAATTCAACTGAAAATAAATTGTTATCTTCCTTTTACACAAAACGAAAATGCAGGCTTAAAATGCCAAATATCTTTGACAAACAACGAGTGAGCAGTGTAAAGTAAATTTAAGTTTTGTATATGACATTAATTCTGAATTACATTTCATAATAAATCAACAAAAACCATCTCAGTTTTAGGAAAAAAATAAAAAAAACAACAAAAATGCATATATTCCTGGAAGACAGAGGAAAAATAATAACAGATTTTTCAGGGCTAAAGCATATTATTACATAAAATAAATCAGAATTACCTCTCAGAATAAAATATCTTATTCAAGTCAAATCTATTGGAAGTAAAACTTCAAAAAATGTAAATTTATAATATTTACAATAATAATATAAACAATAAATGCTTGTGTATTTCTTATGCTTAAAAATTCTAAAACTAAATTTTATTATTCTGAAAAATGTTGAATTATGCTATACAAAGCACAAAAAAAGGACTTCAGTCTAAAGTTTCATAGAAAATTGTATTATATGTAATTCTCAGCACATCCCTATTCATTTTTTAATCATTTTAAATATTTTTAACATTGGCATGACCCTAAGAACAGTAGCTCTAGAAATCTTCGGGTTTATTTTTCTATAATTAACACACATTCTATATTCTTAAAAAAATAGAATGAACTGAATCTGAAAAACGTTGGTGATATAAGGTAAAATAGATGTTAAAATAGAAACAATTTAAAAACTTTTTTTTAATTTACTTATTGAACACCCAAGTAAATAAGATGCCACTGAGTAACAAGACATGGTGCTGAACCTGAAATATCAAATTTATAAAATTAAGGTACTTGATCTTTCTAGATTCTTCTAGATTTTCCAAAAGATTGGCACAGAAAAAACTCTAGTAATTCACTGCAGTGAACAGCATGAACTGGAATGGGCATGTTAAACTATCAGAGCATAGAGTGATGTAGTAAGAAAATTGAACAACATTTTGTTAAATGTCAGATACCTTTTAAGTGTTCTGGGAATGAGAATGACATCACAAATATGAAAACATGACATTATGGAAATATCAGTCTATCAGGATTGCTTAAGATGGATTCCAGGAGTCCAGAATGAAAACAAAATAGCAAGCCAGAAGGCCCGGTGTGACCCATGCTTCCATTGATAGGTATTGAACTAGGTCAATGGAAATCGAAGGAAAGGAAATTGGGGTGTATAAAGAGATAAAAGATAGGAAAGATCAGAAGATTCTATTTTGGAACGAGGATGAGGAAGAAGAGAACTTTACAAGCTCGAGGTGGTAGGGGAATTTTGCTACCACCAATGAAAATCAGCAAGGCATATAAGTTCTATCAATAATAAAAAGCAACATTTTGCATCAGAATAAGCCCTGTGTGTTTTTTCACAGTAAAATGAAAATGTAGTAAAAGTATTTCCTCTTAATTTGCTTTATTTTTAATTTTATTAAGAATTAGAGAATGGGATGTATATAAATAGATTTTTTTTTTTTTTTTTTTTCATGACTTGATCAATCTGTCAACAGGCTAACCAAAGAATTTTGAGAGGGTAACAACTGAAAGAAAATAGAAGAGATTGAAGATAATTTAAAAACAAAAACAGAAACAAAAACCCCTAAAAAATCAAAACCATAGCTTAATCATAAAAGTAGGGCTGGACACAGTGGCTCACGCCAGCTAGTGCGGTGGCTCACACCTGTAATCCCAGCACTTTGGGAGGCCGAGATGGGCGGACTACAGGGTCAGGAGTTTGATAGCAGTCTGTCCAACGTGATAAAACCCCGTCTCTCCTAAAAATACAAAAATAAGCCAGCCGTGGTGGTGCACGCCTGTAACTTCAACTACTCAGGAGGCTGAGGCAGGAGAATCGCTTGAACGTGGGAGGTGGAGGTTGCAGTGAGCTGAGATCATGCCATTGCACTCTAGCCTGGGCAACATAGTGAAACTCTGTCTCAATCAAAAATAAAATAAAATAAAATAAATAAAATTAGATTAAAGCATAAGTCTTAATCAAATGAACAGTAGAAAAATAAGACCCGTACTAAATCAAAGACAAGCATGGCTTCTGAGCTTTCATTTACATTTTTGTAGAGACAAACTTACTTCGAATTTATTTACATTTTAAGCCTATACAATGTATGAGAGAATGCTTTTATTACTTGTAAAAAAAAAATTGTGATTAATATGGGAAGTTAATAATTTGAAACAGTAGCAATCCCTATTTTCAGACTCGTTCCTTGACAGTGTATTTCAGAAAATCATTACAAAAGTTATTTGGAATTCTTGATATAAAGGGAAAGATAGAAGTATAAAGATTAGGTTCTAGAAATTACCTTTCAATTGAAAGCCTTTAACGGATTTACAGTTTCTGTTGCCACAATAATGGCAGCATGCAACCATTTGTGTTTTACACATTAATGTTTACATAAGAAAGAGAAGATATATTTTATTTTAACAAATAACTCAAAAAGGACCAATGTCTTCTTCATCTTTCAATGTTACTGAGCACAGTGAAAATCCAAATAAATCGATTTTCCCACCAGCTTTTTAAACCAAAAGTGTTATTTTCCCTTTCTGATATTCAGATTTTCAACATTAATTAATTATTTCACATTCCTGCTTTAGAAGTTGTGAATGGATTCACCATTTGTTCAACTGAAATAGTCGAGTTTTTTGTTTTGCTTTGTTTTGTTTTTTATTGATATTCAATACTAAGTCACAAGAATGTAGAATGCCCTTACATACTTATTTAGGAACTTTTTATTAATTTATTTATTTTATATAAAGGGACTTTTTAGATCTTCATATAATTCGAGAAAACATTGGCTGCTTTATTCACTGGGTTGGTTGAATGAGTTATGTAACAAAACTGAGATTAAAAGGAAAAATGTTTGAGAGGTCCACAACTGCTTGAGAAATCTCTAACCTGGATAAATTTTATTATTTACTTAACTATTCATCAATACAGATTATTTTAGCCTATTGCTTATTCAAATTAGAGCTTAACAACTAATATAAATATTTAATCTCAGAATGATATTTTGGCAACTACATGTGGATAAAGGTTATGTTTAAGGTTTTCTTTTTATTTTTTTAATTGACATAAAATAATTGTACATATTTATGGAGTACATAGTGATGTTTCAATACATATAATGTATAGAGATCAGATTAGGTTAATTAATATTTCCATCATCTCAGACATTTACTATTTATTTGTTTTGAGAACGTTCAATATCCTCCTTCCAGCTATTTGAAGCTATATTGTTAACTATAATCATACCACAGTGGTGCAGAACACTAGAAGTTTATCCTTCCACCAAGTTGTAATTTTGTATCTTTTAACAAATCTCTCCCTATCTTCCCCTTCCCCTTCTTCTTCCCACCCTCTAGTGTCCTCTGTTCTATTTGTTTCTTCTAAGACGTCAACTGTTGGGACTTCTATATATGAGTGAGAACAAGCGGCTACCCTTTGAAGCAAAATCCTTTGAAAGGGTGATATTTAATGTTCACAATTCCACTCTTCCCTTTTGTTATTTAACACATTATAATCAGATATTGCCAAGGTTGCCAAATAAGTCAGTTGTTATTAAATCAACTTGTCCATTATTATATCTTATCTTACTTAATTTCCTTGGTAGTTAACAGACCTTGTTATCATGTCTGCACTTGAATTGATGTCACATGTTCTTGTTTTTCCTTCTATCTTTTTTATTTTATTTTTCCTGGGCTGGTTCCTCTTCTTCTCTCTGACATAGAGCATCTTATTTTTGGAGTATGTCAGGGATTAGCGATTGTGCCACTTTTCTTCTCCATCTACACATAGTTCCTTGGTTCTCTCACAACCAGTCACTAATGACCCCCAAATTAATATACATAGCCTAGACTTCTCTCCTGAATTCCAGACTCACAGATGAGCTGATTACTTGATATCTCTACTACAACTTTTCATAAACAACTGAAACTTAGTATTCCTAAAACTTACCCCGTGATTTTTCTATCCAAAGGTGCGCTACTATAAGATTTTCATTTCAGTTAATTAAAACTCTAAGGCTTTTCTAGTCATCAGTGTCCCTTTCACTAAAGGTAAAATTTAATTCTCAGTACTTATTACAATAAGAATTGATAAAAATGTCTCCTAACTGTAGCCTAATGGTTATAAAAATTATGCTATTAGACACTGTGGAAACACAAAAATATAAAAGTCTCCTAGTCCAGACTATGACTGAAAGCAGAGAGCAGTGATGTTGATTAGGAAGTGAGTCTGAAAGTTTGACATGGATTTTATAAGTGAACCTTTACGTATATGTTATATTTAATTAAGTTCTTACAAGTTGAATTCAAGAAATATATACTGAAAATCTATTATAGGTGAAATCCTGGGTTAGGTGCTAAAGTTTTCGTGAAAATGAACACAGTGTGATCTTTGACTTCAAGGAGAAAAGAAATAGATTAATTTTTATAATGAATGCCACTAAAAAGGGGAGAAAGTTACAGAAAGTTGAGACCCAAGAAAAGAAACCTGATATTCTCTCTAAAGGGTGTGTGATCCAAATATGAAAGAGAATGGTCAAAGATTACATAAGGCACAATCAAAAACCAAACGTCTAGAAATGTGGGACAGAGCAAAAGCATGAATAACAAGAAAAGAGAAATTGACACTAATAATCAAGTATCAACATCTCCAGCTTTTTATTTGGAAACTTGGCTAATTTCATTGTCCTCTGTCTATACCTTTCACTCACAGGAGGAGTCTGTTTCTGATTAATGTGTTTGTAGAAGACAATTAAAACCGTTTCTGGAGTATCTCTTCTTTTTAGAACTAAGCTGTCCTCAGCACATACACATTCACTGCTCCATCATAGACCAGGCTTTTCACAGGTGAGGGAAGTTTGCAAATGTCAAGCACTGCCTATGACTGAATGATAAGGTTCTGCTTCATAAAGGAAGGAAATATTATGAAATCCATCATGATTCTCTATTTTAAGTCCTATTCACCAATCAGCTTTGTTAAGAATGATGCTTGATACCCATCTTTCTACATCCTGCTTCTCTCAATTGTCCATTCTAGAGATGATGGAATAGTTTACTATTAAACCCTAAATCCAACCGAGATATGATTGGAAAGTATCTACTACTGCATTCAGGCCAAGGGGATTTTAAAAAGACATATTTTTAATAAGGTACCTTAAATTAAAATGTTTAATTAGTATAGGATGTTAGAAATCAGATTGTAAAAGAAGTAAATGAATGATGAATAAATGAGACAAATGAGGAAATATAATAAGTTTGAGTACTTTTTAAATTGAAGAAACAAAAATGAAAATACCAGCATAGGAATGGTAGGAAAGAAATATTTTTTTTCTTATTTGTTTCATTCAAATTACCTTTTAGAATTTGCCATTTTCAGAGGAGAAGAAGATTATAAAAAGGAAAATTGAATAGAGGAAGAGATAACTAACAAGAAAAAACATAAAGAGGGTAAAATCAAGGATGATAAAGAGATTAATTTCAGGTCAGATGAGGAGTTAAATAAAAATAAAATAATAAAATTATATTAAAAACACATATTTGGGGCTAAACAAAAGGAAATGTGAAGGAGTTTACTTCAAATATTCTCATTATTGTCAGCCACAGTGAGATAAAACCTTCAGTCAAAGACGATGGTAGATTGGAAAGGTGCGCAACAGTCAAAATTGTCCTAATAAAGTGCCACTTAAAACTAATAAAGCAATTACTAACCATAAAATGACAACAAGACAATAGTAAAATAACATGTTTTATGGTATCTAATATTTAAAATATCTTTTGATACCAAGTATAATGTAAAATATCTTGTTTTAGGACAATAATCTCTTCTTATTTCCATTTTACCTAAATAATCGACTAAGATTCACAATATTTTGGTATTTTATTATATATATATTTTATATTTTATATATATATATAATAAAAAATACTAGTACAATATTTCCCTCCTGTATTGCCTCCATTTCCAGGGGAATAAATACCTAATGAAATTTACAAATACTATAAAATTGAGCTGCTATTTTTTTAAAATAATCCGAAACTAAATAACACAAGGGAGAGTGCTTTATTTTATTTTTTCTCAATGAAAGAGAAGTATGAGGAAATCTTAGTGTACTACATAGACAGAAGGAAGCTCACAAATGAGATCGTCCTCAACCCCATAAATAAAACTCAATAAAATATCAAATCTATTTTATATGACCACTATGATACATGGAATAACCTGATCACTGGCATTAATATATTTTTCATAATATTTCCAAGTTTGAAGTCTATTTAATGTTCCTAATGTACAACATATACTGTGAATTAATTTCCTCACTCTTTTGTTCCTATATATAATAGGGTCACATTCCTAAAAATTCAGTACTGATACAATTATTTATGAATTATGTAATAATAATGAATGACATCTATAGTTTTTACTACTATAAGCCACAGTGTAATTTCTTATAAGAAACAAAATAAATGAATTTTGAAATAAAAAGGAATCCTCATTTTAAGACAAAATGATCCATATTCAAAAGCATTCTGTAACACAAGGGAGAAAATGCACATCTTCATCCACATTTTTCTTAGAAAAATCAATAAAGTATACTAAAAATCCATACAGCTAGTAGCACAAGTTCTATTTATTTCTTATTTTCTAACATTGCTTTTGAAAACATGATTTAATCTTGAAATTAACCAAAACCTTTGTTTTTTTTTTTTTTTCAGCTTCTAAAATAAGCAATAACTGGGAAGTTATCAAAGAAAATAGACATAGTCCTGCTAAATCTTAGAGTGATATCAAATCTGCTCAAATATGGCATTAAACCTTAAATATGTTTTTTCTTCTTATTTTCAGAATGCCAAGGTAAACAGGTCAGTGATTTTCAATGTATTGTAAAATATGTGATTAGATATAGACTTGGCCACATGGATTTCTTAGGGAAAGTGCTTTGAATTTCATTTGACATAATGGGAACAAGGATATATTATTTATTATTTATCCATTTGTGCTTTAGTTGAGCATTCTTTGATGCATTTGTCATTATTTCAGTAAAGAAGGAAAATAATCATTTTAAGCAATTATTTTGTGTCAGACACCATGCTCTGTGCTGGGAATCCACAGGTCCTGCCTTTTCAAGAGCTCAAACCATGTTGCTCTGTGCTTTGTTCATCACATGGCTCATCAGCTGCGGTTATGCTGTGTGACTATTAGGAAAGGATGAAAATGAATCCGTTTAAATTAGTTTCTACATTTACACTTTATAGGATGTGCCAAGATGCAGAGCTAAAATAATATAATCACTGAGATATTTCCATCTGGTCCTAGTTTGCCCACTTCTGCCAACCTCCATTTTGATTTGTTCACATTCTACAAGTGTGGCGGTGCACTGTGCAGGATGTCCCATGAAAATCAAGAGTTGACTGTTTACAAATACACATAATCCTTCAGGGCCTATTTGACATCCTCTTTGTGGCATAAATAGCGATAGTTTGACTTACTGACTTTTTGTCTGCCTCGTATTGTAGAATTTACATGTTCACTCCTTCTTTATAAAAACATTGTTTCAAAAATATTCAGTCAATTTTCAGGTGGTGGCAATGACACAATAAGAAAATCACCTTTCTCTAAGAAATGCCAGCTTTCATCCACAATTTACTTCAAAGAAATGACAGAAGTGATTATATCTTTGTATAGAAAATATGTGACAAATTATTCATGTTGCTTCAGCCTCAATGGACATGGGTTGAAAATTCCCAAGACTGTTTCTCCAGAAAGTAGCAGGAAAACTGGTGCAGTTTGTACTAACACATAATAATGTCTCTCTAATTAGAAACGTGTGGATATTTGGAGACACACACACACGCCCCTCTTTTACACACATGTAAGGTGCATGGAGAACTTCACCAAGTGAATTACATCTTTATTGCTACCTAACGTAAATAAACTACCATAAATGTAGTGGCATAAAACAAGACAAATTCATTATCTCATAGTTTTTATGAATTAAGACCCTGGTTACAGATTAGCTTCGTCCTCAGAATTATGGCTTACAAAACACCTTTATATTTATAGGTACATAACACCTTTAGATGTAGTGACTTATCCTCACAGACTCTATGAATTACTGTGAAGCTAGATGAACCTAAGACTGAGAGACTAAACAGAAACAAATATCCAAAATAGTGAAGGGAGGAGACCAATGTGCTCTCACTCTGTTTACTCTACTCTGTCATTAATGTTTGTTAATACAAGGGCCTAAGGATTGATGTCTGATGACACATCATAGAGGGAGACAATTGGGAAGTACTGCGAGTTTGTACCAGGCTGAAATCAAGAGTCTTTAGGTCTATGAGACTTGTGTCTCCCAAGCTTACTAGTCAGATGAAGAATTCAGTTTCTCATTGTAGAATTGAAGTCCCTGTTTTCTTGTTGAATATTGAGTCGAGACAGTTTTCACCTCCTACAAGCTGCTGTCAGGTCCTTGTCATGGGATCCCTACCACAGACAATTTACAGCATTTTTTTTTTTTCTTTCTTTCTCAAGGTTAGCAGGAGAACATCTCTCATTTTGAATCTCCCTATCCTCTTTTAAGGGCTCCCTGGATTAGGTTTGATTCACAGAAGATAATCTCTCTTTTTCTTAACTCAAAGTCAAATGATTTGAGACCTTAATCATGTCTGCAAGGTTTTGTCTGTTACACAGCTTGAAGTACTCATATACCCTATTCACCATCCTAGTCTCACTCAAATCACATGAACTCATTATGTCTATGAGTGGGTGGGAGTCTTTGGGGTCCTCTTAGAATTCTGCCTACCACATTAATTGTCTCCCTCTATGACGTGTCATCAGACACCAATCCTTAGGCCCTTGTACTAACAAACACTAGTGATAAAGTAGAATAAACAGAGTGAGAGCACATTGGTCTCCTCCTTTCACTATTTTGGATATTGGTTTCTGTTTAGTCTCTCAGTCTTAGGTTCCTCATCTAGCTTCACAGTAATTTATGTGAGGATAAGTCACTACAAATAAAGGTGTTATGTACCTATACATAGAAAGGTGTTTTGTGAGCCATAAAGCAATTATTGTACATAGGAATGTCAAGTGAAGACACAAATATGTATAGTTATTATAGATGTATGAATATTGTGCATGTGTGTGTAATACAACTGCATATAGCATTATAAATACAATAACAAAAAAGCACATTTGTGAATTTGTGTGTGTTTTGCATATATATTATACATTTACTTAGTCACTTACTACCAGATTCAATGCTATAGAGCGTCTTCATTGATTTGACCAGTAACCTTTAAAAGATTGTAATTTTACCATCAGAGCTTTAGTGTAATAAGCCCAACCACCACAATGTTTTTTTAGTTTCCCTTATTTGACCATTATATACCATGTAATACACATAACTTTGACTACTTCAATTTCTCTATGGGTGGAGTAACATATGCACTAAAGATTCTTCCCTCTTAGGGAATGCTTGATTCCATTATTGAACCATGTTCAGTACATGTACGAGGCATTACTGTATCTTATAATGCATTTTTTTTTGCAAATTTTATCTGGTCCTTCCAGATAACTCTGATATTACCTGTAACTCTAATATTACCTGTTGTTCTAAAATGAAAGAAAGAATTTTAGGACTTGTGAATGCTGTTTATTAGAAAAGTTATTACTCTCACATAATATGTATCTTGGGAGCTACCACGAGTTTGGAAGTTGAATGAAAATGAGAAAAGTATTATGGTAAGACTAACCATGAATTACTTTCATAGTGCATTGAAAATTTAATTCACAAATTCAAATCTATACACTTTAATAATAAATGGAAACAAATTATTTGTTACATATCTCAAATATTTGTCATACTTAAAGAAAGTGGCTAATAATTCTGTGGTTAGAGTAGAACAATAAATTTATATCAGGAACTAATAATTTTTTTTTCCTAGCTGAGACTTCTTATTCACAAATTCTTAATTGTAGAAAAGTCAAGGACTATTGTGAAGTTTATTTGAAAAACAAAAATATTATACATTAGAGAGTACAAGTGAATACTCGTCCCTCAGCTAAGATAGACAAATGTCCAGCTTGACTGCAGGACAGGTAGTATGTTACCTTCATGAAATAATCCACCTCTTTAGGAAATAACAATTAAAAATCATAAAGACGATTTTGTCGCTCACTTCATGTGCAAAAGTTTTCTTAACATATTGTCCACAATAGGCCTCTAAATCGAATAGCTTCTACTCAAGTCTACCAACTCACTTAAGATCAAAAGACTTTGGGGATTAATTGATGTTGTTTAAATAGAACAATTACCTAAAATGCACATCTACTTGCATACAATTATAAAGCATAATCTAACGTTCCTAAATATATACAAAAATACAAAGGAATGCTTAAAAATGTGACAGTGATCTTACAAAAAGTAAATCATCAAAACAGCATGTCATTTTCAGTTGAAAACCAGCAGAAGACAAGGATGTCCTCTCTCACCACTCCTATTCAACATAGTATTGGAAGTTCTGGCCAGGGCAATCAGGCAAGAGAAAGAACTAAAGGGCATTCAATTAGGAAAAGAGGAAGTTAAATTGTCTCTGTTTGCACATAACATGATTATATATTTAGAAAACCACATCCACTCAGTCCAAAATCTCCTTAAGCTGATAAGCAACTTCAGCAAAGTCTCAGGATACAGAATCAATGTGCAAAAATCATAAGCATTCCTATCCACCAATAGCAGACAAACAGAGCCAAATCATGAGTGAACTCCCATTCACAATTGCTACAAAGAGAATAAAATACCTAGGAATCCAACTTACAAGGATGTGACGGACATCTTCAAAGAGAACTACAAACCACTGCTCGATTAAATAAAAGAGGACACAAACAAAGGGAAAAACATTCCACACTGAAGGATAGGAAGAATCAGTATCATGAAAATGGCCATACTGCCCAAAGTAATTTATAGATTCAATGCTATCCCCTTCAAGCTATCACTGACTTTCTTCACGGAATTGGAAAAAAAAAAAAAAAAATACTTTAAATTTCATGTGGAACCAAAGGGAGACTGCATACACAAGACAATACTAAGCAAAAAGAACAAAGCTGGAGGCATCACACTACCTGACTTCAAACTATACTAGAAGGCTACAGTAAACAAAACAGCATGGTACAGATACAAAAACATGTATATATATTTATATAGACTAATGGAACAGAACAAAGTCCTTAGAAATAACACCACACATCTACAACCATCTGATCTTTGACAAACATCCCAAAAACAAGCAATGGGAAAAGGATTCCCTATTTAATAAATGGTGTTGCAAAAACTGGCTAGCCATATGCAGAAAGCTGCAACTGGATCCCTTTCTTACACCTTATACAACAATCACCTCAAGACGGAATAGAGATTTTGTAAGACCTAAAACCACAAAAACCCTAGAAGAAAACCTAGGCAATACCATTCAGGACATAGGCATGGCTTACACCTTATACAAAAATTAACTCAAGATGGATTAAAGACTTAAATGTAAGACCTAAAACCATAAAAACCATAGGAAAAAAAAAAAAAAAAAAAAACCTAGGCAGCAATACCATTCTGGACATAGGCATGGTCAAAGACTTCATGACTAAAACACCAAAAGCAATGGCAACAAAAGCCAAAATTGACAAATGGGATCTAATTAAATTAAAGAGTTTCTGCACAGCAAAAGAAACTATCAGCAGCGTGACTGGGCAACCTGCGGAGTGGGAGAAAAATTTGGCAATCTATCCATCTGACAAAGGGTTAATACCCAGAATCTACAAATAAACAAATGTACAAGACAAAGACAAACAACCCCTTCAAAAAGTGGGCAAAGGATATGAACAGACACTTCTGAAAAGATGACATTTATGTAGCCAACAGACATATGAAAAAAAGCTCATAATTACTAGTCATCAGAGAGATGCAAATAAAAAATCACAATGAGATACCATGTCACACTAGTTAGAATGGAGATCATTAGTTAGAATGGAGATCATTAAAAAGTCAGGGAACAACAGATGCTGTAGAGAATGTGGAGAAATGGGAATGCTTTTACACTGTTGGTGGGAGTGTAAATTAGTTCAACCATTGTGGAAGGCAGTGTTGCCATTCCTCAAGGATCTAGAACCAGAAATACCATTTGACCCAGCAATCCCATTACTGGTTAGATACCCAAAGGATTGTAAATCGTCCTACTATGAAGACACATGAACATATATGTTTATTGTGGCACTGTTCACAATACCAAAGACTTGGAACCAACCCAAATGTCCATCAATAATAGACTGGATAAAGAAAATGTGGCACATCGACACCATGGAATACTATGCAGCCATGAAAACGATGAGTTTATGTCCTTTGCAGGGACATAGATGGAGCTGGAAACCGTCATTCTCAGCAAACTAACACAAGGACAGAAAATCAAACATCGCATGTTCTCACTCATAAGTGGGAGTTGAACAATGAGAACACATGGACACAAGGAGATTTTCATGGCTGCATAGTATTCCATGGTGTATATGTGCCACATTTTCTTAATCCAGTCTGTCATTGATGGACTTTTGGGTTGATTTCAAGTCTTTGCTATTGTGAATAGTGTCTCAGTAAACATACATGTGCATGTATCTTTATAGCAGCATGATTTATAATCCTTTGGGTATATATCCAGTAATGGGATGGCTGGGTCATATGGTATTTCTGGTTCTAGACCCTTGAGGAATCGCCATACTGTTTTCCACAATGGTTGAACTAGTTTACAATCCCACCAACAGTGTAAAAGTGTTCCTATTTCTCTGCATCCTCTCCAGCACCTGTTGTTTCCTGACTTTTTAATGATTGTCATTCTAACTGGTGTGAGATGGTATCTCATTGTGGTTTTGATTTGCATTTCTCTGATGGCCAGTGATGACGAACATTTTCTCATGTGTCTGAGTTAACTTCTAAAAGAACATTATATTTCAACAGGGAATAATATTTTTGTATATATTTTTAAAGTAAACATCATATGTGGTACTATTGAGGAACATTACCCCATGAAGTGATGATAATATGAAATTATAAGAGAAGAGTAAGGTAAGAACAGCTTAGCTTTGTCATGACTTTCATTGGCTGCTAGTAATTATAAGATGCCATCAATAAATAGACACAATTCAATTTTTAAAATGTTTAAATAACATGTCTTAAATATGATGAAATATTCCATGTTATTCAATACAATATAGAGAAGTGTAAAAATTAGAAAACTTAATGAAAATTCAGAAATAAGAAAACAGAAACAGTGTGAAATAATAAAAATAGGAAAAAAAGAAGTTAAATTCAAAACTATTACTAATTTTGAAATGGGTGAGTGTCCTGACTCCCCTCATAGGACTTGCAACAGGCGTGTGGCTCATCTGTTCAGTGAGCTTAAACCTCTTACAGTAGGGGGAGAATGCAGATGGGCAGGTGGAGGAGCCAGAGTGAGCACTTTTGGGCTCCGGCCCCATGGTAGTGTCTAGGAGTGGGTGCCTGTGATGACCAAAGCTCAAGTAGGTGTGTTACAGTGCTCTTTTAGCTCCGCCATCCACAGATGGCTTAAGTGTTAACCAGCTCCATGCCCTCTTGGTACTCAGGTCTTTGTCTGGCATCCTGGAGGAACAAGGTTATATAGAGAAATTGAAGGATGGTAAATGTGAGGGACTTTATGGGCAGATGGAGGTGGCCATGAGCAGGATGGATGGGGAGCTGGAGAGAGAATGGAGGGGGAAGATTATCTTCCCCTTGATTTCAGCCATCCTGCAGCCTATCTCCTCTCCAAATATCCCCAGCCCAACTCCTCTCCAGATTCAGACTCCCTTTCTCTTTTCTCCTTATCTGCTGTGTCACTGTTCTGCTCCTCTGCCCTTCTGCTCATGGAACCTGGGGTTTGGGGTTTATATGGGTACAGGATAGGGGGGTGTGATAGGCCAAAATGCAACATTTGGGGGTGAAAAACAGGAATGCCTATTCCCATTTAGGGCCACGGGTTTCCAGGCTTGAGAGTGGGACCTTTGCCGGGAAACCACCCTCTTCTAGCCAGTATTTCCCTACCTCCTCTCTGTATCAGTTTCAATAATTGGGAAGAAGGTAGATTCAACTATTAAAAGAAGAAACCCTGATATTGCATTTAAAAATAAAATGAAGCTCAGTTTAAGTCAAACTGACAGAAAGTTAAAAAATATAAATGAGAGAAGGCAAAGAAGACATACAAATGACCACCAAACATGAAAAAATTCTGAACATCACTCATTAGGGAAACACAAGTTAATACCACAATGAGATGCCACCTTACTCCTGCAAGAATGGCCAATATTAAAAAGTTAAAAAACAATAGATGTTGACATGGGTGTGGGGAAAAGGGGATGCTTATATACTGCTGGTGGGAATGCAAATTAGTACAACCTCTTTTTTGTTTGTCTGTCTGTTTGTTTGTTTGTTTGTTTGTTTGTTTGAGAAGGAGCCTCCGTCTGTTGCCCAGGCTGGAGTGCAGTGGCGCGATCTCCGTTCGCTGCAAGCTCCGCCTCCCCGGTTCACGCCATTCTCCTGCCTCAGGCTCCGGAGTAGCTGGGACTACAGGCGCCCGCCACCACGTCCGGCTAATTTTTTTGTATTTTTTAGTAGAGACGAGTTTCACCATATTAGCCAGGATGGTCTCCATCTCCTGACCTCGTGATCCGCCCTCCTCAGCCTGCCAAAGTGCTGGGATTACCGGCGTGAGCCACCGAGCCCCGCTGATACAACCTCTTTCTTAAAGAACTAATAGTAGATCTACCATTCAATCCAGCAATCCTACTACTGGATATTTACCCAAAGGAAAGGAGGTCATTATATGAATAAGACATTTGCACACGTGTGTTTATAGCCGCACAATTCACAATTGCAAATATATGAAAACAATCTAAGTGTCCCTAAACTAATAAGTGAATAAAGACAATGTGATGTGTGATGTGTGTGTGTGTGTGTGTGTGTGTGTGTGTGTGTAAAACATGAAATACTACTAAGCCATAAAAAAAACGAAATAACGTCTTTTGCAGCAATGTGAATGGAGCTGGAGGCCATTATTCTAAATCAAGTAACACAAGAGTGGAAAACCAAAAACCTTATGTTTTCCCTTCTAAGTAGGAGCTAAGCCATGAGTACACAGAGGCATACAGGGTGATATAATGGACTTTAGGTGCTCAAAAGAGGCAGGATGGGAGGAATAGGTCAGAGATTTAAAAAGAACTACACACATTATGTATAATGTACACTGCTTGGGTGATGGGTGCATTAAAAATCTCAGAATTCACCACCATTTAATTATCGTGGTATCAATGTAACCAAAAACCACTTGTACCTCCAGAAGCTACTGAAATAAAGAAACTTTAAGAAAAACTAATTACGAATAAATAATAACAAAAAAAAAAAGAAAACTGCTATCTTAATGCTAAATTATCCACAAAAGAATTCAAGTAGGAAAATATTTAAAGATACAGAGAAACATAGTATTTTATTAGGAAACTAAAATTTTACAGTATTGTCAGTAAAAAATATGAAAATGGACCTGGAACACCCAAAGGAAATAGCAACCATGCTATTTAAATTAAGAATGAATTTCAACAAGATGAACAAGAAGAGCAAATGTAAGATTAGCATAAAAACACCCATATATTTTCTATACATTGAAATATTCAAACAGAAAATAGTAAAACTAGATTTTGTTCATGTGACAATTAGAATATTAAGTACCTGTTAATAAATCTAACCAGAAATATGCAACACCTTTATACAAAGTTGACATGATATTGTAACAGATTAAGATGTAACAGACTAAATGTACTAGATAATGTTTTAGTTAATGACGTTCTAGCCAATTTGATGTAAAACATTGGTGACTTTTATTACGGAGTCTAATATTTGGTCTAACTGCAGTATTCCAGAGCCTTGAATCCAGGTCATGTGCTGACCAGTGCTGTGGCATTACTGAAAGTTATAGAAAAAAAATTGGAAAATTATTTAAAAAATAGAATACTAGAAGATTATAGAAAAGCTAGAAATTGGTTGTTTCTTGTTACTTCCAGTCAAGAAAGGAATGGCCAGTCTGAAATCAGAAATCACACAGAATTTATCTTTAATAAGAAAGGTACCCTGTCTTTAGCAACCTAAGTTGAATGAGAGTTTCATAATTTTGGAATTACAGTATGAAATTTTTATATTATTCTATCACTCAAGTTAAAACTAATATTAGAGGATCAGAAGCTTTATCAGGATTTCAGATGAATTTTTACCTGTTCTTTGTTTTGATTTTGCTTTCTTTTTTTTTTTGCCAAACTAAGGAAAATACTTTTTGGTAAAAGTCCTGTGTTCTCTTTTATTTTACATTAGATGACCCAAGCAGAAAACTTGTTTTAGCTTTTACTGCTAAACATTAATTCTGGATCTCAAGTTTGATGAAGTCATTTGATAGGAGGCAAGTGAATTGTTTTCATATAAGGGATATATACAGGAATAGGATATGCTTGGAGGCGAAGGCTATAACAGTTAGATTATGGCAGGCACTATAGAATGGCTGATCAGTCCTATTCTCAAGCTCTTTTCCTCTTTGCTTGCTTCAGTTATTAGGGATGGGAAAACTAAGTCCTTACTCTCTACAAGTTAGAGATAACCACATGATATAATTCTTGTTAAAGTGATGTAAGCGGAAGTCTGTGGGGGAAGCATTTGCTTTCTTGATGAAATATTAATAATAATAAAATAAAAGGATAATCATAGCAAAAGTAGTTATTCTGCTTTCCCCAGACATAATCTTTGAACTAAACAAGATCTCTGATGCTGCAACATCATCTTGCAACTATGAATAACTATATGGCAAGGACTGAATTATAGAGCTGGTCACAGCTGAGACCAGACTAATTCAATCTACAATATCTAGAGTGAAACATCACATATCAGATTCACTAGTGTTGTGTCTTCCTCTTCCCATTCATTTTTTTCCAAATTCCCTCCAAATAATTTCAAGTTGCTGGTCCCTTTCTTATCCTCCACACCCACTTCCTTCTCAGCTTTTCTACTTAAACCTTTCACTTAGAATTCAAGTTTCAGGATTATCCAGGCCCCTTTTAAGCTATTGAATAGATATATTCAATAATATTATATATATATGCATATATTAAGTTAGAGAATTAAATTTAGTTAAATGCTACATATATGTAACTGAGTATAAATATTTGGTCCTGTGTCTATAACTGAATATATACACACACACACACACACACACACACACACACACACACACACACATGAATATACATATATATATACACACACACATATATATATATATATATTCTTTAAAGGTTAAAGAAACCTTGAAATGATTCTGTATTTCACTAATTCTGTCATGCCCAACTTTGTATTTGAAAAATGGGCTGGTAATATAATGCCTTATAGGTAATAGAATGCCTTACCAAATTACTCATACTATGTTCTTTTGGACAGCCAACTAAGTAGTTATGGCTAATAACCTTAGTATCCAAGGACAGTCGGAAAGTGAAAATTTTTCCACTGTATGTATATATATACACACACACACACACATATGTTATGTATTTCCCATTATATATACATATATATATATTGTTATGTATTTCCCACTATATGTGTGTGTGTGTGTGTATGGCTATGTATTTCACACCATATATATATTAGAGAAATAACATTTACCTACAAAAATAACAGAAACTACTCCTCCTCTACCTTCATAAATGACACCATCATTTGGCCACAATGCCAAAAATATGGATATCAATTGAAACTACATTTTTGGTCCTTTTACACATATAGTTATTAATTTTATCTATTCTAATTACAAAATATATCTCAAATTCATCCATTTATCTCTTTGCCTACTCTCCCCAAACTAGTTCAAATATTCCTTCTCACCATGAATACTTCTACAATTTCCTAACTAATCTTTCTGTCTTTATCTGTGTCTTCTTCTAATACATTGTCCATTCAACAGCTAGCGATTTTATGAAATTACAATCTAAATGTGTCTGCATTTATAAATCTTCAGTAACTTTTAGTGGCTTTTATAACTTTTCAATAAAGTTTCCAAAACAGAGGTTGGTTTTTGGTAACTTATCCAGCCTTCTTTTTGCCTCTCCCTAACTCTTCAATCCATAGCTATGTTATTTATCTTTCAGTTTCATAAAGATACATGTTATCGTTCACTTCTATATTCATTTTATGTTGGGTACTATGGAAATATACATTAAGATGAAGAGTTTCATGCCCACGGTTTAGTGGGGAGTGTTCTAGGAGGAAACATTTGTAAGGGAGTAGGGATCTCACAATTTGGGAACCGAGAGAAGCTGACCAGCAGTGCAGTTGCATCTGAGGTATTGGCCAATCATATGGAGAGCTCTGGAACTGGAATAGCTCTTTAGATTGCCTCTAACTGGAGCAAAGAGTTTGGGCCTTTCCATCCCCACATTAACCAGCAATTGGCTTTAAGCTGTTCCATGAAAGGTAGCATGACCTTGGGCAAGGAGATACCTGGAGTGGATGGAAATTCCCAGTGAAGGATGCAGACTTGAAACTTTAATAGTAGATACTTCTCTGCATCTCAAGAGGGAAGCAGAAACATTTATATATGCTTGTCCATGCTGTTTCCTTTAAGTAGAATATTCCCTCCCACCCACCACAATTTTCCAGCTAAGCTCTAGTCACCCTGCAGGTCTCAATACTACGTGATTTATTGTGCTGTGCCTTCACTGACCCCTGATTTTTTTTTTTTTTTAATTATACTTTAAGTTCTAGGGTACATGTGCATAACGTGCAGGTTTGTTACATATGTATACATGTGCCATGTTGGTGTGCTGCACCCATCAACTCGTCAGCACCCATCAATTCATCATTTATATCAGGTATAACTCCCCAATGCAATCCCTCCCCCCTCCCCCCTCCCCATGATAGGCCCCAGTGTGTGATGTTCCCCTTCCCGAATCCAAGTGAGCTCATTGTTCAGTTCCCACCTATGAGTGAGAACATGCGGTGTTTGGTTTTCTCTTCTTGTGATAGTTTGCTAAGAATGATGGTTTCCAGCTGCATCCATGTCCCTACAAAGGACGCAAACTCATCCTTTTTTATGGCTGCATAGTATTCCATGGTGTATATGTGCCACATTTTCTTAATCCAGTCTGTCACTGATGGACATTTGGGTTGATTCCAAGTCTTTGCTATTGTGAATAGTGCCGCAATAAACATACGTGTGCATGTGTCTTTGTAGTGGCATAATTTATAATCCTTTGTGTATATACCCAGTAGTGGGATGGCTGGGTCATATTGAGGCTCCCTCTTAAAATCCTTCATTGGTACAACACAAAACCTCCTAATCCTCGAACTTATTAAACTGTATCAAGATTATGAATTTATTAAAACTCTATGGAAACAGAAATTTTCTTTCTCACCAAGTCTTCTCAGAGCCCAGAATATAATTTCATACTACTTGGCACAAAATGAATATTTGTTTGCTGAGTTCATGAATTGCACATTTTTCCTGTTTCATTAAGTTCTCTTTCTGTCTTCCTAAGACTCTTTCAAAATCGGGATAATAATGAAAGAGAGAAAACAGAGTAGGAAAGAAAAATCTCAATTTAGTATGTTTTCTACAATTTTTCTCTAATCTCTATTTATATATCCGGTTGGGGAAAAATTTACTAATCCTGGCTTGCCCCAGATTTTGAATTTCATGTTGGCAGTATTTTCGTCAATGACACACTCGATTCAAATACATATAGATTATTTTGACTGCATTAATTCCATCATATAATCTCCTCAGCTGAGAAGAAAAATTAGTGAAGTCATAATTCAATAATTTCCTCACTCTTTTATATATATTATGAATATTAGATTACTATTTTCTTAATTATATAGGAAAACACTTCGATTGTCTAAGGACCATGGTGAAATTAGGATACATTTTTATGAAATCCAAGACATTCTTATTTACACATGGATGATAGCATAAATGTTGGTAGCAAGGTTAAACATGACTAACTTAGACAAAAGCAGCTTAAGCAGAAATGGTATGCTCGACTTAGGATAATATTCAGCTAATGTTAATTTCCTATGATTTATTACTAGATAGGTGTGTATCAACTATACCCAAAACCAGAAACAATATTATGAACTTCACATGCTAAACTCTGGTTGATTTCCTGTTATGTTAACATCATATTTTACCATTTACTCATGCCAATACATGTCAGTGCACCCAAATATGAAATATTTGCTCATTACATTTAATTTTGTAGAGATAAAATAGTCATTAATTTAAATGATAATTAGTGACTTTCTGCAAATTACATTTCCATTTACACATGATCTCTAAATTCAAACATTGTGTCTTATAGTTCCAATATTCAATTTTAGAGGACTCAATGCAAAGCAATGTTTTCTTAACCAACAAAAAAATTTGTGAACAATGCACTTGCTAATGGATTCCCAAGTACTCTTAGAAAGCCTGAATGAGCTCTGTGTAGATGTTGTGGCTCCCAGCATAGCATCAAAGAGTCCTAAATAAAACTCCAAGCCTGTAATTCTTGTCAGTTTAAGAAACTTCTAAGAATCATGCTCCAAAAAGATGAATAAGCATTTTAAATTGTTCTTTGATTCTTTGCTTGTAAACATAACTTTTTAAAATCCCATGACCCATTTTTAAAGTTGCTGAATATAGAATTGTTCAGAGTGCCTAGGTAACTTAGAACTTAATACAATTAACTACCTACAAAAAATTATTTTACTTATCTTGCCCCAAGACAATCTAATTATAAAATTTTCAGTTTCCCGCTGTCCTTGGATAATAACATTATTAGCCATATTACTTGGTTGGCTGTCCAAAAGAACATAATATGAGTAATTTGGTAAGTCTATGAGGCATTATATAACCAGCCCACTTTTCAAATGCAAAGCTAGGCATGACAGAATTAGTGAAATACAGAAGCACTTCAAGGTTTATTTAACCTGTAAAGATCATATATTTTTATAAGTTCATGTTCAGCCAGAGTTCATCCATCTACTATTATAGTATACAGTTTATCATTTTTTGTTGTTAATATTATTAATTTCTAAAAGTTATATATATCCTTGTATTCACCTAGACTGCTTATAATTATATATAGTCATGCATTAACAAATTATGTAACATAAATATTCTGCAGGAAGACAAAGTCTAATAATAGATATTAAAACACAATGAAAGCTCTATTTATAACATTAGATTTGTCAGATTTCTTTCTTTTTTTTAATTATACTTTAAGTTCTAGGGTACATGTGCACAATGTGCAGGTTTGTTACCTATGTATACATATGCTATGTTGGTGTGCTGCACCCATTAACTCGTCATTTACATTAGGTGTATCTCCTAATGCTATCCCTCCCCCAACTCCCCTCCCCACAATAGGCCCTGATGTGTGATGTTCCCCTTCCTGTGTCCAAGGGATCTCATTGTTCAGTTCCCACCTGTGAGTGAGAACATGCGGTGTTTGGTTTTCTGTTCTTGCCATAGTTTGCTGAGAATGATGGTTTCCAGCTGCATCCATGTCCCTACAAAGGACATGAACTCATCTTTTTTATGGCTGCATAGTATTCCATGGTGTATATGTGCCACATTTTCTTAATCCAGTCTGTCACTGATGGACATTTGGGTTGATTCCAAGTCTTTCCTATTGTGAATAGTGCCACAATAAACATATGTGTGCATGTGTCTTTATAGCAGCATGATTTATAATCCTTTGGGTATATATCCAGTAATGAGATGGCTGGGTCAAATGGTATTTCTAGTTCTAGATCCTTGAGAGATCACCACACAGTTTTCCACAATGGATGAACTAGTCTACAATCCCACCAACAGTGTAAAAGTGTTCATATTTCTCCACATCCTCTCTAGCACCTGTTGTTTCCTCATTTTTTAATGATTGTCATTCTAACTAGTGTGAGATGATATCTCATTGTGGTTTTGATGTGAATTTCTCTGATGGCGAAGCATCAGATAAGATGATAAGCATTTTTTCATGTGCCTGTTGGCTGTATAAATGTCTTCTTTTGAGAAGTGCCTGTTCAAATCCTTTGCTCACTTTTTGATGGGGTTGTTTGTTTTTTTTTTTTTTTTCTTGTAAATTTGTCTGAGTTTTTGTAGGTTCTGGATATTAGCCCTTTGTCAGATGAGGAGATTGCAAAAATTTTCTCCC
Organism: Piliocolobus tephrosceles; assembly: GCF_002776525.5. NCBI lineage: Eukaryota > Metazoa > Chordata > Mammalia > Primates > Cercopithecidae > Piliocolobus > Piliocolobus tephrosceles. The sequence goes on along the minus strand of NC_045436.1, from coordinate 140,227,434 downwards.
ATTCTGTAAGTTGCCTGTTCACTCTGATGGTAGTTTCTTTTGCTATGCAGAAGCTCTTTAGTTTAATTAGATCCCAGTTGTCAATTCTGGTTTTAGTTGCCATTGCTTTTGGTGTTTTAGACATGAAGTCCTTGTGCATGCCTATGTCCTGAATGGCATTACCTAGGTTTTCTTCTAGGGTTTTTATGGTTTTAGGTCTAACGTTTAAGTCTCTAATCCATCTTGAATTAATTTTCATATAAGGAGTAAGGAAAGGATCCAGTTTCAGCTTTCTACTTATGGCTAGCCAATTTTCCCAGCACCATTTATTAAATTGGGAATCCTTTCTCCCTATCTTGTTTTTGTCAGCTTTGTCAAAGATCACATGGCTGTAGATGTGTGGTATTATTTCTGAGGGCTCTTTTCTGTTCCAATGGTCTATATCTCTGTTTTGGTACCAGTATCACACTGTTTTGGACACTGTAGCCTTGTAGTATAGTTTAAAGTCAGGTAGCGTGATGCCTACAGCTTTGCTCTTTTGACTTAAAATTCTCTTGTCAATGCAGGATTTTTTTGGTTCCATATAAACTTTAAAGCAGTTTTTTCCAATTCTGTGAAGAAAGTCATTGGTAGCTTAATGGGGATGGCAGTGAATCTGTAAATTACCTTGGGCAGTATGGCCATTTTCACGATATGGATTCTTCCTATCCACGAGTATGGTATGTTCTTCCATTTATTTGTGTCCTCTTTTATTTCACTGAGCAGTGGTTTGTAGTTCTCCTTGAAGAGGTCCTTCACATCCCTTGTAAGTTGTATTCCTAAGTATTTTATTCTCTTTGATGCAAGTGTGAATGGGAGTTGATTCATGATTTGGCTCTCTCTTTGCCTGTTATTGGTGTATATGAATGCTTGTGGTTTTTGCACATTGATTTTGTATCATGAGATTTTGCTGAAGTTGCTTAACAGCTTAAGGAGATTTTGGGTTGAGACAATGGGGTTTTCTAAGTATACAGTCATGTCATCTGCAAACGGAGCCAATTTGACTTCTTCCTTTCCTAATTGAATACCTTTATTTCTTTCTCTTGCCTGATTACCCTAGCCAGAACTTCCAACACTGTGTTGAACAGGAGTAGTGAGAGAGGGCATCCCTGTCTTGTTCCAGTGTTCAAAGGGAAAGCTTCCAGTTTTTGCCTATTCAGTATGATATTGGCTGTGGGTTTGTCATAAATAGCTCTTATTATTTTGAGATACATTCCATCAATACCGAATTTATTGAGAGTTTTTAACTTGAAGCGCTGTTGAATTTTGTCAAAGGCCTTTCCTGCATCTATTGAGATAATCATGTGGTTTTTGTCTTTGGGTCTGTTTATATGCTGGATTACATTTATTGATTTGCATATGTTGAACCAGCCTTGCATCCCAGGGATGAAGCCCACTTGATCATGGTGGATAAGGTTTTTGATGTGCTGCTTTATTCTGTTTGCCAGTATTTTACTGAGGATTTTTGCATCAATGTTCATCAGGGATATTGATCTAAAATTCTCCTTTTTTGTTGTGTCTCTGCCAGGCTTTGGTATCAGGATGATGTTGGCCTCATAAAATGAGTTAGGGAGGATTGCTTCTTTTTCTATTGACTGGAATAGTTTCAGAAGGAATGGTACCAGCTCCTCCTTGTACCTCTGGTAGAATTCGGCTGTGAATCCATCTGGTCCTGGATATTTTTTGGTTGGTAGACTATTAATTATTTCCTCAATTTCAATGCCTGCTGTTGATCTATTCAGGGATTCAACTTCTTCCTGGTTTAGTCTTGGGAGAGTGTATGTGTCCAGGAATTTATCCATTTCTTCCAGGTTTTCTAGTTTATTTGTGTAGAGGTGTTTATAGTATTCTCTGATGGCAGTTTGTATTTCTGTGGAGTTGGTGGTGATATCCCCTTTATCATTTTTTATTGCATCTGTTTGTTTCTTCTCTCTTTTTTCTTCTTTATTATTCTTGCTTGTGGTCTATCAATTTTCTTGATCCTCTCAAAAAACCAGCTCCTGGATTCATTGATTTTTTGAATGGTTTTTTGTGTCTCTACCTCTTTCAGTTCTGCTCTGATCTTAGGTTATTTCTTGCCTTCTGCGAGCTTTTGAATGTGTTTCCTCTTGCCTCTCTTGTTCTTTTCATTGTGATGTTAGGGTGTCAATTTTAGATCTTTTCTGCTTTCTCTTGTGGGCATTTAGTGCTATAAATTTCCCTCTAAACACTGCTTTAAATGTTTACTAGAGATTCTGGTATGTTATATCTTTGTTCTCATTGGTTTCAAAGAACATCTTTATTTCTGCTTTCATTTTATTTTGTACCCCATAGTCATTCAGGGGCAGGTTGTTCCATTTCCATGTAGTTGAGCAGTTTTGATTGAGTTTCTTAGTCCTGAGTTCTAGCTTGATTGCACTGTGGTTTGAGAGACAATTTGTTTGCTTCCAACTATGTGGCCAATTTTGGAATAAGTGTGATGTGGTGCTGAGAAGAATGGATATTCTGTTCATTTGGGATAGAGAGTTCTGTAGATATCTATTCAGTCTGCTTGGTGTAGAGATGAGTTCAATTCCTGGATATCCTTGTTAATTTTCTGTCTCATTGATCTGTCTAATGTTGACAGTGGGGTATTAAAGTCTCCCATTATTACTCTATGGGAGTCTAAGTGTCTTTGTAAGTCTCTAAGGACTTGCTTTATGAATTTGGGTGCTCCTGTATTGGGTGCATATATATTTAGGATAGTTAGCTCTTCCTGTTGAATTGATCCCTTTACCATTATGAAATGGCCTTCTTTGTCTCTTTTGATCTTTGTTGGTTTAAAGTCTTTTTTATCAGAGACTAGTATTGCAACACCTGTTTATTTATTTATTTTTCGATTTGCTTGGGAGATCTTCCTCCTTCCCTTTATTTTGAGCCTTTGTGTGTCTCTGCATGTGAAATGGGTCTCCTGAATACAGCAAACTGATGAGTCTTGACTCTTTATCCAATTTGCCAGTCTGTGTCTTTTAATTGGACCATTTAGTACATTTATATTTAAGGATAATATTGTTATGTGTGAACTTGATCCTGCCATTATGATATTAACTGGTTATTGTGCTCGTTAGTTGATGCAGTTTCTTCCTAGCCTCGATGGTCTTTACATTTTGGCATGTTTTTGCAATGGCTGGTACCAGTTGTTCCTTTCCATCTTTAGTGCTTCCTTCAGGATCTCTTGTAGGGCAGGCCTGGTGGTGACAAAATCTCTAAGCCTTTGCTTGTCTGTAAAGGATTTTATTTCTCCTTCACTCATGAAACTTAGTTTGGCTGGATATGAAATTCTGGGTTGAAATTTCTTTTCCTTAAGAATGTTGGATATTGGTCCCTAATTTCTTCTGGCTTGTAGAGTTTTTGCTGAGAGATCTGCTGTTAGTCTGATGGGCTTCCCTTCGTGTGTAACCTGACATTTCTCTCTGGCTGCCCTTAACATTTTTTCCTTCATTTCAACTTTGGTGAATCTGACAATTATGTGTCTTGGAGTTTCTCTTCTCGAGGAGTATCTTTGTGGCATTCTCTGTATTTCCTGAATTTGAATGTCGGCCTGCCTTTCTAGGTTGGGGAAGTTCTCCTGGATAATATCCTGCAGAGTGTTTTCCAATTTGGTTCCATTCTCCCCGTCACTTTCATGCACACCAATAAGATGTAGGTTTGGTCTTTTCACATAATCCCATATTTCTTGGAGGCTTTGTTTATTTCTTTTTACTCTTTTTTCTCTAAACTTCTCTTCTTGCTTCATTTCATTCATTTGATCCTCAAATGCTGATACTCTTTCTTCTAGTTTATCGAGTCGGTTACTGAAGCTTGTGCATTTGTCACGTAGTTCTTGTGTTATGATTTTCCTCTCTATCAGTTCATTTATGGACTTCTCTGCATTGATTATTCTAGTTATCCATTCTTCCATTTTTTTTCAAGGTTTTTAGTTTCTTTGCACTGGTTACATAGCTCCTCCTTTAGCTCTGAGAAGTTTGATCAACTAAAGCCTTCTTCTCTCAACTTGTCAAAGTCATTCTCTGACCAGCTTTGTTATGTTACTGGCGATGAGCTGCATTCCTTTGGAGGGAGAAATGTGCTCTGATTTTTTGAATTTCCAGCTTTTCTGCACTGCTTTTTCCCCATCTTTGTGGTTTTATCTGCCTTTGGTCTTTGATGATGGTGACGTATTGATGGGGTTTTGGTGTGGGTGTCCTTTCTGTTTGTTAGTTTTCCTTCTAACAGTCAGGACCTGCATCTGCAGGTCTGTTGAAGTTTGCTTGCAGTCCACTCCAGACCCTGTTTGCCTGGGTATCAGCAGCAGAGGCTGCAGAAGATAAACTATTGCTGAATACTAAATGTTGCTGTGTGATTTTTGCTCTGGAAGCTTTGTCTCAGTGTTGTACCCAATGGTGCGAGGTGTGAAGTGTCGGTCTGCACCTAGTGGGGGATGTCTCCCAGTTAGGTGACTCAGGGGTCAGGGATCCACTTGAGCAGGCAGTCTGTATATTCTCACATCTCAACCTCCGTGCTGGGAGAACCACTACTCTCTTCAAAGCTGTCAGACAGTGACATTTACATCTGCAGAGGTTTCTGCTGCTTTTTGTTTAGCTATGCCCTGTCCCCAGAGGTGGAGTCTACAGAGGCAGACAGGCCTCCTTGAGCTGTGGTGGGCTCCACCCAGTTCGAGCTTCCCGGAGGCTGTTTACCTACATCAGCAATGGTGGACGCCCTTCCCCCAGCCTCGCTGCCGCTGTGCAGTTAGATCTCAGACTGCTGTGCTAGCAATGAGGGAGGTTCCGTGAGTGTGGGACTCTCTGGGCCAGGAGTGGGATATAATCTCCTGGCATGCCATTTGCTAAGACTCTTAGTAAAGCTCAGTATTAGGGTGGGAGTTACCTGATTTTCCATGTGTTGTGTGACTCAGTTTCCCTTGGCTAGGAAAAGCCAGATTTCTTTCTTAACTAGCATTTAGTGGCTCATACTATAATGTATCCTTGACTACATCAATTTTCAATGCCAACTGATAATTTTTTTCTTTAGATAATATAAACTACTAAAATAATTTCAGCAAAAAATTTTTCAGAGATATCTAGTTTTAGGAAAATTTTGACGTAACAGGGAACATTTGGGCTTCTATGTGTAATAGATATGAAAATTTAATTAATAAGGCTATTGATTGAAACTTATACAACACAGTTTATAACTATTTGGTTTTATAAAAAGGTTGTTATTTTGAAAATATACTCTTGACTTTAGTGGTTTTTGTGCTGTGTTTTAACATTGTTATAAAAGTCCTCAAACCTTTTCAAATCAATGGAAAATTTAGGTAGTTAGAAAACAAATATCTTACTAAACTCCATATGTCTTTAGTATGTTATTACTTGGTTTTTCTTTGTTATCTTTTTTCTTATTTACACAGTTTATTGGGGAGCAGGTGGTGTTAGGTTACACAAGTGAGTTCTTCAGTGGTGATTTCTGAGATTTTGGTGCTCCCATCACCCAGGCAGCATACACTGCACCATATTTGTAGTCTTTTATGCATCAACCCCTTACCACTCTTTCCCCACTGAATTCTCAAAGTCCCTTGTGTCATTCTTATACCTTTGAATCCCCATAGCTTAGCTCCCACTTATGAGTGAGAACATACGATGTTTGGTTTTCCATACCTGAGTTACTTCACTTAGAATAGTGGTCTCCAATTTATCCAGGTCCATGTGAATTCCATTAATTCATTTCTTGTTATGGCTGACTTGTATTTTCTTGTATACATATGCCACAGTTTCTTTATCCATTTTTTTTTGATTGATGGGCATTTGGATTTTTTCCACGTTTTTGCAGTTGCGAATTGTGCTGCTATAAACATGCATGTGCAAATATATTTTTCGTATAATCACTTTTTTCTCTGGGTAGATACCCAGTAGTGGAATTTCTGGATCAAATGGTAGTTTTACTTTTAGGAATTTAAGGAATCTCCAAACTGTTTTCCACAGTCATAGCACTAGTTTACATCCCCACCAGCAGTGTAGAAGTGTTCCCTATTCACCACAGCCATGCCAACATCTACTTTTTTTTTTTTTTTTTTTTGGCCATTCTTGCAGGAGTAAGGTGGTATTGCATTGTGATTCTGATTTTCATTTTGCTGATTATTACTGATGTTTAGCATTTTTTGATATGTTTGCTGTCCATTTGCATATTTCCCTTTGAGAATTGTCTGCTCATGTCCTTACCCCACTTTTTGATGGGATTTTTGTTTTTTTCTTGTTGTTGTTGTTGATTTGTTTGAGTTCATTGTAGATTCTGGATATTAGTCCTTGTCAGATGTGTAGATTGTGAAGATTTTTTCCCACTCAGTGTCTATGTACTCTGCTGACTGTTCCTTTTGCCATGCAAAGCTCTTTAGTTTAAGTTCTAACAATTATCTTTGTTTTTATTGTGTTTGCTTGTGGGTTCTTGGTCATGAAATCCTTGCCTAAGTCAATGCCTAGAAGGGTTTATCCAGTGTTATATTCTAGAAATTTTATAGATTCCTGTCTTAGATTTAATTTCTTAATCCATCTGGAGTTTATTTTTGTATAAGATAAGATATGAGCATCCTGTTTCATTCTCCTATGTGTAGGTAGCCAATTATCCCAGCAGCATTTATTGAAAAGGGTGTCTTTACCCCACTTTATGGTTTTGTTTGCTTTGTCAAAGATCAGTTGGCTGTCAGTATTTGGATTCATTTCTGGCTTCTATATTCTGTTCCATTGGTCTGTGTGCCTATTTTTTAGACCAATACCATGCTGTTTGGTGACTATGGCCTTATAGTATAGTTTGAAATCAGATAATCTGATGCCTCCAGATTTCTTCTTTTTGTTTAGTCTTGCTTCAGCTATGCAGGCTCTTTTATTGGTTCCATATGAATTTTAGAATTGTTCTAATTCTGTGAAGAATGACAGTGGTATTTTGATGGAAATTGCATTGAATTTGTAGATTGCTTTTAGCAGAATGGTCATTTTCACAATACTAATTCTACCCATCCATGAGCATTGGATGTGTTTACATTTGTATCATCTATGATTTCCTTCAGCAGTGGTTTGTAGTTTTCCTTGTAAAGGTCTTTCAACTCTTCGGTTAGGTATATTCCTTATTTATTTATTTATTTTGCTATTGTAAAAGTGGTTGAGTTATTTATTTGATTCTCAGTTTCGAGTTACTGATTTGTGTACATTAATTTTGTATCTGGAAACTTTGCTGAATTCTTTTATCAGTTCTAGGAGCTTTCTGGAGGAATATTTAAGTTTTTCTATGTAAACAATCATACCGTCAGCAAATAGCAACAGTTTCACATCTTCTTTACTGATTTTGATGCCATTTATTTTTTTCTGTTGTCTGATTGCTCTGGCTAGGACTTCCAGTACTATGTTGAAAAGGAGTGGGAAGAGTGGACATCTTTGTCTTGTTCCAGTTCCCAGAAGGAATGCTTTCAACTGTTCCCCATTCAGTATGATGTTGGCTGTGGATTTGTCATAGTTGGCTTTTATTATGTTGAGGTATGTCTCTTCTATATTGATTTTGCTGAGAGTTTTAATCATAAAGATGTGTCCAGAATTGGTGGGTTCTTGGTCTTGCTGACTTCAAGAATGAAGCCATGAACCCTCGTGGTGTTATAGTTCTTAAAGATGGTAGTTCAGAGTTTGTTCCTTCAGATGTTCAGATGTGTCTGCAATTTCTTCCTTTTGGTGGGTTGGTGGTCTCACTGAATTCAGGAGTGAAGCTACAGACCTTCATGGTGAGTGTTACAGCTCTTAAAGGCGGTGAGTCTGGAGTTCTTTGTTCCTCCCGTCCGGAGTTGTTCATTTCTCCTGGTGGGTTTGTAGTCTCGCTGGCCTCAGGAGTGAAGCTGCAGACTTTCACAGTGAGTGCTACAGCTCATAAACGCAGTGTGGACCCAAAGAGTGAGCAGCAGCAGGAGTTATTGCAAAGAGCAAAAGAACAAAGCTTCCACAGTGTGGAAGGGGACCCCAACGGGTTGTGGCTGGCTGGCTGGGGCAGTCTGCTTTCATTCCCTTATCTGGTCCCACCCACATCCCGCTGATTGGTCCATTTTGCAGATAACTGATTGCTCCATTTTATAGAGAGCTGACTGGTTCATTTTACAGAGAGCTGATTGGTCCGTTTTGACAGAGTGCTGATTGGTGCATTTACAATCCTTTAGCTAGACACAGAGTGCTAGACAGAAAAGTTCTCCAAGTCCTCACTAGGTTAGCTGGACACAGAGTACCCATTGGTGTATTGACAAACCTTGAGCTAGACACAGGGTGCTGATTGTTGTATTTGCAATCCCTTAGCTAGACATAAAAGTTCTCCAAGTCCCCACTATACTCAGGGGACCAGCTGGCTTCATCTAGTGGATCCCATGCTGGTGCTGCGGTCAGAGCTGCCTGCCAGTTCAGCACTGTGCACCCGCACTTCTCAGCCCCTGGTGTGGTTGATGGGACTGGGCACCATGGAGCAGGGAGTGGTGCCCATTGGGAAGGCTAGGGGCCACGTAGGAGCCCACCACAGATGGTGGGGCTTGGACATGGTGGGCTGCAGGTTTGAGCCCTGCCCTGTGGGGAGGTGGCTGAGGCCCAGTGAGAATTGGAGCACGGTGCATGCAGGCGGCCAGTACTGGGGAACCTGGGGCAATCTCTGCAGCTGCTGGCCCTGGTGCTAAGCCCCTCATTGCCTTGGGCCCGAGGTGCTGGCTGGCTACTCAGAGTGCTGGGCCTGCTGAGCCTGTGCCCACACCCACCCGAACTTCTGCTGTCCTGTGAGTGCCACACACAGCCCCAGTTCCTGCCCGCTCCTCTCCCTCCACACCTCTCCACAAGCAGAGGAATCTGGCTCCAGCATTGGCCAGCCCAGAGAGGGGCTCCCACAGTGCAGTGGCAGGCTGAAGGGCTCCTCAAGCACCACCAGAGTGGATGCCCAGACTGAGGAGGTGCCAAGAGTGAGGGCTGCTAGCACATTGTTACCTCTCAAAGGGATATTGGATTGTGTTGAATGCTTTTTCTGCATCCATTGAGATGATGATGTAATTTTTGTTTTTAATTATCTTTATGTGGTGTAATAAATTTATTGACTTTCATACGTTAAATCACCCCTGCATTCTTGGTATGAAACCAACTTGATCATGGTGGATTATCTTTTTGATATGTTGATGGGTTCAGTTAACTAGTATTTTGTTAAGGATTTTTGCATCTATGTTCGTCAGGGATGTTGTTCTGTAGTTTTCTTTTTTGTATGTCCTTTCCTGATTTTGGTATTAGGGTGATACTGGGTTCATATAATGATTTAGGGAGTGTTCTCTCTTTCTCTATCTTGTGGAATAGAGTCAATAAGACTGGTACCAATTATTTGAATGTCTTGTCAAATTCAGCTGTGAATTTGTCTGATGCTGAAATTCTTTTTATTTTATTTTATTTTATTTTTTTTTTTTTACTTACCGTTTCAATCTCCCTGCTCCCTGTTTAGGGTATCTAATTCTTCCTTATTTAGCAAGGAGATTTGTATCTTTCCAGGAATTTATCCATCTCTTCTAGGTTTTGTAGCTTGTGCACATAAACGTGTTCATAGTAGTGTTGAATAAAGTTTTGTATTTCTGTAGTGTCAGTTGTTATATCTCCCGTTTCATTTCATATTGAGCTGATTTGGATTTTCTCTCTTCTTTTCTTGGTTAATTTTACCAATGTGCTGTCAATTTCATTTGTCTTTTGAAGGAACAAACTTTCTGCTTCATTTATGTTTGTGCTTTTGTTTCAAATTTATTTAGTTCTGCTCTGATTTTGGTTATTTCCTTTATTCCACTGGGTTTGAGTTTCATCTCTTTTGTTTCTCTAGTTCCTTGAGGTGTGACCTTAGACTGTCTCTTTGTGCTCTTCTAGACTTTTTGATGTAGGCATTTAAGACTATGAACTTTCCTTTTAGCACCAGCTTTGCTGTGTCCCAGAGGTTTTCACAGGTTGTGTTCCTATTGTCATTCAGTTCAAATATATCTTTAATTTCTATATTGATTTCATTTTTGACCCAGTGATTATTCAAGAGCAGGTTATTTAATTTCCTTGTATTTGCATCCTTTTGAAGGTTTCATTTGGAGTTGATTTCAGGTTTTATTACACTGTGGCCTGAGAGAGAGCTTGATATAATTTCAATTTTCTTAAAATTATTGAGGTTCATTTTGTGACCTATCATATGTTTTATCTTGGAGAACATTCCATGTGCTGCTGAAGAGAATGTATATTCTGTGATTTTTGGATGGAATGTTTTGTATGTACCTGTTTGTTCCATTTATTTCAGAATATAGCTTAAATTCATAGTTTCTTTGTTGACTTTCTGTCTTGATGACCTATTTAATGCAGTCAGTGGAGTATTGAAGTACCCCACTATTGTTTTGCTGCTGTCTATTTCATTTCTTAGGTCAATTAGTAATTGTTTTATAAATTTGGGAGCTCCAGTGTTAGGTACATATATGTCTAGGATTGTGATGTTTTCCTGTTGGACAAGGCCTTTTATCATTGTATAATGCCCCTCTTGTCTCTTTTAACAGCTATTGCTTTAAAGCTTGTTTTTTCTGATATAAGAATAGCTATTCCTGCTCGCTTTTGGTGTCTGTTTGCATGAAAGGTCTTTTTCCATCCCTTTACCTCAAGTTTATGTGCATTCTTATGTGTTAGATGAGTCTCTTGAAGGCAGCAGATAGTTGGTTGATGAATTCTTATCCATTCTTCAATACTATGTCTTTTAAGTGGAGCATTTAGGCCATTTACATTCAATGTTATTGTTGAGATGTGAGGTATCATTCCATTCATCATGCTTTTTGTTGCCTGTATACTTTGTTTTTTTGTTGTTGTTTTAGTTTTGTTTTTTAAACTTGTATTTTTGTTTTATAGGTCCTATAAAAATAATGCTTTAAAGGGGTCCTGTTTTGATGTTTTTCCAAGATCTGTTTCAATATTTAGAGTTCCTTTTAGCAGTTTTTGTAGGGGTGGCTTCGTCGTGTTGAATACTGTTAACATTTGTTTGTCTGAAAAAGAATGTATCTTTCCTCCCTATATGAAGCTTAGTTTCACTGGATACAACATTCTTGGCTAATAATTGTTTTGTTTAAAGAGGCTGAATATAGGGTCCCAATTCCTCCTAGTTTGTAGGGTTTCTGCTGAGAAATCTGCTGTTAATCTGATAAGTTTTCCTTTATAGATTACCTGATGCTTTTGTCTCACAGCTCTTAAGATTCTTTCTTTCATCTTAACTTAAGATAAACTAATGACAATGTGCCTGACAATGATCTCTTTGTGATTAATTTCCCAGGTGTTCTTTGTGCTACATGTATTTGCATGTCTAGGTCTCCACCAAGGCCTGGGAATATTTCCTCAATTATTCCCTCAGATATATTTTCCAATTTTTTAGATTTCTCTTCTTCCTCAGGAACATCAATTATTCTTAGGTGTGGTCTTAGTATATAATCCCACACTTTGTGGAGGCTTTGCTCATATTTTCTTATTCTTTTTTCATTGTTTCTGTTGGATTGTGTTCATTCAAGACCTTGTCTTCAAGGTCTGAATTTCTTTCTTCTATTTGTTGAATTCTATTGCTGAGACTTTCTGGATAATTTTGCATTTCTCTAAGTGTGTCCATTGTTTCCTGAAGTTTTAATTTTTTTTAAAATTTATTTATGCTATTTATTTCCTTGAAGAATTCTCCCTTTACTTCTTGTTTCATTTTTTGGATTTCCTTACATTGAGGTTTTTCCTTTCTCTGGTGCCTCCTTGATTAGCTTAATAACTAACCTTCTGAATTCATTTTCAGGTAAATCAGGGATTTCTTCTAGGTTTGGGTCCATTGCTGGTTAGCTGGTGGGATTTTTCTGAGATGTTAAAGAACCTTGTTCTATCATCTTACCAGAGTTGTCTTTTTGGTTCCTTCTCATTTTAGTAGGCTCTGTCAGAGGGAAGGTCTAGGACTGAAGGCTATTGTTCATTTTCTTTTGTCCTATGAGGTGTTTCCTTGATGTAGTATTCTCCCCTTTTCCTATGGATGTGGTTTCCTGAGAGCCAAGCTGTAGTGATTGTTATCTCTCTTCTGGATTTAACCATCCAGCAAGTCTACCAGGATCCAGGCTTGTACTGGGGATTGTCTGCACAGAGTCCTGTGATGTGAACCGTCTGTGGGTCTCTCAGCCATGGATACCAGTACCTGTTCTGGTGAAGGTGGTGGGGGTGGTAAAATGGTCTCTGTGATGTCCTTAGTTTTGGTTGTTGAATGGACTATTTTTGTGCTGGTTGGCCTCCTGCCAGAAGGTGGCACTGTCCAGAGACCATCAGCCATAGTAGTATAGGGAGGAACAGGCACTGGACAGGGCCCTAGAACTCCCGAGAGTATATCCCCTTTGTCTATAGCTACCAGGGAAGAACCTTTGGATGAGGGCAGAGCTACGCGTATCTGAGCTTAGACTCTCCTTGAGTAGGTCTTGCTGCAGCTGCTGTGGGGGATCAGGGTGAGCTTTCCAGGTTAATGGAGTTATGTACCTAGGAGGATTTTGACTGTCTCTACTGTGTCATGAAGGTTGTCAGGGAAATGGGGGGAAGCCGGCCGTCACAGGTCTCACTCGGCTCCCATGCAAGTCCAAGGGCCTGTCTCATTCCAACCATGCCAACAGCAACAAATGTTTCCAGGCAGTGGGTAAGCAGGACTGAGAACTTGTCCCAGGCTACCTGCCTCCCAGCTTCGAAAGCAAATATGGTTTTCTTTCCTCCCCCACCTGTAGACTCTGCACAACAGATTCATGGCCTCCCCTGAGCTCTGGCCAGGAGGCTTCTCAATCAGTTGAAATTGTTCCAAAGTTCAGGTGGAGATTTCCTTCTCCCTGTGGCCTTTTCCCAGCACTCCTTACTGCCCTCATGAAGTACCTCTGTGAGGCCAAGCAAAAACAACGTGCTAGGGGACCGGGCGAGTTCCCAGGACTTTTCCCACTGCTTCCTCTACCCCTGTATTTTACTCAGGTCTCTAAATTGAGTCAGCTCCAGGTAAGGTCACAATCTTCTCCCATAATCTAGTCCTTCAATTTCCCCAGTGGGAGCATGTGTTTGGGGGCTGACAATCTCCCTTTCTTTCTTCCACAGTTTGGGCACTCAAAGTATCTGGGAAATCTCCTAGGTTCCGCAGTAGCAATTTGCTTCCTTCAGGGGGTCTGTGGGTCTTCTTAGGTTTCCAGATTTATTCCTGCAGTTGTTCTGGAGCAAAAACTCACGATGCAAGCCTCCACATGCTCTTCTGTCTGTCCCAGTCAGAGCAGAAGTCTAGCCCTGCCTCCTGTTCACCATAATGCCTTCTCTTTTTTATCTTTTTGAGACTGAATCTTGCTCTGTCACCCAGGCTGGAGTGCAGAGGCACAATTATGGCTCACTGTGGTTTCAATCACCCAGGCTCAAGTGATCCTTCCACCTGAGCCTCTTGAGGAGCTGGGACTACAGGCACAAGCCACCACACCTAGCTAATACTTTTTAAAACTTTTCGTAGAGACAGAGTCTCAATATGTTGCCCAGGCTGGTCTTAAACTACTGGGCTCAAGCGTTCCTCCCACCTTGGTCCCTGAAAATCCTGAGACTAAAAGTGTGAGCCACCATGTCTGACCATGATTAGCTTTTACTTACAGCTTTCTCAAAGACAATTTTCCTAACTGCCTTTGTCCCAGGCCATGTCCTTAGTGTTTAGTCTTATCAATATTCAAAACAACTCTATGAAGGTCATCTAATATTTGTGCCTACTTATAGAAAGCCAAGGTTTAGAGGATATAATTAGGTTTTTCTAACTTCAAAAATGCACTCGAGTTCAGAGCCTACAGGTGAATCACATCTATCTTATTTACACATTCTTGTTGTTTAATATTATTTTATACTATTTCAACATATTAGAAGAACAGTTCAATTCTACATAATTGTATTCTCTTGAAAATTTTAGTGATCCAAAATTTTATCTAAAAATATTATGTTTCTGTACAAATTAAGGTAAAGACAAAAGGTAATATTTAATGCTTTGGGCTGTAATAAAATCTAATGCTTTACAAGAAAATCACATCCAGAATTGAGCCTGATTTTTTTGTACCAATCCCTATGGCAATTTTGTGTGAAATATTAATATTCCAATAACTATAACAAACCTATTTTTCTTTATTGTGACAAATGTAGAGTTTATCCTTTTATCAGGAAAATGAAATAAAAACTTCTAGAAAAATGACATAAAAGTTTCTAGAAAAATTGACAATAATCATGATTTTTCTTTTATGCTATATAACAAATCTGCTCCATTCCAAATAAGACTAAATTTTTCTACCTATTAAATATCTCATCTGATCTAAAAGTTATTTATTTGTGTATCTATTATGGCTCTTTATTATTCTTATCAATATAGTGACTTAAAAGCCTGTTATTGCTTTTCCTATTCAATATTTTCATAAAACATTTTATACTTGTATTGAAGTTAAATAACTTTTATTGAATGATTAACAATTTGCTATGGTTTGGATTGTCTGTGTTCCCTTGAAATTAATGTGCTGATATCTAATGCCAGAAGGTGACTTTATTAGAAGATTAGGTCTTTGGGAGCTCTTATGATTGGAATCAGCACCATAAAAAGCAGACCTCCCGAAAGCTAACCAGCCCCTCCATCATGTGAGCACAGTGTGAAGGCACCATCTATAAGGAAATGAATCCTCACCAAATGCCAAATCTGCCTGAGCTTCAATCTTTAAGTTCCCAGTCTCTAGAACTGTGAGAAATAAGTGTTTATTATTTTTAAGCCCCATTGTCTATGACTATGATATTTTGTTAGAGTAGTCTAAATGAACTAAGACACAGTGCTACCGTGAAATTTTGCACACCACAGAATTATTATAATGAGTGTTATTTATTTTGTTAAACACATAAATGCAGTGTGGATTCTGTCCGGTAGAGAGTAATATCTAATTTTTTAGTAAATAATGGTAAGAAGCATCTCTAAGGTAATAACTAAATTGAGTCATGTATCTCAAATAAGGTCCTCTGTTTACTCAACAAATATATTTTTTTAGGCTTGTATGAGTTAAGCATACAACAAATTCTTATAGTAATATGGGCAAGTTAAATATTTACTAAAGTTTTACACAAATGACAAAATTTTGATGGCTGATAAAGAAATATAATTGGGCTATGAAAAAAACAGAAGTAGACTATGACTTGGTCCGGGGCATTACAGAGGACTCTCCTTAGAAAGTGACATTCCAGTTGAATTTTGAATAATGAGATGATTTGTTCAGAGGATATGGGTGTCAGCATTGGAAAGTTGTTTGCAGTTTCCAGATTAATCAAAGCACCTCACTCCACATGTGACTTTAATGAATATCCCAAGCTGTAAACTTAGCATCCCACATGCTTTGTAATCAATTTTGTGTCTGCACCGACTCAGATCTCCCATTGGGCTAACATAGCAACAGGTACATTGAATATGTATAGGAGGGGTGTGGATTAGAAGGAGTAGGTTATCTCAGAAAACCTCCTCCTTGGAAGGGGGCTCAAAAAAGACTGATAAGAGAATTGGAGATTAAGAAGGAAAGATTTCTCCCATTCTACCTATAACCAGCCTAGAGTTAACAAAATTATTGAGGAGATAGAGATTTTGTTGGAATCCCATATTTTGTACATATAAGAATAATCCATGTGGCCTATAATTTGTAAAACTACACTTTTTATCTAATTAAATATAGTATTATAGAGCAATTAATATAACTACAAGAAGAAAAACTATTTGAAACAGTAATGTATTTATAATATAAATACATAATAAATAACTCTTAAAGCTGACTATCCAAAGGTGCATATTATTTTTCTTTCTTAAATAAAAAAATAAATGTGTTTAAGTTCCTTATAGAATCTGGATATTAGCCCTTTGTCAGAAGAATAGATTGCAAAATTTTTCTCCCATTCTGTAGGATACCTGTTCACTCTGATGACAGTTTCTTTTGCTGTACAGAAGTTTTTTTAGTTTAATTAGATCCCATTTGTCAATTTTGGCTGTTGTTGCCATCGCTTTTGGTGTTTTAGTCATGAAGTCTTTGCCCATGCCTATGTCCTGAAAGGTATTGCCTAGGTTTTCTCCTAGGGTTGTTATGGCTTTAGGTCTTACGTTTAAGTCTTTAATCCATCTTGAGTTGATTTTTGTATAAGGTATAAGGAAGTAATCCAGTTTCAGTTTTCTGTATATGGCTAGCCAGTTTTCCCAATTAGTTCAACCATTGTGGAAGACAATGTGGCGGTTCCTCAAGGATCTAGAACCAGAAATACCATTTGACCCAGCCATTCCATTACTGGGTATATAACCAAAGGATTATAAATCATTATATTATAAAGACATGTGCACACATATATTTATTGCAGCACTATTCACAATAGGAAAGACTTGGAACCAACCCAAATGCCCATCAATTATAGACTGAATAAAGAAGATGTGGCACATATACACCATGGAATATTATGCAGCCATAAAAATTGATGAGTTCATGTCTTTTGCAGGGACATGGATGAAGCTGGAATCCATAATTCTCAACAACCTAACACAGGAAGAGAAAACCAAACACTGCATATTCTCACTCATAGTTGAGAGCTGAACAATAAGAACACATGGGCACGGGGAGGGGAAGATCACACACCACGGCCTGTCGGGGGTGGGCAGCATGCTAGGGGAGGGAAAGCATTATGAAAAATACATAATGCAGATGATGGGTTGATGGGTGCAGCAAACCACCATGGCACGTCTATACCTATGAAACAAACCTGCACATTCTGCACATATATTCCTAAACTGAAAGTATAATGAAAAAAATAAAAATAAATAAATAAATAAATAAATAAAAAGTAAACTAAAGAGAAGTTTTTAACTGTTGTCAGCAAAATGTCCAATTTGAGAGCTCTGTACACCTAGTTGCCTTGGTTTAGTAATATTAATTAATATTAATATTGATTTAAAAATTCAACAAGTTAAGAAATGTGCAAAGGACATGAACAGACAGTTCTTAACAACCAATAAAAAGAGACAAAAGAAAGTTTATCTTTATGGTTATCATCCAAATAACAGAAAATTATAACAACAAATTAATAGCGTCTGGAGTAATTCTAATGGATAGTGGTTGGCACTTTGAAAATTGTATCTTAGTACTTATTATCTGAGTGTGTAATTTCACTTTTTATTTTGTATCTTAAAAATAATCTTATATGCACATGAAAACAAAATAATTTCTAACCTATTAAAATTATTTAACAGTAAGCAAACATTTATAACAATCTTGTGTCTAATAACACAATATTAGATAGCAATATATTTTCAGTTTTGCAAAATAAAACAAATGAAAGTCAAACGTATTTGTAAAAAAATCCATGGGAGATACGATATGAATTAATCATGCCAACAATAAAAGAAAAGTACTTATCTGGTGGGTGATATCACAATTGATTTATTTTTGTTTTCTGTTAAACGTTTGTATAATTATCAAATATTTACCAGTAAGTTTTCCTTTTAATCCAAGTTAGGCAGATTGAAAACCAAGTTATTTAAGAAGTAATTTAATATATGATTCAAAATCTAAGCCTTGTATTAGCTTAGAGTCTTGAAAAAAGAAGTATATATTTCCAAAGCTTTCATTGTTAAACTCATTTGTACGAGTACTTCTCACAAAAGGTGAATAAATCACCTACGCTCTTCACAGCTGGCATTCTCTAAGTACAATGATAAAAAGCACTGAATAAGAAGACAGTTTACTTCACTTGCAGCCCTTGTCATTCAAAGATTTTGTAAACTTCTGCAAGCCACTTGGCCTCACTGGACCTTAATTTTCAAATCAGGAAAGCTCATAATCATATCAGTCTCATTGTTATAGCACATGAAATTCTACGCAAGTATTTAAGGCATTAGGCAAGTATAAAAGCATGCTATCTTCTCTGAACTTCTACTGAGCAAGCTGTCTGGAATCTTTGTTGTGATGTGATGCTGTGTCACATCTCCTTAGTTGTCTTCAAACCCAACTTGAAGTTGAATCTTTGCAGGTGAGTTTTGTTTCTTTTTATTCGCTACGTAAGACTGCAAAGGATGCTATGTCTTTTTACCATAAAAACAACTTGAAGGAAAGGAAGAAAGAAAGGAAGTATGATAGGAAAAATAAATCTACACCCCAATTCCCAGAACCTATGAATGTTACCTTAAATGGCAAAAAGGTCTTTGCTAAGGTGAATAAGTTAAGAGTTTTATGATTGGGAGATTATCCTGGATTATCCAGGTGGTGGAACATAATTACAAGGGATTACTTTCTTGTAGGAGTTAGGAAGAAGAGCAGAGAGATTGTGGAAATGACATAGAAGGGAGTACTTGTACTGAGAGAAAAAAGGGGTGGCCAAAGAAGGAATATAGGTGGCTTCTAAAAGATAAAAAAGGCAAGGGAAAGGTTTCCTCCCACTAGAGCCTACAGAAGGAACCAGTGCTGCTCACACCTTAACTTTATCCCAATGAAAGTGATTTAGAATTTTCACCCTTGAGAACTGTAAGAGAAAATAAATTTGTGCTGTAGTAAGTCACCAAGTTTATAGTACTTTATTACAGCCGCCATAGGAAACTAATACAAGAAAGTGGGAGGGGGGAAAGAAGAAAGAAATAAAGAACCTTGTCACAGCAGCCTCTAATCCAAAAATTATACAGACAAACCAACAAAGAGCTATTTCATGAATTTTCTGGCTACTGGCCACAGGGGTTATGATATAAAGAGCAGCCTACATTTAAAATTGTTTTGAATGCTATTTTTAGCTTGTTTATACCACTATAAGAACAGATACGGTCAAGCCCAATTTATGCCTAAAGAAAAAAATGTTCTAGATCTTGCTTGATGAAGTGGTTTCTATGGAAACAATCTTCAAATCCTAATATAAGGGAAAAAAGAAAATATATTCAGATAACAAATTAAAATGACTTCCTGTAGCCTTTAATATGGGTTAAAATTCAAAGATTAATTTTAGCTCATGAAAAATATTTAAATACAATTTGTTCTGTAGAAAGTTTTACTTTATATGAATGGACCTAAAATTTTGTTGTTAAGACGATGTGTAATGTGTCTTTAGGTTATTGAGCATTAATATGTATTATATCTTTACAGATTGTACTAGTTTTCTTGAATACTAATACTTGTTTGTGGTCATATTTTCTTCTATCTTTTTTTATGCAATTGTTAATCGTAGTACTCATTTGAAGTGCTTTGTCATTAACAAGTTTGGTATGCAGGTCTATAAAAGCTTTATTAGTACAACGAAATGCACACTAAAAGCAGAACGCTCTGACATAAAAATTTCTTTTTGTTGATGTGAAAATATTTGGTGGCATTTTCCTTGTTCTTTTACTTACAACATCTTACTCATACACACTGTTCACCCTCAGAAAAATTTTCTAATTCTGATATTATTAAGGTAAGGACTGTTTTAATGTGTATTCTTTTAAAGCACTGGATTTACTGGCATCACTGTAGAACATGTAAATATTTTGGTATAGTGTGGCAGGAAAGGAAAATGGTCCTTAGCTGCGAAGTTGGGATAAAATTTCTGCACCTTTGTGCACTGTTCCCAAAATTGGAATAACTTAATTAAAAGCTTGCTGAGCTCTTTGTCTCTGATAATCTGTGCAACTTTATTTAATCTCTTTACCTTTTAAAAATAGAAAAAAAAAAAAAGCCCTCTGGTATAAAATCAGTCTAGAATGATTTTATCTTAATCTATTTTAGTAATTTATTTTTCTCATTTTAATCCTTAACCTAGGAATTAATGTTGAGATTTTACAACCCTTAGATTTATCTAGGTTGTCTCTCTGTATGCATCGATCAACATCATCAGTTATCTTTTGTTGCATTTAATCATGTGACAAACACCCTGGTCCAGGGTTTACATGCATAACTTACCAACAGGTAAGGTGTTTTCTCTTAAACTTTATTTTACAATTGATAAGATGGATCCTGTGAGGAATTTGTAAGCATACTCATGGTTACTAAGAGGCAGGCTTCAAACTAGCTGCCTGTCTGATGAGACCAAGGTTCTTCAGTTGCTGCTCTCCACGTCCTGCAGTTTACACTGTGACCTGGTACACAGGCAGAGGGAAATGAAGAATTATACCACAAAAGAGAGACCCTTGGAAAGGGTAAGTGAGAAGCGGCATAGATGAAGAGGTACCACTCCAGAAGCATTCACTGAAACAGAAAGTGGGGTTGCCAGAGCAAGGATGGAGCAGGTGAGATTCACCAAGAAATCAAATCTATGTGCTTTCCTTGCTTATACTTTGTCTTCAAACATACAAGTACAGCAACACTGAAGTATCTTTTGAAAAATAATTTCCTTATTTTAAGGCTCTTTCTAGGATACTTTATTATGTCCATTAACATCCCAGAAACAATGATTATTTAGGGAAAAGATATGCAGACCAAGTTTAGCCATTCAAAGGGAGAAACGTGGAAATGATCTCTATTATTTTGAGTTACTTTGTGTTTCTAATTGTAGGTCTGTTGTTTAGGAAAGATAATTTGTTTTGCTTAGATATATTTTGTTTACACTGTGTTATTTGTTAAACATTTTTGACAAACATTCTGTAACTTTTTCAGTAACTTATTTTATGCACAATTGTGTGAATCAACCTATTAGGTCACTAAGTTTACACCAAAATAATTATCTACAATGAAACTAATAACAGTAACACACACACAAAACACATACACCCCTCTTGCCTAAATTCTGAAAGATATGTTAAGAAAATTATTGACATGATACAGCAAGTTACACAATTTTCTTAATTTCATAGCACAAAAATAATGACTGTGATATATATAGGAAATTATACTTTTTGTTGTCTCTAAAATATTATATTCTAAACAGGACAGAGTGAAATGCCTCCTGATACTCATTGAGTGCTACAAGTGATAAAGACCATAAGAAAAATACAAATAAAATTTGCAGTGACCCCAAGAGCTAGACATATAAACTAAAAACTTTAATGCAACACTGTATTAAAGATGTCAAATATAAAAAAGCCAAATTCACGTTTACTAATTTCCAAAACATAATTTTATGTATGCAGGTATTTATTTATTTAGTCAGGTCTTGCTGTATGTCCCGGACTGGAGTGCAGTGGTGCAATCATAGCTCATTGCAGCTTCAAAGGAACTCCTAAGCAATCCTCCTGTCTCAACCTCCCAAACTGCTGGAACTGCAGATGTGAACCATTTTGCCTGACTCAAAACCATTAATTTTAAGATCAGAACTCAAATTGTCTTTAATTTGTAAATTTAATAAAAGCTTCACTGCTATCTTCTCACCAATCAAAAATCATTGCCATTTTTCTCAAGCCTCCCACAGATGTAGCCCAGTCTTTCTGTTCTCAGAGTATCTGATATCTGAGCAGTTGTAATTGCAGCTAACCTGGCACAGTAAGGATCTGTGTGGCCCCTAAAACAATTTTGATCCTCTTACAGGACACCCACAAACACTGTTCTACCATTTCAGGTCTCATGAAAGTAAGATGCTCTGTCTCCTTAAAAGGATCCATTCAGATAATGAGTTACTATTCTAAAACTCTGAGCAGTGAATAAGCTATCTACACGTTAAAGAGGCCAGTTCATTTCCTGATATATCCTTGATCTTATTAAAATTAAAGAATTACAAAAACTGCTAACATGTTGCTACTTCTCAAAAATGCCAAAGAAATAACATTTTAATGACTGATATGGTTTTGTTGTGTTCCCACCCAAATCTCATCTTGAATTGTAGCTCCCATAATTCCTACCTGTCTTGGGAGGGACCTGGTGGGAGGTAACTGAATATAAGAGTGGGTCTTTCCCACGCTGTTCTCTTGATAGTGAATAAGTCTCATGAAATCTGATGGTTTTATAAAGGGGAGTTCCCCTGGACATGCTTTCTTTGCCTGCTAGTGTATGACTTTGCTCTTCCTTGGCCTTCTGCCATGATTATAAGGCTTCCCCAGCCATGTGGAACTGAGTCAATTAAACGTCTTTCTTTTATAAATTACCCAGTCTCAGATATGTCTTTATTAGCAGGGTAAGAATGGATTGATACAGTGGCTTATAAATATTACTAATAAACGTGTAAATTGTATTTTTTCCTGATTTGAGTTTCAACTAAAAAATTAAGTTCCTTGCTATTGTCCTAAGCCATTTCATACTCCATATAATTGAAACAACTTTTACTTTTGTTGAAAAGGGTTGAGATATGGAAATGAAGGATCAATCATATCATCCAGCTTTAGCTTAAAAAATACTAACATTATTCAGAATAAAAATTAACTTAATTTTTGAATTATTCCTTTTATTCTTAACCATGATTAGAGTGGCTTTTTAAAAAATGTTTTAGGCTGGGCACAGTGGCTCACACCTGTAATGCTTGGGAGGCCAAGGAGGGCAGATCATGAATTCAGGAGATCAAGACCATCATGGCTAACACGGTGAAACCCTGTCTCTACTAAAAATACAAAAATTAGCCAGGTGTGGTGGTAGGCTACATCTGTGAGAGGCTTGAGAAAAATGGTAATGATTTTTGATTGGTGAGAAGAAAGCAGTGAAGCTTATATTATATTTACAAACTAAAGACAATCTGAGTTCTCAGGAGACTGAGCCAGGAGAATTGCTTGAACCTGGGAGGCAGAGGTTGCAATGAGCCGAGATCACACCACTGCCCTCCAGCCTGGGCAACAGAGAGAGAATCCATCTCAAAAAAAAAAAAAAAAAAAAACAAGCATGTTTTAAATTAAATTTATAGTAAATTGGGAGTATAAAAATATAAATTGCATATAATTTAAGCACATAATTAAAATATTTTATGTTGATTTTGAATAAACTAGATAAACAAAATGTTACCAGCAGGAATGTATTTCTAAAATATTGCATTTTTACATGTTCAGAATGATTTCTAATTTATTTTGATTAGAGGAAATTGCTTACTCTCAAGAGGTTGATAGACATTAAATATGTCCACTTTAGTGGTTTCTTGTGACATCAGTGTTACATCTATGCAAAAATCTGTTTCCTTAGCAACAAAAAGCAAACTGTTCAAGGGAACCAACAGAAAAAAACTGAAATGTGTTTAATGTTAAATACCAGAGCTTAATATGGATATTATATTCATATAGAATATAGTGGTGAATTTAAAGGATTTCAAATACCCCCATAAACAGAATGTAAAGCACTATACTGCTTCAATAGGTAACATTTCAAATTCTGATTTTAGAGGTACGAAATGTAATGCGTTCCCCTATATAGGGAAAGTGAAACATCAGGCATATTTTACTGAAACTCTGACACTTAATGATTCTCAAACCATAGAGTTATTTCACCATTCTTGGACTATATTTCTACCTCATAATATAAATGACATTGATTACTTTGGGTGTAATGTTTTTACAATTCTGACAGTCCACGATTTTAAAATTTATGCCTCTAAACTTGATTGGGGAAGATATGACCACATGAGATTTCTATAGATAATGTAGTATATCCCCTTAACCTCTAAAATAAATGAGATTATGATAGTTATATGCTGCTAAGGTGGAGAGGCAGAGTAAGATATTCATTCTGTCTATACTTAGTTGTTTATAGTGCTTTATTGGTAGTGACTAAGGAGTTGAGGGTTAATGAAAGAAGACAACATGTACTAGTATTTAGGCTCCATTTTGGAAAATGTTGACATATACAATTTGAGCCAAATATTTGTTCATATAAAAATCCAGGTTTCCAAAATAGGATCCCAGGAATTTGGTGTTGTTAGCAGAATAATGAAATTTTAGGCAGTTCTTAACAGCTCCCTTCTCCTTGCATTGTACCCTAAGAAAGAAGGAAAATGGGGCCTTGTGTCAGAATTTTTCATACTGATTGTGTGCTTTGGCTTATTTAACTTTTGGGTTAATCTTTTGTGTGTGTTTTTTTTTTTTCATATTTCCATAAAAGATCTAACTGGGCCTGCCTTATATTTTTTATGGGCCTCTCACTCTTCTAGATAACAGCAACTCCTTTGGGACTTAAACTCATCTGTAAGAACAATCATTCTCATACTATCTCACTCAACCCACAAATAAGAGTATAACCAAAGAAAAATAAAGCTGGCAGGTAATGCAATACAAACATCATTTTGTGCACCATGTGTATCTCTTCTAAACTGAATATGGAGAATCTAGCCATCAAAGATAAAAGTTGGAAGTACAGACTGGGAGCAAAGCCCAGCTGCTAAAAGTAGTGTGAATTTGTGTTACTTTTCTCTAACGATGGTACCACTTCAAATTAATAGCAGAAAAGATTCTTAGATTTATAAGGCTGCTATAAGTATCAAATACAATAATGCTTGATTAGCATAATGCATAGCACTTTAGACTCATTCAGTTCATGTTAAATATCATTATTTTTATTATAATCATAGTAATCCAGTGATAATCATTAAATTGTAAAGCACTAACCTAAATAAGGTATACTTTGACTTTGTGAATTAGCAAACAAGGGATTTGGTAGGTACCAAAAAGCCCTTAGTCTTTATAAATTTACCTCCAAATCTATCTAGCAAATAATTGGCATTTCAGTATTTGATATTGAAGATATTGGTCCTTGGGACATTTATTTGTTTACTTTATTTCTGGAGTCTCTATTGTTGAACTCTCTCTCTCGGTAGCACTAACACCACATAAATATGCTTTCCGAAAAAAAACCTGATAATATTGCCTACCATAAACCAAGAATGTTCACTATGCTGTCAAAGATAACGGTGTTGAATGTCCTGAATTGAGAATGAAAAGAAAGTTGTGTAAGGGGGGGGGGAAAGTCATCCATTCCCTAAAGCTGTAGGACAGGTGACCACAAAGAAACAAAATTGTCATCCAGAAAAAAAATGGCACTAAGCTAGAGATAACTACACAGACAGGGATTCTTTTATCCTACACTTTTGTAATGTTGTCTTTTAGACACAACGAATCAGAGGAAGTAGACAGTAAGTAGAAGGTGTGTTTTCTAGTAAGTAGAGAGCATACTTTCCTTTCAGAGAAAATACTTCAGGTTTTGCAATAAAGCACTCTTCTGTCTGAAATCTCCTAAATGTGGTCTAAGGAAGTCATATTCCTCAGTTAATTTTACAGGTGTCCTTTATGAGTACAACAAGGCCA
Organism: Piliocolobus tephrosceles; assembly: GCF_002776525.5. Lineage (NCBI taxonomy): Eukaryota > Metazoa > Chordata > Mammalia > Primates > Cercopithecidae > Piliocolobus > Piliocolobus tephrosceles. The sequence continues at coordinate 140,202,201 of NC_045436.1, read as the reverse complement.
ATAATAACAAAATTCACAGTCCTCACCATGTGGTTAGAGAAGATAAGAAGAAGTAATATCTCTAAGATTTTTCACTAACGAGAATCTCTATTATTGAGCACTAGTTGGATAGTTCCTGAAAGTGGAGGACTATGCCAGATAATTTCTTGGAATCATTTCAGGATCTAAAATATGGAAGTTGATGTTGACAGTCATTACAAAATGTAAAGAAAAATAAACATATTGAAATATGGTATTGAAAAGTAAAACTGCCCTATCTACTAGAAATATAGATGTGATCTAATAGTTTGGCCAGCCAAATTATTTGAATTAAGTCAGGTATAAATGAGGGTAGAAGTATGATTTTAAAAATATTAACAGAGATAAAGTGACTTTGAAAGTGAAAAGAAAAAAAAAATTTGACTCAATAACATTTCATCGCTGAGGTCAGCTTCATCTTGAAGTTGCATGAGACTTGGTGTCTATTGAATTGTAGGCTGTGATAAAGATAGCTGAAAGGAATTTGCCTAAAGTTTTAGCTGGGAGGGATTTCTATGTATAGAAAAAAAAAAAAAAAAAACAGGAATTTTCAACTAGTAGATAGAGAAGAAGTAGGAGAAACTTTACCAACATCTCATATTTCAGGATAGGCATGGTAAATGGCAGTCATGTGGCTACATGTAGAAGATTCCCCACAATCAAACAAGTTAAAAGGCTAGGCCTTCTAAAACCTAATTTGTTCCTAAATCCAAAACAAGCATGGCCATTTTGGTGACAAACATAGTGAAAGACCAGTGTCCAGCCCTAAAGCCTTATAGCTATGAAATTACCAAGTTTAAATCTTAGAAATAGAGGATGTGGTGGGCAATATTAACAGTCAACTTGATTCAACTGAGGGATGACTAGATGGTGGGAAAGTATTGTTTCTGGGTGTGTTTGTGAGGGTGCTGATAAAGGAGACTGACATTTGAGTTGGTGGACTGGGAGAGGAAGACCCACCCTCAGTGTGTGTGGGCAACATCCAATAGGCTGCCACTGTGACTAGAATAAGGCAGGTGAAAGAAGGTAGAATTAGGTTGCTTCCTGAATCTCCTGGTTCTCTCTCTCTCTCTCTCTCTCTCTCTCTCTCTCTCTCTCTCCGCCCCCCCATGCTGGATGCTTGCTTCCATTCCTCCTACCCTTGGACATCAGACTCCAGATTCTTTGGCCTTTGGACTATGGGACTTGCACCTGTGGCTTCCTAGGGGTTCTCAGGCCTTTGACTGCACTGTTGCTTTCCCTGGTTTTTACGCTTTGCACTTGGACTAAACCATCAACAACTTCTCTATTTTCCCTGCGTGCAGATGGCCTAATGTGGGACTTCATCTTGTAATTGCATGAGGCAATTCTTCTTAATAAACCTCCTTCCATATACGCATGTATCTTATTGGTTCTGTCCCTCTGGAGAACTTTGTCTACGACAGAGGATTAAATAAATTTTTTTGTTCCTTTTTAACAGACACATAGTACAGTGTTGCTCTGACAACCAGGCTGGAGTGCAGTGGCTTAACTGTAGGTCCCCGGAGGCTCACTCTCCTGGGCTAAAATGATCCTCCTCTGTCAGCCTCTGGAGTTGTTGGGATTATAGGCACACACCACCACACCTGGCTAATTTCTTATTTTGTCTCCTTTCCTTTACTTTGGTTTCCCTCTCCTCCCCTCCCCCTCACCCCTCCACTCCCCTCCCCTTCACCTCCCCTCCCCTACCCTTCCCTCTCCCCTCCTCACCCCTCCCCTTCACCTCCCCTCCCCCCCTCCCCTTCACTTCCCTTCCCCCACCCCTCCTTTCCCCTCCCCTCCCCTCCCCCCCCCCCCTCCCCCCCCCTCACCTCCCCTCCCCCCTCCCCACTTCCCTCCCTTGCCCTCCCTTCCCTTCCTTTCCTTTCTTTTCCTTCTTTCTTTTCTTTTCTTTTTTGAGATGGGATCTCACTCTGTTGCCCAGACTGGTATCAACTTCCTGGTTGATACCTCCCACCTCACCCTCCAAAAGTGCTGGGATTGCAGTCATGAGCCACTGTGCCCAGGCTAATAAAATATTTTGGAAATCAATGTTTTCAGAACCAGACTTCCAGCAGCAGCAGGATGTACAGTAAACTAGCTCTAGATCTGACCACCCCAGGATGTGATAGTCATAAGTGAACAAAGTTTCAGGGCATTAGTTAAAGAAACTGAGGCCTCAGATAATGCTCTAGAACCCACATGTAAACTGGAAGTCTTGGATTTTTTTTATTATTACTTTTATAAATCTCCGGCTCTATAGACTAGACCAAATGCAAAAAATATTCGTTGAAATCAGCTTTATGTTTTTTAATTTCTGTAGGTTTTTGTGGGAACAGGTGGTATTTGGTTACATTTGTTTGTGTCATCTATGATTTCTTTTTTTTTTTTTTTTTTGAGATGGAGTCTCACACTGTCACCCGGTGTGGAGTGCAATGGAGCAATCTCAGCTCACTGCAACCTCTGTCTCCCAGGTTCAAGCAGTTCTCCTTGCCTCAGCCTCCCAAGTAGCTGGAATTACAGGCATGCACCACCATGCCTGGTTATTTTTTTTTTTTTTTTTGTATTTTCAGTAGAGACAGGATTTCACTATGTTGGCCAGGCTGGTCTTGAACCCATGACCTTGTTATCTGCCCCCCTTGGTCTCCCAAAGTGCTGGCATTACAGACATGAGCCACCATGCCCAGACCGTCTCTGATTTTTTTCAGCAGTGTTTTGTAGTTCTCCTTATATAGGTCTTTCATCTCCTTGGTTATATATATATTCCTAAGTTGTTTTTGTTTTGTTTTGGTTTGGTTTTTTGCAGCTATTTTAAAAGTAGTTGAGTTCTTGATTTGATTCTCAGCTTGGTGGCTGTTGATGTATAGATCTACTGATTTGTGTACATTAATTTTGCATCTGGAGACTTTGCTGAATTATTTTATCATTTCTAAATGTTTTTTGGAGGAGTCCTTTGGTTTTCTAGGTATCCGATAATATCATCAATAAACAGCAATAGTTTGACTTCCTCTTTACCAATTTGTATGAATTTTATTTCTTGTTCTTATGTGATTGCTCTGACTAGGACTTCCAGTACTATGTTGAATAGAAGTGGTGAGAGTGGGCATCCTTGTCTTGTCCCAGTTCTCAGAGAAAATGCTTTTAACTTTTCCTCATTTAGTATTATTTCAGCTGTGGGTTTGTCATAGATGGCTTTTATTGTGTTGTATACTGATTTTGCTCAGTGCTTTAATCATAAAGGAATGCTTTATTTTGTCAAATGCTTTTCTGTTTTTGTGATGTATCACATTTATTGACTTGTTAATGTTAAACCATCCATGCATCCCTGGTATGAAAACCACTTGATCATGGTGGATTATCTTTTTGATATGTTGTTGGATAGCTGGTTATCCAGTATTTTGTTAAGGATTTTTGCATCTATGTTTACCAGGGATATTGGTCTGTAGTTTTCTTGTTTTTGTTGTTACGTCCTTTCCTGGTTTTGATATTTGGGTGATACTGGCTTTATAGAATGATTTAGAGAGGATTCTCTTTTTCTCTATCTTGTGATACAGTGTCAATAGGATTGGTATCAATTCTTTGAATGTTTGGTAGAATTCAGCTGTGAATCCATCTGGCCCTGGACTTTTTTGTGTTGGGTATTTTTAAAATTATCATTTCAATCTCACTGCTTGTTACTAGTCTGTTCCCGGCATCTAATTCTTCCTGATTTAAGCTAGGAGGGTTGTATCTTTCCAGGAATTTATTCCATCTCCTCCAGGTTTTCAAGTTTCTGCATGTAAAGCTGTTCATAGTAGCCTTGAATGATCTTTTGTATTTCTGTGGTGTCAGTTTTAAGATCTCCATTTTGTTTCTAATTGAGTTTATTTGCATTTTCTCTCTTCTTTTCTTGGTTAATCTTGCTAATGGTCTATCAATTTTATCTTTTCAAAAAACCAGCTTTTTGTTTCATTTATCTTTTGTATTTTTTTTGTTTCAATTTCATTTAGTTCTGCTCTGATTTTGGTTATTTCCTTTCTTCTGCCTGGTTTAGGTTTGGTTTGTTCTTGTTTCTCTAGTTCCTTGAGGTGTGACCTTACATTATCTATTTGTGCTCTTTCAGACTTTTTGATGTAAGGACTTAGGGCTATATAAGGACTTAGGGCTCTTCTGCTTAGCATTGCCTTTGCTGTAGCTCAAAGGTTTTGACAGGTTGTGTCACTGTTGTCATTCAGGTTGAAGAATTTTTTAAATTTACATCTTTATTTCATTTTTGACCCAGTGTTTATTCAAGGGCAGTTTATTTAATTTCCATGTATTTGAATGGTTTTGGAAGTTCCTTTTGGACATGGTTTTCAGTTTTATTCCACTGTGGTCTGAGAGAGTACTTGATATAATTTCAATTTCCTTAAATTTATTGAGACTTGTTTTGTGGCCTGTTATATAGACTATCTTGGAGAAAGTTCCATGTCCTGATGAATAGAATGTATTATATTCTGCAATTGTTGCTGGAATGTTCTGTTAATATCTGTTAAGTTCATTTGTTTCAGTGTATAGTTTAAATCCATTGTTTCTTTGTTGATTTTCTGTCTTTGTGACCTTTCTAGCCCTGTCAGTGGTGTATTGAAGCCCCACACTATTATTGTGTTGCTATCCATCTCATTTCTTAGGTCTAGCAGTAATTGTTTTGTAAAGTTGGGAGTTCCAGTGTTAGGTACATATATGTTTAGGACTATAATATTTTCCTCTTGGACAAAGCCTTTTAACATTATATAATGTCCCTCTTTGTCTTTTTCAACTTCTGTTGCTTTACAGTTTGCTTTGTCTAGTATAATAAGAGCTACTCCTGCTCACTTTTGGTGTCTATATGCATGCAATGTCTTTTTCCACCCTTTTACCTTAAGTTTGTGTAGTCCTTATGCATTCGGTGTGTCTCTTGAAGGCAACAGATGGTTGGTGAATTCCTATCCATTTTGCAATTCTGCATCTTTCAAGTGGAGCATGTAGGTCATTTACATTCAATGTTACTATTGAGATGTGAGGTACTATTCTATTCATTGTGCTATTTGTTACCTATATACCTTTTTTTTTCCAAAAAATGTATTTTTATAGGTAATGTGAGATTTATGACTTAAAGATGTTCTGTTTTGATGTTTCCAGGATTTGTTTCAAGATTTAGAGCTCCTTTTAGCAGTTCTTGTAGTGCTGTCTTGGTAGCATTTGTTTGTCTGAATAAGACTCTATATTTTCTTCATTTATGAAGCTTAGTTCCACCGGATACAAAATTCTTGGCTGATAATTGTTTTGTTTAGGGAAGCTGAAAATAGGGCCCCAATTCCTTCTAACTTGTAGGGTTTTTGCTGAGAAATCTTCTGTTAATCTGATAGTTTGTTATTGTTGTTGAATAGGTTACCTGGGACTTTTACCTCACAGCTCTTAAGATTATTTCTTTCACCTTCACTTTAGATAACCTGAAGACAGTGGTCCTACATAATGATCTTTTGTGATGAATTTCTCAGGTGTTCTCTGAGCTTCTTGTATTTGGATGTCTAGTTTTCTAGCAAGGCTGAGAAAGTTTGCCTTGATTATTCCTCTGAATATGTTTCCAAACTTTTAGATTTCTCTTCTTTCTCAGGAACACCAATTATTTTTAGGTTTGGTAATTTAACATAATCTCAGTCTTCTTGCAACCTTTGTTCATTTTTTCTTATTCTTTTTTCTTTTTATTTGTTGTATTGGGTTCATTCAAAAACCGTCTTTTCAAGCTTTGAAGTTTATTTTTCTGCTTGTTTGATTCTATTGCTGAGACTTTCCAGAGCATTTTGCATTTCTCTAAGTGTATCCATTATTTCCGTAGATTTTGAATGTTTTTTATTCATGCTATTTCACTGAAGATTTCTCCCCTCATTTTCTTTTATCATTTTTGTTTTGATTTCCTTAAGTTGGACTTCATCTTTCTCTGGTGCCTCTTATTAGCTTAATAACTGACCTTCTGATTATTTTTCAGGTAAATCAGGGATTTCATCTTGGTTTGGATCCATTGCTGATGAGCTAGTGTGATTTTGGGGGGTTGTTAAAGAATCTTGTTTTGTCATATTACCAGAATTATGTTTCTGGTTTCTTCTCATTTGGGTAAGTACATGTCAGAAGAAAGGTCTGAGGCTCAAGGTTGCTTTTCAGATGCTTTGGTCCCACAGGATGTTTCCTTGGTGTAGTACACTTTCTCTTCACCTAGGGATGTGACTTCCTGAAAACCTAGCTGTAGTGATTGCTATCTCTCTTCTTGATCTAGCCACCCAGGAGGTCTACAAGGCTCCGGGCTCTTACTGGGGGTTGTCTACACAGAGTTCTGTGATGTGAATAGTCTGTGAGTCTCTCAGCCATGGATATTAGCACCTGTTCTGGTAGAGGTGGCGGAGGTAGTGAAATGGGCTCCGTGAGGTCCTTAGTTTCGGTTGTTTAGTGCACTATTTTTGTGCTGGTTGGCCTCCTGCCAGAAGGTGGCACTTTCCAGACAGCATCAGCTGTGTTAGTACAGGAAGGATCAGGTGGTTGGCGGGGCCCTTAAACACCCTAAAACACCCAATAGTACATGCCTTTTGTCTTCTTCAGCAACCAGGGTGGTTAGGGAAAGACTATCAAGTGGGGGCAGGGCTGGGTATGTCTGAGCTCAGACTCTCCTTTTGCAGGTCTTGCTGTGGCTGCTGTAGGGGATGGAGATGTGGTTTCTAGGTCAATGGAGTTATGTTCCCAAGTCAGGTCGATTACGGCTGCCTCTGCTGTGTCATGCAGATTGTCAAGGAAGCAGGGAAAAGCTGGTAGTTACAGGTCTCACCCAGTTTCCACACAACCTAAAAGGCCTGTCTCACTCACACTATGTTCCCCCATGAAACAGCACCAGTCTGTTTCCAGGCGGTGGACAAGCTGGGCTGAGAGCTTGCCCCAGGCTACCAGCCTCCAAGTTGTGAAAGCAAGGATGGCTTTCATGCCTCCCTGCCTGTGGAGTCTGCACACTGGATTCATGCCCTCCCCCCGAGTTCTGGCTGGAGACTTCACATTCAGCTGGAGTGTCACAAAGTTCAGCAGGATGTTTCCTTCTCCCTGTGGTCTTTTCCCAGTACATCTGGCAGCTCTCCCCAAAGACCCCTGTCAGACAAGGCAGAAATGGCTTCCCAGCGAACCCAGAGAGTCCACAGGACTTTTCCCACTGCTTTCTCTACCCCTGTATTTTGCTTATCTCTCTAAATTGACTCAGCTCTAGGTAAGTTCAGACTCTTCTCCTGTGATCTAGACCTTCAGGTTTCCCAGTAAGGGTGTGTGTTTAGGGGTGGACAACCCCACCTTCCTACTTCCAGAGCTTCGGCACTCACAGTATTTGGCTTGTTTCTTGGGTCCTGCAGGAGCAATCTGCTTCCTTCATAGGGTCTGTGGGTTCTCTCAGGTTTCCTGGTTTATATTCCTGTAGTAGTTCTGGAGCAAAAGTACACTGTGTGAGTCTCCTCACCCTGCTCTGTCCTGCATGGGAGCTGCAATCTAGTCCTGCTTTCCATCTACCATGATCCCTAACTCAGTGAGATCGGCTTTTGATATGGTTCTTGTTCTCAGTACTTAAGCTATGAGTAAAAGGAACCAGAAAATATGTTACACTTTCCATCCTAATAACAAAGAGATAAAAGTGTTAGCTATAAAGAAACATGGATTACTAAAATAACTGCAGGAAAACTAACTCAGAGCGCCATCTTATAGCATAGGAGGATATTGGAATAAATATTCAAATAAAGAATAATACAGTCCTCGTTTTTTAAGATAAGAGATATTGTCACAAAAAGCACATAAAAAGGTTGTTCTGAATGTAAGAAATATTTCTGTGCCAATATGAACCATAAAAAATAGATGAACTCCTCTAAAAGTAATGCTTTAGATATTTTAAAGCAGGAGGCAATGCATACTTATCTACACTGAGTTGTTTGCCCTTGCATATGTGTATATACATGTATACTTAAGGAAATTTCTTAATGTACACATTTTAAAAGATTATTGTTTTAACAAATTATTATGGAAAAAACGGCTTCTCAGCATCCCAAAGACAATTAAAAAGCTACCTGAATTATGTTGTCATATCTAAATTCAAAATGAAGCAATTGATGAAAAAAGGCAAAGTGATTGTACAAGCAAAAAATTGTTACAATGTTTTTACGAAAAGCTTTCTAGAAAATCTGGTATCCAGTAATAGTCTTAGGTAGATAATACATCAAAATGTGTTTACAAATTGCAAAATGGAAGAATCTGAAATATCCTTAGAATGACACATGTAAACTGTAAGACAATGATAAAAGTAGCAGCATAGATTTTGAATCTCATTCAAACAGAATTCAGCAATATGTAAACAGAATTGTACACCATGACCAAGTGGAACGTAATAAAAGGTGCAAGGTAGGTTCAATATTGGAAAATCAATCAATGTAATTTACCATGTTAACAGGCTGAGGAAGAAAAATTACATGATAGTATCAATCCATGCAGAAAAGGTGTTGGTAAAATTCAACATTTGATGACAAAATTCTCAGAAGAATCAGAAGAAAGGGGAATGTTCTCAACATGATAAAGAGCATCTACTGAAAGCCTACAGCTAACTTTATAATTAGTGATGAAAGACTGAATGCTTTTCCACTACTACTGGCAATAAGGCAAGAAAGTCCAATTTAATCACTGTATTTAAATATAACACTGAAAGTTTTAGCCAATGAAATAGGCAAGACGTGAGGGTGGGGCAGTGGGAAAGGCATAGAGATTGGAAAATAAAAATAAACCTACCTTATTTGTAGATAGAATAGTTGTCAACAGAGGAAACTCCAAGGATTCTACAACAATATTACTAGAACTTATAGATGAGTTCATTAAGGTCACAGGATACAAAACAAATATACAGAAATCAATGAAAATGTGGAGACCAAAATTAAAATATAATGCCAGTTTTACGTGTTTAAAAACAAAATTGCAGCCAGGTGCAGGGCATTCACACTTGTAATCTCAGCACTTTGGGAGGGTGACTTGGGTGGATCTTTTGAGCACAGGAGTTCCAGACCAGCCTGGGCAACATGGCAAGACCACCTCTCTACAGAAAATACAAAAATTGTGTGATGGTGCACACCTTTAGTCTGAGCTACTCAAGAGGCTGAGGTGGAAGAATTCCTTGAGCTCCAGAGGCCGAGGCTATAGCAAGTTGAGATCACACCACTGCATTCTAGTCTGGGTGAAAGAGTGAGATCCTGTCTCATAAATAAATAAATAAATAAATAAATAAATAAATAAATACATAAATAAATAAAGCATACCTAAATGTAAATCTAACAAATCATGTCAAATCATGTGCAGAACTTATATGATGAAAGCTACTGATTGCTGAAGAAAGAAATGGCAAGGGATCTGAATAAATGTGAAAATGTACTATATTTATGCATTGGAAGCTTCAATAAAGATATCAATTACCCTCAAACTGATATTCAAGTTTAATGCAATTCCTGCCAACTCTCAGCAAGAGCTGTAGGTACACACAAAATTATTCTAAAATATATATGGAAAGCTAAATAAACTAAAATAGGTAAAATGTTGTGATAAAGAAGAATAAAATGCAAATGAGAGCTCAGTCTACTGGATTTCAAGACATGTAGCTGAAGTAATCAAGACTGGGTGGTACTAAAGGGAACATAGATACAGAATGGAACAGAATCAATGGATCAGAATACAGAACCAAGAAACAGACCTACAAAAGTATGCAAACTAATTTTGTTTTGTGTTTTTAAAACTTATTTTTAGAAAAATGTTAGATTTTCTGAAAAATTACAGATGGTACAGAGTTCTCATTTATCTTACACCTAGTTATCTTATTATTAACATCTTACCTATTGTATTTGTTACAATTAATAAAGCACTATTGATACACTATTATCATCTAAAGCCCATACTTTATTCAGAGTCTCTTAGTTTTTAACCTACTGTTCTTTCTTTTTTTATTCTGGAATCCAGTCAAGGAGACCATATTGTAGTTAATAATTATGTCTCCTTAGCGTCCTCTTGGCTAAGACAGTTTCTCTGATTTTCATAGATTTTGATGATCCCAGCACTTTTGAAAAATAGAAGTCAGGTATTCGGTAAAATGTTTGTCAATTGGACTTGAATGATTTTTTTCTCATGGTCACACTGGGACTATTTGAAGAGAAAGAGCAAAGATGTAAAGTGCCATTTTTATCACATCATATCAAGTATATATACTGCCAACATGATTTATCACTGTTGATATTAACCTTGCTTGTCTGTCTGAGAAAGTGGTGGTCAGGTTTCTTTACTATAAAGTTACTATTTTCATCGCTGTTTGCATACTACATCAGCTGGAAGGAAATCACCATGTAAATGGCCCACAATTAAGAAGTGGGGAGTTATTTGCTCCTTCATTAAGGATTGTCTATCTATATAAATTGTTTGGAAGTCTTCTGCTCAGAAGATTTGTCTTTTATAGCTTATTTGTTTGTTATTCATTCATTTTTAAAAGCATAGAGTCAATTTTGTTTTATATTTTAGGTTATAAGCTAATACTAATTTATTTTGTTATTCAAGTGGTCTAATCTTTGCCATTGGAAGCTTTCAGTTGGCCCCCATGTCCCTTTGACATGCCCCAATTTTTGTGATATGTTTTCTTTGATTGGTTGATTTTGAGCATTTCTTTCCTTTCTAGCATTATCAGATGCTCCAGGCTCATATTGTGTGGTTCCTTCACCAGTACCATAACCAATTATGCCTCCAAGGAGCTGCTATCATAAGCGAATGATATTAGAAACCAAGGTCTGTATGCTAAGTGTGACTGTTGATTCTAGGGTACCATTCCTCCTAGTTCCTCTTATATATGTGTGTATGTGCATTTGTGTGTATATACACACATAAGTATGCACACATTAATATATGTGTACATATAACCCATGTATACCCATTATCATTGGGTAGTAACCATCTGTTTCTATTAAGCCATATGTAACCATCTGTCTATATTAAGCTAAACATGGGTTCATGCTGAGGCCTCAAACTCAAATTAATTTCCACATGGATCACTCCAGACTCTGTCCTTTGTTTATTTGTAACCTTTCTCTCCAACAGTGAGAAACTTGGCACCCAACACTTACTATTCATTTACATAATTGTTTCATTACAGGAAACAGTTATAAAAGTATTAAAATTGTTAACTTGTGACTCTGTGGAGAACAATGGGATTAACTAGAGTATAATATTTATGTATAGTTTATTTTTACTTTAGTCTTAGGAACTATTTATTTCCAAAGTTACTTATGTCACAAGCTTTTCCCCCATGCCTTTCAGGGTGTATGTTTCATACATTGTTTAATCCAGTCAGGTTGTTTTGTAACATTCTTTATTGTATGCTGAATCTACAGACTTCCTTTATTTATTCCTTCAACAATCTTCCTTTCTTTATGTCGATTAAAGTTCTGATCTTTCTGAAAAACTTTATTTGACTTTTCTTTCAGGGCATGTTCGATGCGAATGAATTCTATCAGTTTTTCTTTGTCTGAAAAAGTTCCTCTTTCTCCCACACCTTTGAAGGATAATTTCACAGGATATGGAATTCTAGTTGGTGAATTTTTTTTTCTCCCAGCATTTCAGGTATTTCATTCTACTCTCTTGTTACTTGCATGATTTCTCAATAAAAATCCATTTTGAGCATTTGTAATTCTTACTATTGTTTTTCCATAGATACGTTTTTTGTTGTTGGTGATGGTGGTGGTGTTTTTTGTTGCTGTTGCTGCTGCAGCTGTTGTTATTTTGCCTTGTCTTCTTTCAAGATTTTTATTTTTCTAAAAATTGAAAACAATATACTCAGGTGTAGATCTTTGTTATTTATTCTACTTGGTGTTCCCTGAGCTTTCTGGGTCCATGGCTTGGTGCCTGTCATCAAGTTTGAAAATTCTTGGCCATTTTTACTTCAATTTATTTGGCTCTGTCTGTTTTAGTTCCTCTTCTGGCATTCCAGTTACAGTATACATATTTTACAGCTTTTGAAAGCGTGCACAGATCTCAGATATTCTGTTTTGTCTGAGGGTGGGGAGAATTGTATTTTATTGTGTATGTTTCTAATTCTTTTTACTCTTATATTTTAGTCTGGGAAGTTTCTATAAACATTCAAGCTTACTAATTATCTTCTGGGTCATGTTCATTAATTAGCCCAACAAAGGCAGTTTTCATTTGTGTTGCAATATTTTTATCTCTAAAGATTTCTTTGGGTTTTCTTAGAGTTTCCATATCTCTGCTTACATTACCTATATTTCCTTGCATGCTGTCTACTTTTTCCATTAGTCTCCCTAATATGGTCATCATAATTATTTTAAATTCCTCATCTTATAATTCTTAACTTTTTGTCACATCTGAACTTGCTTCTGATGTTTGTTTTTACTCTTCACTGTGTGATTTTCTCTTGCCTGTTTGCATGCCTTGTAAATTTTGTTGAAAGTAAGACATAATATATTCGCTAATAGGAATTGAATGTGAGGTGATTTATACTAATATACTTAAGATTTTTAGGCTGTGTTTAATGTGTACTATAGCTGTAGATGCCAGAGGTTTTAAATTCTTCCATAGTCATTGTTTTAGTCTCTTTTTCTTGACATTAAGCTTCCCTAGATACTCCTTCTAAGAGAGAATCTGTGTCTTATAGCATATTCAACTGTAATTCACCATTATTACTGGAACCCTGTTGGTATGGTGGTCAGGTTGTGAGGTAGAGGAAGAGATCTATAATCTTTTGATTAAAACTCAGCGTTGTAGTGGGTCTTTGTGTCTGGGCTGTAACTTTCACAAATGTTTTCTAGGAGTATATTTTTTATCCCCCTAAAGTTAGACAATCAGTCTAGAGGGTGTATAAAATGAGGAATTACCTTCCTCAGCTTGGATAAGAGTCTAGTAAAGTCATTTCTCTGGCCCTCTTATAGAGAATGATCTAGATATATTTCAGAATGGTTACTCTTTTTCTCCCCCTGCCAATATTATGAGACGATCTTTACTGAACGTCCACTGTAGGAACTTGGTAGGGTTCCTATAGGTAAAAGTAAAGGTAAAACTGGGGAAACTGCAGCCCACAATAGTTTCTCAAGGTAATGCACACGTTTTCTCTAGCAATTCATCAAAATTACTATTTAAGTATTATTGGTCAGGTGCGGTGACTGAAGCCTATAATCCCAGCACTGTGGGAGTCCGAGGTTGGAACATCACCTGAGGTCAGGATTTCGAGACCAGCCTGGGCAACATGGCAAAACCCCATCTCTACAAAAAATACAAAAATTAGCCAGTCATGGTGGCATGTGCCTGTAATCCCAGCTACTTGGGAGACTGAGGCAGGAGAATTGCTTGAACCAGGGGGGCAGAAGTTGCAGTGAGCTGAGATCATACCACTTCACTCCAGCCTGGGTGACAGAGCGAGACTCTGTCTCAAAAACATAAATAAATAAATAAATAAATAAATAAATAATAAAGTATTACTACCAGCTTATGTCCCCAGTAACTTCTAATCTAGGTAAGCAAAACTTGTCTATGCCACACTGTATTTCTCTGTTTCTCCAGATTAAAGGACAGTGTTTCCCCCCAAATCTTACTGCTCTAAAGAGACTGAGAAAAGTTACTGATTTTCAGCATATTTAGGTTTTTCTTGTCATATGACAGAGTAACAACTTCTAAGCGCTTTACATGTCTGGACTAAACCATAACTTTTTCACGATTGACTTTGACAAAGACCCAGTGCTTCATAATAAAAAAGATTGCCTTTTCAACCAATGGTACTAGAGCATTGGGCATTTATAGGAAAAATGTGAATTTTGACCTAAGTCTCACATGTTACAGAAAAGTTAACTCAGAATGTATCAAGGATTTATACAGAAATATTAAAACTATAAATCTTAGGGGGAAAAACATAAGCAAAAACCTTTATTATCTGCACCTAGACAAAGGATTTTCGATACAAAAGTATGATTTTAAAAAAAGAAAAACTGTAAATTTGTCTTCATCAGAGATAAAAACTTTGGCTCTTGAGAATGATATGACAAACTAAATACTGGAATTTGCAAACCACGTATCCATCAAATGACTGGTGTCTAGAATATATAAAGAACTTCCAAACCATGACAGAAAAAAAAAAAAAAGAAAAAAACAGTGATCCAGTTAGAAAATGGGAAAAAGTCATAAAAGTATATTTTACTGAAGAAAACAGACATATGTCCAATAAGCCATGTTAAGATGTGCAACTTCATTATCCACTAGGTAAGTGCAAATCAAAACCACAATGAAATTTGACTACACACCAATCAGAAGAGCTAGAATAAAATGATGACAACAATAAATGCTTGTGCAGACCCTGAAAAATTAGGTCACTCATATATTGCTGGTTATGATGTAAAGTGGTGAAGCTGCTCTCTAAATTATTTCAGACACATCTTAAAAAACAAGACATGCAATTTTTATAGAAACTATTAATTGCCCTCCTGGGCTTTTATTCCATAGAAATAAAACTTACATTTACACACACACACATTATTATATAATATATAATAATATATTATATATATAATATGTGTGTTTGTATATATATATATATATATATATATATATATATATATATATATATGCACACACACACACTAGCACCTTGTTGGCATGGTCAGGTGTGGGCTATATTCATATAAACAAAATTTAGAACAGTTTTATTCATAATAGCTCAAAACTGGAAATAACCTTTCAACCTTCAATAAGGTTCATGACTAAACAAGCTGTGGTACCTCCATATCATGGAATCTTACCTATCAATAAAAGGGAATCTCCATATCATGGAATTTTACCTATCAATAAAAAGGAAAAATACACACACCACCTGGATGAATCTCCAAAAAGTTATGCTGAGAAAAAAAAATATGTATTAAAAAGTTGTATATGCTATGATTCCATTAACATAATATTATTTAAATGACACAAATTTAGAAATAGAGAACAGGTTAGTGGTTGACAGAGGTGAATGATGGAGTGGGAATTGTAGGGAAGTTAGTATCACTATAAAATGACAACATGAAGGATCTTTGTGATGCTAGAAAATTTCTGTATCTTGGCTGTCTCAATGTCAATATCCTGTTTGTATTATTTTATTTTTGTTTTGCAAGGTATTTTTATTGGAAAAAATGGGTAAAGGGTCTATGGAATTTCTCTATTATTTATTGCAACTTGTATGAACCTGTAATTATCTTAAAATAAGAAAGTTTAAATATACTTTTTTACAAAACACCTTTCACTGTGAATATTTTTATTTCTATAAATTATTTATGTAATGATTAAAATATAAAAAAATCCAGAAAGGATTCACTGGATCGAGATGGTAAATAGTAATGACTGTTTTTCCAGGTATACTGAAAGATAAAAGTAAAATGAGAATACACAATCTGAAGCAGGTTGCCAGCCCACTCATTTCACAATCTGTGTCTTTACAACCTTGAAAATGCATTTAGAGAAACAGTTTAATTTTCTTTGACATTATTGGTTCAAGCTGTTATAATTTGTTTGTACCGACTTTTCTCTACAAATGTGAGATATTGTTATCCCTTTTTAAGACTGCAATTGAAGCCTGTAGAATGAAGTGTTTTTCTAAATAATGATCTACAAAGAAAAGAGTACATACTATTATAAATTATAAATAATGATTCCTATACCAATGACTGACAAGTGCGTTATTTGAATATTGCTTTTTAAAATATTAAATTACTTATTTGTTACACGTTTGTTACCCAGAGGCACATATGAATCAGAATTTCTTTACATAAGTTAACTTATATAAATATTCTTAAGAGTACATCATGGGCTATTATATTTCCCTAGACATAAAATTGCCTTCAGGCTTCAGGTCAATCATCTTGCATGGAAATTTTTTTGTGTGATTTACAGGAGGCATCACATCTGTTTCCTTGCCTAAAGCCCAAGGGGAAATGGCTATATTAAATAACAAAACACATTCACATTATTGAAGGCCAGGACATTTCCCAGTGTAGTGCTTTTCCTAGTCTGACACTATTTTTATTTTTTCCTTAAATGTAAATTCTATGGAGTTAACCTGAACGATAAATCATGTGATCCTATTCTTTGTCACTTTTGAACACAGTAATTCATAGAATTTTGATACTATAAATCAACTCAGAGATCAAAATTTAGTTTGAAACCCATATTTTATAAAAAGGGAAGTGAGAGTCGATACTTATGTAACCCACCCAAAGCCTCAGAGTAGGTGGAGCAGGGACAGAATAGGAAGAGAACTAGTCCAGGAAGAAAGGATACACATTATTTTAACATTATCACTAGAGTACATTACAGAAATTTTTACACCTTGCTATTCTATGAAACTAAATATTAAAAAGGAAACTTGTTGCTCATAATTTCACTACCAATTTAGATTTCATTTTATATGAAAAGATATTCTAGAAGCCTGTAAGAGTATATTAGATTATCCTTTGATGCATTTCTGTGGGGAATTTATCTGTTTTACCTAGCAGATATCTAGGTAAAACAGATTTTTCCTTAAAGGTCTGTTTCGCAACCCTTTGCAATCCTCATCAGACAAGTCCTTGAGGGAGATTATGAAACTACTGATCTGTATTATTAAGCAATAAAAGGTCACATTAAAATTCAATCTTAATAAAGGCAAAGAACATGTATTCTATGAAGATACACCTTAAAATAATATAGGTTAACATAGACTTTGGAACTGGAAATTCAGAACATGGTCCATTTATTTATAGTGGCCTGTCCAATGACTAGGATAGGACACAGAAATATGTCAAAAGTATGCAAACCAGTCGCAGAGCTTCATTCTTTCTTCTGTTTACAAGCCTAAGAGAACATAAAAGGATTTACCAGGGCTTCAGTTGAGAGAGTAATGTAAAAGGTGCCTCATCCTTCAAAAAGATCCCTCCATATGCCCTTAAATCTAGAAAGTTGTCTGCATTATGAATCTTCTCTTAATTTAAGCACCATTCTGTGATATAATTAATTACATTTAATAACAAATTGCCCCCCTCATACTTGGGAATTATTTAAAGCCAGAGAATTATGCAAATTGATTTTGTATCCATAGCACATAAAATAAAAACTGGTTCATAAAGAAAAGTGTGTGCTAGTTGCTAAATAAAGAAACATTTAAATAGGTTGAAAATAATTAAGCCTGTCATACCTTAGAATGAATACATTTTATTCAATTAATATTTTTATTGAGTAACTACTACATTACATGATAAAGTTTTGCTTACAGAATAGATTATTGTATTGACATTCAATAATAAAAGATAGGGTAACATTAAAGCGTAGGACAAGCTTGGCTTAAATGTTTGAGGAGCAGGTTTTATGCTAGCAGAGGAGAACATGAGGACAGAGGAAAGAGTAAAAGATGAGAAATTTATAAATTTTGTTTCAAACCCTAGTGGTAGCCCCACGCTTACAGTGAATATCACCTGAAAAGCCAAATGTTGATAATGTCTGGCTAAGGCAGTACAGCAAAGTACAAGCCTTGCTTCAAGAATCTTACTGACTAGCTAGGGAAACACTATGTATATATAAAAACACACAGCAATAAAATTTATAGAGTGTTAAGCACTAACTCCATGAACTTGAAAATTTATTTTAAATTTCTCCAAACCTCAGTTTCTTCATCTATAAAATGAAGATAATACCTATCATCTGTCTGTTTCTATCATCTATCTTTTTCATCAGTATTATTATCATTTGTCTTTGCGTGGCACTGGGAATATCTATGCTACAGCTAATTAAAAGCATCCAAGAAAATAGGGTCTAAACATCACCTAATCAAACAATGTCAAAATTCACTAGGTCATCCACAATTTATTGAGCACATACTCAGTACCAATACTGAATATAAAAAACATGGATTTACATGATTCTCCTTCTCTAGAAATTCAGATGTTTTGGGGAAATAGAGGCTTGGAAAATTATAACAGATTACTTCAATGCAGTGAAGTAATGACATGATAAGGAAAGGATAGTTTGCTACAGGGACAAAATAAAATACTTACATAACACAAGGTTTGGGCTACATGGAAAGATTTTCTAGAGGAAAGAAAATCTATATTGGAACTACATTTAGAAGTAAAAATAATCCTGGAGATAGCATGGTACAGAGAATGTTCTAAATAAAACTAAGTTTATAAACAAGAGTCTAAAGAATAAGTAGAAAGCTGCTGGGCACCATGGCTCACACCTGTGATCTCAGCAATTTGGGAGTCTGAGGTGGGCAGATCACTTGAGGCCAGGAGTTTGAGACCAGCCTGGTCAACATGGTGAAAACTCATCTCTAACAAAAATACAAAAATTAGCCAGGTGTGGTGATGCATGCCTGTAATCCCAGCTACTCAGGAGGCTGAGAGGCATTTAAACACAGGAGGGGGAGGTTGCAGTGAGTCGAAATAATGCGCTGCACTCCAGCCTGGGTGACAGAGTGAGACTGCATAAAAAAAAAAAAAAAAAAAAAGAAAGAAAGAACAAGTAGAAAACATAGGTCAGTTGACAAGTGATTAGAAATCGGTATAACTTATGTTACCTATTATTTTAGCTACAAAAATGTTGGAAATAGGAGACAAATAGATGACAAATGATAATGGTAATAATGAAAAAGATAAATGGTAGAGATAGATGATACATATTATATTCATTTTAAAGATGAGGAAACTGGCCGGCGCGGTGGCTCACGCCTGTATTCCCAACACTTTGGTAGGCCGAGACGGGTGGATCACGAAGTCAGGAGATCGAGACCATCCTGGCTAACACTGTGAAACCCCGTCTCTACTAAAAACACACACAAAAAATTAGCCGGGCGTGGTGGCGGGCGCCTGTAGTCCCAGCTGCTCCGGAGGCTGAGGCAGGAGAATGGCGGGAACCCGGGAGGCAGAGCTTGCAGTGAGCCGAGATCACACCACCGCACTCCAGCCTGGGCGACAGAGCGAGACTCCGTCCCCCCACCCCAACCAAAAAAAAAAAAAAAAAAAAAACATAAAAAATAAAAGATGAGGAAACTGAGGCTTGGGGAAATTTAGAATAAGTTTTCAAGGTCATATAGTAAGCATCAGAGCTAGGATTTGAATTCAGGTCATCTACTTCAGAAAACATGCATTCCAATGAGAACACATGGACACAGGGGCGGGGGGAACAACACACACTGGGGGCCTGTTGGGGATAGACGGGTGGCAAGGAGAGGGATAGCATCAGGACAAATAGCTAATGCATGTGGGGCATAAAACCTAGGTGACGGGTTGATAGATGCAGCAAACCACCATGGCACACGTATACCAATGTGACAAATCTGCACATTCGGCACATGTATCCTAGAATTAAAGTAAAAAAAAAAAAAAAAAAAAAAAAAAAATTAAAAGAACAAAAACCTGCGTTTCTAAAAATGTCAGTGCCTTCCAAATGCAGACTGAAGTCTTTATAATTAATGATTTTAAAAATCTAAGTTTAAATGATAATAAACAAATTTTCACAATGTCCTCTGTATATATTAAGCTATAAAGAGATTATAAATTATCATAAGGACAGTGGAAAAGTACAGTCATGTATTGCTTAATGACAGGCACATGTTCTAAGAAATGCATAGTTGGGAGATTTTATCAGTGTGTAAACATCATAGAGGGTACTTAACACAAACTAAGATGGTATAGTCTATTACATACTTAGGCTATATATTATAACCTGTTGCTCCTAAGCTATGAACCTATACAAGATGTTACTGTATTGAATACTATAGGCAATTGTAACACAGTGGTATTTGTTTATCTAAATGTATTTCAAAATAGAAAAGGTACAGTAAAAATGCATTTTGATAATCTTAGGAGATCCTGTCATCTATCCACATGCCATCCATCCTTGACTGAAACATCATTATGATGCACATGACTATATTTAAAGATTCTACACTACAAAATGTTTTGGGATTCAAAAATATCTCTTTGGATAAAGCTTGGAGAAACTTATTTAGCAGGGGAAAATTGGAAACCAAAACGAGTGTTAGAAAGTTGTTTTAGAAATCCAGGTGACAAAAGAGGAGGCAGATACTGAAGAGAGAAAGACACAGAAAATTACAAAATAAAAGTGTGTATATGATATATGTGGAAAAGTGTGATTGATTTTTATATGCAAGAAATATTATAAATTTGGAACAAATGAAAAAGCTACATTTGAAGACTCTTCCGTATGAGCCAAAGAAATGTGAAATTCAACATGTATGTAAGAGAAGCCACAAATTGTTAAGCAAAGAATCAATTGTACAAATGCATTTAACAAAAATAAACCTATGAATTGGCATTTGGGTTGTAAAAAGGACCATTAAATTTTATTTTGGGCTGAATGTAATATTACCTAGCACAGGCCGGGCACGGTGGCTCAAGCCTGTAATCCCAGCACTTTGGGAGGCCGAGACGGGCGGATCACGAGGTCAGGAGATCGAGACTATCCTGGCTAACATGGTGAAACCCCGTCTCTACTAAAAATACAAAAACTAGCTGGGCGAGGTGGCGGGCGCCTGTAGTCTCAGCTACTCGGGAGGCTGAGGCAGGAGAATGGCGAGAACCCGGGAGTCGGATCTTGCAGTGAGCTGAGATCCGGCCACTGCACTCCAGTCCGGGCGACAGAGCCTCAAAAAAAAAAAAAAAAAAAAAAAAAAAAAAAAATTACCTAGCACAGAAATCATTCCTTGTATAGCATAAGTAAAAATTAGGTAAGTAAAAGCTCTATCCTTTGACATATTGCTGAGCTCTTTGTGGGAAACAAACAAACATGGAAGTGAGGTTCTCAAGGGAGAGAAATTTTAATACATACAGAAAGTGAGAATGAATAATGTGTAATTAGAGTAAATTTTTATACACAGTGTGTAGAAAAACAAGAGACTAGTCTTGGGGCCTAGGTAGACTAAGGTCAGATCAGAGTCTGTTATGTCAGAACAGGACACCTCCTCCATGTGATCTTTCCAGCCTCTACTTCTAGATGAAAAAGAAAGAAAGAAAAGAAAGCAAGAAAGCAAGCAAGCAAAAAGAAAAATAAAATAAAATAAAATAAAGCAAAGAAAGGGAGCACAAGAGAGAGAGAAAGAAAGAAAGAAAAAAAGTGGGAACAAAAGGAAGGAAGGAAGGAAAAGAAAGAAAGGATGGATGGAAGGAAGGAAGGAAGGGAAGGAAAGACTTTCAAATGTCTAACCTACAGCTTTCATTTTAATGTATTTTGAAGTACAACACAAAGCATATTAAACCAAAAATATAATTTAAAGTAACTTGGGTTAGTAGTGTCCCAAAGTGACTATAAGAAACAAAGAGAAGGAAGTTTATAAAGGAATGCAGATTATGAAAGACAGTCTCAAAGTTTCTTACAAATAAAATTCTAACAATCAAGCAATCATATTAAAAAAAAAAAAAAAAAACTTAGTACAAGAGAAAAGAAGCCACTATCTATAAGTCCCCCAAAATAAATAAAATAATAAAAAATAAAACCCAGCAAAAGTCAATGATACAGGAACAAATACATGGAGAATCAGTGGTGCAAAGATTGGAAATATTAAAATGATTAAATAAAAAAGATAAACTAAATATGTTCAATATGCAGAAAAATAAAATACGTGACTGAAAATCTGCAAGGCCAGATGAGGCTTAGAAAGTGATGAGACAGATTTAAATTTAAAAAATAGTAAAAACACTGTAGAACTATTATAAATCAAAATACAATGGTTGAAGAAAAAACATTCAATGGATACATTAAACAGCAGATAGACAGGGGTGTAGAAAAAATTTAGTGAAATTGAAGGCAGATCTGAAGATATACATATGGAATGTCACGTGAAAACACGTGGGTATGAATTTCCAAATAGAGATCAAGAAATGAAATGTATAGGCTGGGTACAGTGGCTCACACCTGTAATCCCAGCAGTTTGGGAGGTCGAGGCAGGCGGATCACTTGAGGTCAAGAGTTGGGAGACCTGCCTGACCAATATGGTGAAACCCCATCTCTACAAGAAGTACAAAACTTAGCAGAGCATGGTGACAGATTCCTGTAATCCCAGCTACTCAAGAGGCTGAGGCAGGAGAATCTCTTGAACCGGGAGGCGGAGGTTTCAGAAAGCCAAAATCTCACCACCTCACTCCAGCCTGGGGAGACAGAGTGAGACTCCAATTCAAAAACAAACAAACAAACAAAAAATGTCAAAATGTGAAATACATAAAATAAAAAAAAATCTAATTTTATTTGCAAAAGTGGATAATAGAGAAAAATTAAAAGAGACACTGAAAATGAGGAAAGTGACAGATTTCATGAGTCGGTACACAATAGTGGTGGTCCGTGACTAATGAGTAAAAAACTAAGATGAAGATAAATAAATTTACACCTGATCACAATATAACTACAGCATAATAAAGAAAAAGTAAAGATCTTCAAGATTGCTATAGATGCAAGATGATATCCGACAAAGGAATGACAATATAGAAAAACAAACCAGTAGTCAGCTTTTCAATGACAACAATAAAAGCGAGATGGGATTAGAATGACCTACTGGCTCAGATAAAATACATTTCTACGTATACCAGAGAAGCAAATATTTAAAAACAAAGGCAAAATAAAGACATTTCTGGAAATAAAGCAATAATGAGCAGTTCTTTATTGAAAGAAACTCTAAAGAAGGGACTTAAGATAAAAATATTTTCAGATAATCTGATATAGAAAAGGAATTGTTAAAGTAAGTAAAGAAAATTGCACAAAATAATAATATTTAACTTGTGAAATTAAAAAGAAATGACTGAATTAAAAGACTGAAAAAATAACATAAATTATGAAAAAGACTTCAAGTTAAAGAATTACTTCCTTTTTTTTTTTTTTGGAAAAAGAATAAATATGTCTATTAACTCCTAAATTTAAGACAAAATACTAAGTTTTCTTGATGACTAACAAAAGAGCAAATTGTTTAAATTCCAAATTAAGAGAGGGACAATATTTAAGGAAGGAATGTTTACAAATTGAATCCAAATGAAAAAGAAAAAGAAACACTAGAAATAAAATGTAAAATTACAAAATAAAATTCTAGAAAATAATTTAAATAAATGAGTTATCAAAATTAATGAAAGTAGAATAATGTTACATTTAAATTGAAGCAAATATTAATTAGTCAGATGTTTTAAAAATTCAGCTATATTGTAGTTGAAAAGATATACCTAAAGAGTAAGAAAATATAATTTGAACACAACAGACAGGAAAAAAAAAAAAAAAAAAAATTACATGGCCTAAAGGCAAAAAATAGAAAATTTCCACAAACAAACCCAAAACAGAATGAGTATATTGAGAATACAACAAATTTTGTTATTTTATGAAAACTGAAAAACATTTAAGTTTTAAAATTACCAAAAAGTAAGAACAGGACGTTTACTGAACAATCACAAATAACCAAAATAAACAAATAAATAAAGATTTGGACTGAGAATGAAAGAACCAGCTATTCACAGTGGTTAACAATGTTTTCCATGATGTAAAACTGCTAGAGTTTAAGTCTTGGCCCTACCGCATTTTTGCTATGCAACATTGGACAAATTCTGTGTTCCTGTTTCTTGTCTTTAAAGTGTAGATTAATAATAGTGCATATTTCATAGGACTGTAATAAAATTGATGGGATTAATTTATACAAAAGAACACAGAAGAAATCTGGAACATCAGAGTTCAGCAAATATATAGTATTATTGTTATTACTATTATTGAAATGTTCATACTCAGCAATCAAAGCAATACAGAATAAATTAGAATTTGGTTCCATTTAATACTCAACAGACCGGAAAATTTTGAAAATAAATTTGCATCAATACACTTAATACTGTAAATTGATAGGAAATTGTAAATTAGTATAACCATCATGGAAAATGACCACAAATAAAATCATCAAATTCAATCTAAACATTAATAGTCATATAAGAAATAAAATCATTCTCCTTCATACACTTGCAAAGAGCAATCTGCTAAAAGATAAATGTGAGTTGAACTTACAGAATTTCTAGAAGTCAACAATAATATTTAAAAACTCAGAATTTATTATACAATTCTAAAGAAGTGTTCACATGAAGAGTCATTGTTTCAAGCACCTAGATCAACAGAAATTAATAAAGATCATCTATGTACTAAAGATTTCCAAATTTATTTCTCCAGTTTAAATGCTTTGTGTGACTTTCAAATGTAATCACCAATCACCTATTTGGCATATTTTTATTGATGGCTATTAAATTTCTCATTATTAGCACTGCAGTCCCCTCCCATAGTCTCCACATCTCAGGTATATACACTGAGATAGATACCACTTTTTCCTGCTTTTCAGGCCTTGAATCCTTTCTATCACACCTGATCCCTGTCAGCAAATTCTATTGGCTCTACTTTCAAAAGATGGCTACAATTTGACCCCATTTCGGTACCAGCATTTTCTTCCTCCTGGTCTATGTTGACACTATTTCTTGTCTTGACTCACATAATCTCCTCACTGGGGTTCATGCTTTTGCCCTTGCCTAAATCCTGTAGTCTATTCTTAGCACATGAACAGAGTGTTCCTGTTTCAATATAGAATTGATCATGTCTCTCTGCTCAAAATCCTCCAAAGGCTTCCAGGTTACAGTCAAATCTTTACCAGGCCTCACATGATCTGGTTACCGTCACCTCTCTGATCCCTTGTCCTCAGGCCCCGTCTCTGCCTGGCTCAGCCTCTAGCCACATGCTTCTCTTTGATATCTCCCTGTCACCTCAGGGACTTTGCATTTTCTATGTTCTGTTTCTCTTTATTTGCATGACTAATTCACTCACTTCCTTTAGGTCTTTAATCAAAAATCACTTTTTAAGTGAGGCTATACAGGGCACCTTAACTAAATGTTTTAGCAGTATTATATTTTGGTATTTTGTTTCATTTTTCTATTTGTGGACATTTAGCCACTCACGAACATTCTCTTCTTAATTTTATAATTTTTACTGTAATAAATACTGACACTGAAAAAAATAGAGTTTGACACATAATGGATACTCAATGGATATTTATTGAATGAGTAGACGAATATGTACATATACATATATTGCCAAAACACATAACAGCAAACAATTAATTGTTCAGAGACAAGCATGAATATTGCTTAAACATGAAATATAGTAAATCAGAACAAAATTCATAGCAGTAGCTATCTCTGACAATGAGACAAGGCAAGGTAATTGGAAAGTCCCTAGGGCTTCAAAGTTATTGGTAATAGTTTTTCCTTAAGACGGCCAGTGACTACATGGTGTTTATTATTATCATTCGGATTATATATGTGCCTTATGTAAATAGCTTAATTGCTGTAATAAAAATAATAAAAAGGATGGGATAGAGTTAAGGGAAGGATGTCCAATAAAAGATTATTTTAATCATATCAACTCCTCTTCTGCATTTTCATGGGGTAATATATAAGTCATTTCTGGTTGATATCTGGGTAAAGCTACCCTAAAAGGCAAAATAAACTCATGTGACTTGAACAATGAAATCCTATTTAGACTTGTGTAAATAAGATTTAATACTTAAAAGCAAACTAATATATATACATAATTTTTGCCACTAATGTAGCCTCAAAAAGGAAACAATGCATAAATATATTTTCATTTTTATTTTTTTTTTAAATATCCATGTATATCTTCCAAGAAGAAAACCAAACATTTTTGAAGGGCTGGTCATGTATAATGAAGTAAGAAAAAAATTTATTTCATGAACAAATATTCAGAGAGCAATCTAAAAAGCAATATAGCATGGGTTTAATACAGTAAAGTAAATCTACTTAGTTATTTGGTAAATGAAAGACTTCATAAACCTGTATCTTCCTCAGAAATTACTGAAGGCAAGTTTTCCCAAAATAAATAATGTTAAATTTTATGAAGCATTAAAATATTAAATCTAATTAAGTAATGACACATTTACAAATGCTCCATAATATTACTGTGACTTTCTGAGACCTGGTCTTTGTTAATATCTTCGAGTGATTGTTCTTTATACAAATCACAACTAAATAGAATTCAAGAGAAACATTTTACAGTGTAATTTATGCAAATTACTTGATTTCATTTCAATTAAGTTGCTTCAGCAATTTAAACAGCTAATTTGATTAGCTGAAAATATTTTCCTTTAGTAGGATTTATAAAAACTTTAAATCAGTTCCCCACTGTAAAATTGTTAAATGACTTTATTAATTTGTACAGCACTATAAGATATTTCTTCAATTTTAACAAGTTCATTTTTGTGTGCTTTAGACTCATCATGTATTCCGTGACTGAAACCCTTTACGTTAATGCTTATAAATCATATAGTATAATAGAGATTATAGTGATTGAAGAGTATTGAGTGGCATTAATGTTTTCAACTTTGACTAAAAATTTGAATTTGACCAATCATGTCTGAAACAAAAGGAAAAAGCAAACCTTTTTCAAAAAATTATGCCTCATATTTATGCTTGTACAACATTTTTGGTTACTACTGGTAATCTTTTTGAAAGAAAAATAAACAAAAGAAGAACTCTAAACAGGCCTTTTATTTTCTCTAATGTGTTTAATGAAATCCAGCAAACATATTAAAAAGTATAGTTTTTATTGGACAGTGGGATGGATAGTAAGACTTTTCATTGGAAAGTGCAATTAACATAATCAGCAAAGTTTTGGTGAGCAGTTTCCAATCCAGATTGTCAGCTGTGCTGTACAGGTATGTGTAGTAAACACTCTGCATAAAAGAGGTGTGAACTTCAGTCAATATGATGAGTAACTAAGTACCTGCACTCTGAAAGAAAATAAGTTCAAAACCATTTTTTGAAAGTTTTTACTTAACTGCTTTAATGGAATAAATTATTATTCCCACTTTTAATCTTGTGCTCCGTTTGCATGTGTTCATTTCTTTTGTTATTATTTTGTTTTTAATGGTTTGGAGGGGGGACAATGGATGTTATAACTTTCTCCGTGTCAGCCTCATCACAGGTTCATTTCCAGTCTTGTCAGTTCTGTGAAGTGTGCCATATCTGAAGTGACACTAAAGTCACTAAGTAGCAGATAATAAGTAATAGTAGTAAGGGAAGAAAATAAAAGCACATGGAAAGGAAATACACATGCAGGGAAGAAATATTTCATATTGGAAAAATATCCCAAAAAATCCAGGTGTATTTGAAGATGTGACTCTACCAGACAAGTGCCTCTCTGACTCTTCCTAAAAGCTTTCAGTTCTGAAATGTAAAATCTACCAAGTTAGTTGAAGCAAAACAAGAAAAACCTGTCTAGTGTTTTCTTTTCTTTTCTTTTTTTTTTTGACAGCACTTAAAGATTTATACTTTAAAAGGTAAATATATTAGCATAAGAATCAATTCATTAGATATCTACTCCAGCAGTTAATAATCACTTTTCTTGAGCCTGCTCAAAATGACATTTTGAAATGTCACCAACGTCATTTGACTAACTTCAAATTATAGATCACACATAATCCTGGCCATATTTCTCATAGGAGTTTCAACCTAAGCTGTACTTGACCCATAAAGGAGTGATTCTGTACCTAATCCTTTTACGTTTTGTTCTATTTCTTTCTGGAGAATGATTATAATAACTTCTCAAAGGCATAGCATAAATAATATAACAGAAATTTTTTACTTCATATTCTTTGACAATTTGCAAAACATATAATTCTGCTTATTATATTTGATTTGATTTGACTTATATTTGATTTGACTCCTAACTACTTTTCTAGGAGACATTAGGTTAATTTTTTTTTATTAAATAGGGGCAACAAAATATCAATCTAAAGTAAATTTGGGAGACTATACATACATAGTTTTGAGCAATTGGTACATGACTCTTGTAGGTTGATTTTTAAAATGGCTATAATTGCTCATTTTCACTTTCTGCTAAGGCAACTTTGCATCTCTGAATGTGAAGAGTTGGAATTTATTTTCTCTGCTCTTGAGTCTGTTTTGACCCTGTGGCATGCAGTGTCCAATTAAGTGAGACAAAAGTACTCTGCCAACCTGAGTCTAAGACTCCAATGGGCCTTGAATTCTTCTGTTTTCTCTCTAGGAAACCTGACATTGACATGTGGAAGAGACCAGCCCTTACGGTGAAGGAAAAGAGACCACAAGAAAGAGACCTAAAACTCTCCCTAACCATCAGCAAAACTCAGGAAGCAGAGCTATCTAACTGATTCTCAGCTGATCACAATGCTTGAGGAACCCCAGCCAAATCAGAACTTCTTAACTGATCGCAGCCTAAATTCCCAACCAAAATATTAGCTAAATATGTGGTTACTGTTTTAACCCATTTACGCCTGAGGTTGCAATTTTTTTTTTAATTTTTGCAATCAGAATTTGATAAAGACCTTGAGCAGTTAGATATAAATAACTCCCACATGCTTAGTGTTCCAATAATGGAACACCAGGCATAAATGGGGATAACCGCTTATGCCTAGTGTTATTATTGGTGACCCCATTTACGCCTAGTGTTCCATTATTGGGACACTAAGCATGCTAAGCTTTAGGGTTGTTTCTTATGGATAAGTTAGGTAATTGACCAAGTACACAAGTAATTTTGGAAGAAACAGCTAGTTGCCTATCCCAATATCTACAAAGAGTTTACATTTTGATGCAAAACCTCTGATTTTTAGTGGGTAGTTTACCACTCAAAATAAAAGCTATGTCCCAGGCTCCATTGCATCTAGTAGTTACCATTTAACTAAGTTCTCATAAATAAAATATAAGAATAAAAATTGTAAGAGATCACTATGAACTCTACTTCAAAAGAACAGTTTAAGCCTTTTGTTTCTCAATTGCTCTAATCCCTAGAATATGATTTTGATAGCTGGAAATCTGGTAACCGTCTTGAACCATGAAATATTCTTGATTATGGAACACATGTACACTGAGGATAACAGAGTAAAAAATAGAAGCTTAGATTTCTCATTTTATCTAGAGCCACCATTCCAGCCCATCAGTATTGATTCCAGACTTTTTGCATATAAGACAAATAAACATATGAAGCATTAATATTAATAGTACAATTAAGTCATTGTTATAATGTGTTTTCTTATGCAAATAATCCAATTTTAATACACTAACAAATTTTTTATCAAAAACATATAGAGAATACTTGCAGATCAAAAACTAAAAGACTAATAATGCAATAGAAAAAATTGGCAAAGATATCAAGGCAATGAATGTTTAGAAAATAATATCAAATGGCAATTCCATATAAAAAACATGTTTCATCTCACTATATTTCAGAGAAACAAAGCAAGCAAAATTGGAATATCATTTCATATTAGAATGGTGAATGTTTTTAGATTTGATAATGTCATACATTGGCGAGTCTATAGAGCAAGCAAAAATAATAGAGATTTAGTAATATAGTAACTTTAAAAATGAAAGCAAAAGAGGATAAGGGTATTTTATTTCTAAGTTAAAAACTGAAATTTAATCAGCTGAAACTTAAGAACTGACTTGAAAGAGCTTCAAACAACCAAATCAATAAAATATATGCAGTAAAAATAATACTAAATTATAACTTACGTGACACAATAAATATTCAATGTCCATGAGTCAATACTGATAAAAATAAATAACTTAATAAAATATGGGAGAAAAATGACAGCTTTTCCTCTCAGAAGAATTCTAATTTAATTCAGAAGAAATTAGGAAGTAGAAAGTCACCATTTGGAAATCACTAAAATGATTGTTGGAAGCAAGATTAGCTGATGAATATGAAATTTAGTGAGTGAATGTAAGGAGAAATGGGATATTTAAATAGTCTAATACTGTCTCCTCCAAGAAATATTTTAGTTACTAGGTGAATATTGCAGTTTTACAGCTGAAAAAAATTCACAGACACTCCCTTAATCAAGTGATCAAGCTAACATCACCATTAATAAGACAATTAAAATAATAAATCTCATGCTTACTGAGAAGAGCAGAACCCTTCAGTGGGACTTTCACCAAAAATGAAAATTCTCAGTCTAATCATGAGTAAACATCAGAAAAATCTGAATTGCAGGACATTTTAATAAATAACTGGCCACTAATCTAAAAATGTTTCAAGATCATGAAAGCAAGTAAGGAGTGAGGAAATGCCATAAATTAAAAACCAAGGTGGCATGAAAACTCATTTAAAATAGGGTCATATTATTTAATTATAGGTTGGGAATATGCAAATAATCACCATATAGACATTATTTAGAGATAGATACACAAAGTAATAGGAGATAACATGAAGGTGAAATATAAACTTCAACTTCAGAACAGGTTTTACAACACATATGGGAAAGAGGAATGGGGTAATAAAATGGCATAGGAGGCTTCAACTTATCTTAAATGTATGTATTTTTTAATTGAAAAAAATACTAAAGCAAATATCGCACAATATTAGGATCTGCTGCGACCTTGGTGGAGGCCACACATACGTTATTCCTCTTATTATTTCTACATTTTTCTGTTTTTGAGAATATGATAAGAATAAAATAAATACAGCAAAGTATAGAATGAGATAAAAAAGAACTTCAAAAGGAAACAAGAGTAATCTGAAAGATAGCAATTATTAATTCCTAAGTTAAGCTTATGACATAGGAAGTACAAAGGTAGGACATAGGATCAATACGATTCAGTAAGTTATCTTATATATGAAGCATTAATAGAAAATTGCTCTAAGATTTCAAGTTTAAGAGTCTGTAAGTTTGCTGACAGAGAATATTGAATGGCCAAGAGGGCATATGCGGTTTTAGAGAATTGAACACAATAAGAAGAGATAAAATAGTCCACCAGGAAATTTGAAACATAGGATTAGAACTAATGAAAGATATTATGAATAGATGACATGGGACATAATTAATGCTATAGTTACTTGCAGACAAAAAGAAAAGGAAAACAAAAGAAAAAATAAAGGAAGAAAATGGGAGAGCAATGAAATAGAAAAATGAACCTCATTTCGAAGTGCCATATCATTGGAGGAAAGACATTTTCAGGTAAGAAGGAGAACTAGGCCAAAGATATGAAATGGAATCAAAAGGGTCATGAAGGAAGGATAAATAATTTTTAAAATAAAGGAAAAGTACTCTGTTGGGTACTGTTTACATTTAAATATTTATTTCTTGTTCAACTTTCACTTCGTAACAGGTCCTGATAAAATAAACCATTTAAAAAATTAGAGAAGATTTTTTCTTTTTTTAATTTTTAAAAATTGTTTTATTTCAATAGTTTTTTTTTTTTTTTTTTTTTTTTTTTTTTTTTGGCAACAGGTGGTGTTTGGTTACATGAATAAGTTCTTTAGTGGTGATTTCTGAGATTTTGGTGCCCCCATCAACCTGGCAGTGCACACAGTAACCAGTGTGTAGTCTTTTATCCCTCATCACCCCACATCTTTTCCCCCAAATGCCCAAAGCCCAATGTATCCTTGTTATGCCTTTGTGTCCTCATAGCTTAACTCCCACAACTGAGTGAAAACATACAATATTTGGTTTTCCATTCCTTAATTACCTCACTTAGAATTACAGTCTCCAATTCCATCCAGGTTGTTGCTAATGCCATTGTTTTGTCCTTTTTTATGACAGTAGTATATATATATTTATACACACACACACAAACACACATACACACATACCACATTTTATCTATTCACTCATTGATTGATGAACATTTGAGCTGGTTCCATATTCTTATAATTATAGATTGTAAAAATTAAATAATATTTAAATAAATTGAAACATTCATGTTCATAAATGTGAAGACTTAAAAGAGCTAAGATGGCAATACTCCCCAAACTGATTTACAGGTCCAATACAATTCCCAACAAACTCATGACTATATTACCTGCATAAACTGACAAACTAACCCTGAAATTCTTATGGAAATGCAAAGGATCCAGAACAGCTCAAAAAATATAGAATAAGAAGAACAAAATTTGATGATTCTCATCTTCCATTTTCAAAACATGCTACAAGATAAAAGTAATCAAGCAAGTTTAGTACTGGTGTAAGGACAGGCATAAAGACCAATGTAATAAATTAGAGTTTAGAAATAAGCCCTTACATTTATGGCCAGTTGATTTTAATGAGGCTGCAAAGAGGGGAAAGAATAATCTATTTAACAAATGATGCTGAGATAACTGGATATCTATATGCAAAAAAAAAAAAAAAAAGATTGTGAATCTCTACCTCATACTATATACAAAATTAATTCAAAATTAATCATGGAATTAAATATAAAAGCTAAACCTCTAAAATTAATAGAAAAATAGGACTAAATATTGTGAATTTGGTTATACAATGGTTTCTTAGCTATGCTACCAAAAGCACAATTGATTTTAAATAAATAAATTGGACTTCATATAAGCTAAACTTTTTTCTTCAAAGGAACATTTAAGAAAGTAAACAGAAAACATAGATAATGGGGAAAAATTAAAGTCACCTATATGATAACAGAGTTTGATATAGAATATTCAAAGAACTCATTCAACTCAACGACAAAAATGTAAAATAATCCATTGAAAATGTACAAGGGATTTCAATTGATATTTCTACAAAGAAGGTACAAAAATGACAAACACCTTAAAAAGATGCTAAACATAATCACTAGGGAATTCTGAATTAAAAGCACTGTATTATGTAACTTTGCACTCACGGTATGGTGAAAAGATAAAACAGTAGCATGTGCTGGTGAGGATATGGAGAAACTACAATTGTCATGACTTTCTGTGGGATTATAATATGCTGAAGCCCAAATAAATGAAAAACCTATCCTGTGTTTACAAATGAAGATAATTAACATTGTTAAAATGTTCATACAACACAAAGTGATGTATTAATTCAATGCAATCCCTATTAAAATTTTAATATCATTTTTTTATAGAATAGAAAAAAATTCTAAAATTTATATGGAACCACAAAAAAGGAATAGCCAAGACAATAATGAGCATAACTAGTAAAGACAGAAGCATCATAAAACTATGCTACAAAGACACAGTAATTAAAACAACATAGTACTGGCAAAAAATAATAATAATAAAATAAAAAGAGGCAGACTAACCAGTGAAACAAAAATATAGAGTCCAGAAATAAACCTATGCATGTATGATCAATTGATTTTGACAAAGGTGCCAAGAATACACAGTGAAAAAAGGATAGTCTCATCGATAAATGGTTTTGGAGGAACTGGAAATACATATGCTAAAGAATGGAATTTGACCCCTATCTCACACCATATGCAACAAAAAACCATCAAAATGAATTAAAGATTTAAATATAAGATGAGAAACTATGAAATAACTAGAAGAAAACGTGAGGGGAAAATACAAGACATTAGTCTGGGCAATAATTTATTTTATTTAACTCCAAAAGCACAGGAAACAAAACCAAAAATAAACAAATGAGATTACATCAAACTGAAAAGCTTCTTCATAGCAAAGGAAATAGCAGTATGACGAGATAGCTTATGGACAGAGAGAAAATATTTGCAAACCATACATTCAGTAAGGAGATAATATTCCAAATTTATAAGGGACTCAAACAACTAAATATCAGGAAAAAAAAAAAAAAAAAGAAAAAAAAAGAAAAAAAAACAATGGGAAAGGAACCTGAATAGACGTTTCCCAAAAAGAAAACATACAAATGTCTGATAGATATATGAAAAAATGCTCATCTCTCATCATTAGAGAAATGCAAATTAAAACCATGATGAGATATATCATTTCACACCTCTCAGAATGGCAATTATCAAAAAGATACAAGATAAGTGTTGGCAAGGATGTGAAGATAAGGGGAATCTTACACACTGTTGGCGAGGATGTAAGTTAGTATAATCACTACAGAACACCCTATAGAGGTTCCTCAAAAAACTAAAATTAGCATTACCATATGCTCCAGCAATCACACTTCTGGGCTTTTACCCAAAAGATTTGAAATCATTTTGTTGAAGAGATATTTGCACTCCTATGTTCATTGCAGCACTATTCATAGTAGCCATATGTCCAATAACAGATAAATGGAAAAGAAAATGTGATATTGTACACAATGAAATACTATTCAGCCTTTAAAAAGAAGAAAATTTTGTCATATGGGACAACATGAATAGTGTGAAAGGAAAATAAAAACATGGCACCCCAATTCACTACGCCAAAAGAAAAAAAAAATAAGCTGAAAGCTGAGTCATGCAAAAAACTGCCTTTCCTTTTGTTCTTAAGCAAGTAGCTACAAATAAAAGGTTAACTATCTCCTCTATGTTCACTTTATATTATGTAAAGTGCCAATTTACTGAGTGGAAGATGAACGCATAATTCACTATTCCCCTGGCTGCTCCTTTTCCCTTGCAACATGTGTGTTGCCATGTCCTCCCTCTTTACTCTCCGGCCCACTTTTCCCCTTTAAATATTGAAGTCCTCAAGATGATCTTTAGAGAAAGGTACAGGCCATGGACTATTTCTGTGATTCCGTCTTTATTTCTCCTAGACATTGTCCTTAACCCTGGCAAAATAAACTTACAAATTAAGGCCTGCCTCAGATGCTTTTTGGTTTACAATGTAATTGGAGAGCATAATGCTAAGTAAAATAAGCCAGGTACACAATGGCAAATAACAGATGATCTCATCCATATGTGGAACATAAAACAACCTCATAGAAATACAGAGTAGAGTGTTAGTTATAGAAACTGGGGGCTGAGGAGAATGATGAGATGATGGGAAAAGAGTAGTCTCAAATATAAAGAATTAGGATTTAAAAAAATATCTATTGCCCGGAGTGATTAATATAGTTAATAATAGTGTGTTATACATTTCAAAATTGCTAAGAAGGTAAATTTAAAATGTTCTCACCACAAAAATGGTAAGCATTTGAACTGATGAATATGCTAATTAGTTTGATTTAATTTTCCCATAGTGTATTCATAAATCATAACATCATTTTGTACCCAATAAATATATACAATTATAAATTATTAATTTATAATTAATATTTTAAAATTTTATTAAAAATGGGGAAAAATAAAATCGTGAAGCCACTTTGCAAAAAATTGGCAGTGCCTCCAAATCTTAAACATAAAATTAGAAATTCTACTACTAGTTATATACCCCCCCAAAATGAAAACATCTATACACACAGAAACTTGTATATATTAATGCTCATAGCAGCATTATTTTTCTTAACTTACATTTTAGGTTCAGGGTACATGTGCAGATTTGTTATACAGGTAAATTGTGGGTGATGAAGGTTTGAGTACAGATTATTTCATCACCCAGGTAATAAACATAGTGCCCGATATGTAGATTTTCAACCCTCAGCCTTCTCCCACACTTCACCGTCAAGTAGGTTCTTGCGTCTGTTGTTCCTTTCTTTGTGTCCATGTGAACTCAATATTTAGCTCCCACTCATAAGTGAGAACATGTATTTAGTTTTCTGTTCATTTGTTAGTTTCTTTAGGATAATGGCCTCCAGCTCCGTTCATGTTGCTGCAAAGAACATGATGTTCTTTTATATGGTTGCATAGTATTTCATGGTGTATGTACAATATGTTGGTGCACACTAATTCCGGTTTTGGTCATCACTTTAATGGTCAAAACCATAATAACTTTTGCACCAACCTAACACCACATTTTTGTTATTCCGTCTACCATTAGATTGAACCCATGTCTTTGCTATTGCAAACTGATGCAGTGAGTATATGAGTGCATGGGTCTTTATGGTACAATGCTTTAATGTGGCTTTTGGTATATCCCCAATAGTGGGATTGCTGGGTCAAATGGTTGTACTGTTTTACATTCTTTGAAAAATCTCCAAACTTCTTTCTACAATGACTGGACATTAGTTTATACCCACCAGCAGCATATATGCATATTCTTTTCTCTACAACTTTGCAAACGTGTGTGTGTGTGTTTTATTTTTATTTTTTTACTTTTTATATTGCCATTTTGGCTGGTGTAAGATGGTATCTCATTTTGGTTTCCATTTGCATTTCTCCATTGATTAGTGATGTTGAGAATTTTTTTCATATGTCTTCTTTTGAAAAGTGTTTGTTCTGAATATTAGACCTTTGTTGGATGCTAGTTTGAAAATATTTTCTTCAATAATGTAAGTTTTCTGTTTCTCTAGGGATAGCTTTTTTTTTTTTTTTTTTTTTTTTTGGCTATACAGAAGCTCTTTAGTTTAATAAAATACTGCTTACCATTTTGTTTTTGTTGCAATTCCTTTTGGCATCTTCATTATGAAATCTTTGCCAGGGTCTAATGTCCACAATAGCATTTCCTAGGTTACCTTATGGAGTTTTAATAGTTTTAAGTTTTACATTTAAATCTTTAATTCATCTTAAGTTGATTTTTTTATGTGGTGAAAGGTAAGGGTCCAGTTTCAGTCATCTCCATATGACTAGCCAGCTATCTATCCCAGAACCATTTATTAAATAGTGAGTTGATATGTTTTGGCTGTGTCCTCACCCAAATCTTGAATTGTAGCTCCCATAATTCCCATGTGTCATGAGAGGGACCTGGTGGGAGGTAATTGAATCATGAGGGCAGGTCTTTTGCAATCTCGGTGTTCTTGTGATAGTGAGTGAGTCTCATAAGGTCTGAAGGTTTTATAAAGGGGAGTTTCCCTGCACATGCTCTCTCTCTTGCCTCCCACCATGTAATATGTGACTTTGCTTCTCCTTTGCGTTCCACCATGATTGTGAGGCCTCCACAGCCATGTGGAACTGTGAGTCAATTAAACCTCTTTCCTTTATAAATTACCCAGTCTCTGGTATGCTTTTATTAGCAGCATGAGAACAGACTAATATAGCAGTATTTTCCCTATTGTTTATTATTGTCAACCTTATTGAAGATCAGGTGACTGTAGGTGTGTGGGTTTATTTCTATGTTCTCTATTCTGTTCCATTGGTCTATGTGTCTATTTTAGTTCCAGATCTTTCTAACTTTTTGTTGTGGATGTTTAGTGCCATAAGCTTCCCTCTTAACACTGCTCCCACTGTGTCCCCCCAGGGATGCTGACATGCTGTATCTTTATTCTCATTAGTTTCAAAGAAATTATTGATTTCTGCTTTAATTTCATTGTTTACCCGAAAGTCATTCAGGAGTAGCTTGTTTAATTTTCATGTAATTGTATGGTTTTGAGTGATTTTCTTAGTATTGATTTCTATCTTTATTGCTGCTCTGTGGTACTTGAGTGTGGTTAGTATAATTGTAGCTTTTCAAAAAATTTGTTGAGAATTGCTTTATGTCTGATTGTGGTTGATTTTAGAATATGTGCCATGTTCAGATGTGAAAAAATTATATTTTGTTGATTGTAAGTGAAGACTTCTGCGGATATCTGTTAGGCCCATTTGGTCAAGTGCCAAGGTCAGGTCCCAAATATCTTTGTTAGTTTTTTGCCTAGATAATCTGTCTAATACTAGTGGGGTGTTAAAGCCTCTCACTATTATCGTGTGCTTATGTAAGTCTCTTCATAGGTCTCTAAGAAGTTGTTTTATTAATCGTGGTGCTCCTGTGTTGGGTGCACATATATTTAGGACAGTTAGGTTTTCTGGACCTAACTGAACATTTTTCCATTATGTAATGCCCTTCTTTGTCTTTTTAAATTGTTGTTGGTTTAAATTCGACTTTGTTTGAAACTAAAATAGCAACACTTACTTTTTTTCTGTTTCCATTTGCTTGGTAGATTTTTCTCCATCCCTTTACTTTGATTCTATGTGCGTCATTGTGAGTGAGATGGGTTTCTTAAGACAGCATACAGTTGTATCCTAATTCTTTATTCAACTTACTCTTCTGTGCCTTTTAATTGGGACATTTACCCTGATTACACTCAAGGCTAATATTGACATGTGCAGATTTCATCCTATCATCATGTTGTTAGCTGGTTATCATACAGATTTGGTTGTGTAATTGTTTTATAGCATCAATGGTCTATGTACTTAAGTTAGGTTTTATTGTGGTGGCTGGTAATGGTGCTTATTTTCCATATTTAGCAGTCCCTTCAGGACCTCTTATAAGACAGGTCTGGTGGTTACAATTTCCCTTAGCATTGGCCTCAACACTCTGATGGGTGGTTTGGGCCAATGTGCTTCATCATGCGAGTGGAAGCAGGATCCATGCTCACTTGCATGGGCCAGCACAGCCGTGGCAGTATGGTGGAGTTGGCAGCAGTATTTATCATAGTCAAAAAAATTAAAAAAATCAAATGTCCACCAACTGATAAATGAATCATCAAAATGTGTTTTTTCATACTATGGAATAATTTTCAGCAATAAAAATAAATAAAATTGTGATACATGTTGCAACTTGGATGAACTTTATAACCATTATGCTAAGTGAAAGTACCAGTTATAAAACACTACATATTACATAATCCTATTCAAGTAAAATGTCCAGAATAGGCAAATGGAAAGAGACAAAAAGTAAATTAGTGATACAAACGTAAATTAATAGTTTTGAGAAATTTAGGTCAGAAAGAAATAGAGATTGACTAGTGATGGTTATGGGATTTCTTCTTGGGGTGTTGAAACTTTTTGACATTAGATATGTTTGAAGGTTATAAAACTATGTGAATATAATAACCTCATATTGTGTACTTTAAATAGGTAAATTTTATAGAAATAAATTTTATTTCAATCAATCGATTATTTCAGAAGTGCCCTTAAAAAAAGATTCCAATACAGGTTTTATTTCTTCAGCCTCCCTTAAATGGGATTTATTTGAGGAGTCAGTACATTGACAAGGTCAAAATTTACATTTTCAAAGCTTCTCAACTCCAGATTTTCTTGTTTATTTAAAATTGACATCCAAGCTCAATCACTTTCTGGCCAGTATTCAGCAAATATGTAAATAAAATTCTCTAGGGGAAAAGGAAAAACAGCAAGGTGAGTATTCCCATGATCTTCATTAAAATTTAACAGTGCATTGTCATATTTAGAGAGTGATATAAAACAGGGTAGGTGGTAGAAGGAGTCTTGGCTTTGTTCTGCATCTGGGAAGATAAGCGTGCAATGGACATTACCAGTGTGAAGTTTTCAGAGCTACATTGTAGACTTAAAGTCACAATTGGCATGACCTTGCTTATGGAAAACCAGCAAATAATTTACGTATGAAATGTCTGTGGTGGCTTCCCTTCTTTGATGTCTGATGTCTTTTACTCCTCCACAGGGATCTGGCTGATGCATAATTTTAGTTACAGCTGTTCATTAGGAAGAGGACATTGTAATGATCTTCCCTTTTGCATATATTTGAAGGGTCCTGAGATTTGTTAAATTTTCTTTTACAAATGTAAATATTAATATATTATGAAAATGAATAAAATAATATTTCACTGGGAATACTTCAAAGAAACTGAGAATACGTGACATTCTGGTAACATACTCAATGTTGAAGTAATGCAAATTTTATAAAACATAATCAATAAATGTAATATAATTACCAATAAAATACCAAAGATAAATTTTCATGTCAATAGGAATGCTATTCAATGCCTATGGAAACTCATAGAATTAAATTTTAATTTTGGAGTTCACAGCATGAAACATGTGGAGTAATCTGTAAGGGATTTTCGAAATAAATATGCTGACAGTATTTTTTATTTCCTTGCTCTCAGGTGACTAATAAGGATGAGTATGTCTCCTGCTAATAAGGACGAGCATGTTTCCTGCTATGCAGCTCTCTCAACATATTTCTTTGAGTTACTTGCACTTTTTTCAATAAAAGAAGAAACATTTCCTTTTCACCTTGTCTTTCTAGGAAGAAGTGGGAAGTTTCTTATGTTTCATTTCTCCTACTGGTGTAGAAATAGCTAAGAGTTAAAACTGTAAAGCTATAACACTCTTGTCATGTTCTGTCCTTCTTTGCATTATGTATGAATAACACTATTTCCTGGATCAGAATATCTGCATTCGGATTTTTTCTCTTTCATTTCTACTCTAGATATATGTTTTCCTAACACTCTGTCACAGACTCTAACTTGTAATTTTTCTCCCTAGTGAGAGAAATAAAATCAACCATTTGACTTTATTTGGTAAAACACCGCTTTTACCTACTTGAGTAGGATAATTCCATTGTGAAATCATTCTTCTCCATGTCCAACATCTCACACAGTCTTGGACTCTGTTGTGGGCTAGTGTGATTTCCGTGTAATTTCTCATGTCTTCTGTGTTTTTTCTGGGAATCTAATATCATTAATCTTCTTTTTATTAGAGGGTATAAAATATTTTCCATCTGAAAAGAGTGTTTTCAGTGATCTTTATAATCTTGTCATGTCAAACATGCCCAAAATTTATGCAACCAGCTATTATTGTCAGAGAATTAAAAGAAATTTCCACAATTGCTTTTCTTAATTACTTCATACTGTAGCTAAAAAGAGTCTCTCCATATTTCTTGTGGCTTGATCCATGCTTCATTTATTTTCTTCTACCTGATCTCACACCATTCATCCACTTTGACCAGTGAAAATAAAAATATTATGCTCTCTTTCCTTTTGGAGTTTCATATTTTAAATCAGGTATTTGAAAACTTTTTCCATAAAGGGTCAGATAATAAATATTTCATTTTGCAAACCATATGACAGCCACTCTATCACAACTACTCAAATCTGCTGTGTAGCATGCAAGCTGCCACTGCAAAAATTAGTAAAAAAATAAAAGTTTAAAAGGCAGATTTACTTCTTTCATTAAATGGGTTAATACTTCAAAACATTCATTCTTATTGTAATAACAAGAAGAAAATTCATATTAGGTATCCAGTTACCTGTGAGTGCCACACACTTTCTGAAGAAAATAAGCTTTTTCTTCAGGACAAACAGCTAACTTTCAGTCTTAGTCATTCAAGATGCTGTAACAGAATGCCTATACTCGGTAATTTATAAATAACTGAAATCTACTGTTCATAGTTATGAAGGCTGGAAGGCCGAAGATCAATATACCA
This sequence comes from Piliocolobus tephrosceles, assembly GCF_002776525.5. Lineage (NCBI taxonomy): Eukaryota > Metazoa > Chordata > Mammalia > Primates > Cercopithecidae > Piliocolobus > Piliocolobus tephrosceles. The sequence continues at coordinate 140,161,197 of NC_045436.1, read as the reverse complement.
GCAAGTTTTAGTGTCTAATGAGGGCTCACTCTCTACTTCAAAGGTGACACCTTCTAAGTGCCCTTATATGAGCAAAAGGAGCAACAGACTCTCTCGTACTTCTTTAATAAGGACACTAATCCCATTCCTGTGGGTTCTGCCTTTCTGATTTAATCGCTTTCTAAAGATCTCTCCTCTTAATACTATCACTTTGGGGTTTAAGTTTCAACTTATGAATTTTGGGGGGACACCAAGAGTCAGACCACAGCATTTATCGCCTGGTCTCCTAAATTTATATCTTTCGCACATGCAAAAAAACATTCATTTTGTCCTGATTTCCCTAAAAGTCTTAACTCATTGTGGTATCGACTCAACAGTCTAAAGTCCGGAATCTTGTCTAAATGTCATCTAAATCAGATATGGGTAAGACTCAAGTTTTGATTGATCCGGAGGCAAATTATTCTCCAGCTGTGAAGTTTATTATTTTAATAGTAAAATTATTATTTAATTTCAATAAATTAAAATGTATTAATTTTTCAATAAATTTGGAAAACATTTATATGTTTCCAAAATACATGGTGGAATAGTTATAAGAGATATTTCCAACCCAAAAGGGAGAAATAGGAAGGAAAAAGATATAGTAAGTTCCAAATAAGTCCAATACCCAATAGAGCAGGCAATATTAAATTGTAAGGGTTGAGAATAACCTTCCTGGATTCTGTATCCCACCTTCTGGACACACTGGCATAGGACTTGGGCCTCCAAGATTCTAGGTGTCCCTACAACATTGCCTTGTTGTGTCAGCCTACATGGCAGTTCTCCCAGGCTAGAGTCATTTGCTTAATGCTTTCCAGGTCTGGGATCCCTCAGGCAGCCCCAATCCTATAGCTCCTCTAGGCATTGCCCTAGTGGGGGCTCCCTGCACTGGCCCTGCCTCTGTGTTACGGAACTGAGTTGGGGTCCCGTTACCTGGCACAGTAAAACCAGATACCTGCAATAAGATTTTTGCAGTGATAGAAAGGAAGGTGTTTATTGCAGGGCACCAAGAAAAGAGAATCAGGGTGACTCATGCTTAAGACCTGAACTCCCCAGTGGATAGCAGGTAAGAGTTTTTTTCAGTCAGGGGCAAATTTCAGGAAAGCAGAAGCTACAGGCAAATTTATAAATCAATACTTGGAAGCTGCACACTGGTTTTGGCCTAAATGTTTTTGATATCTTGAAGCGAGGGCTTACAGGTTATAGGTATATTTAAAGATTTTCTGATTTGCAGTTGGTTGATAAAGAGAAGCTTTGTTTAAAAATTTGGAGTCAGTAGAACTGGTTTACTGGTTACAAGGAGGTAACTTACTCTAAGTCCCTCAAGGAGAAACTTAGAACAAAAGGCAATAAAGTTTAGTCTTCACCTCCTCCTTATCTTGTCTATGGGGTCCTCAGTAGGGGTTGAAGCCTCTGAAAGAAAATTCAGGGAGATATATTAACATTTTATATTTAATTTTTATAGGGAAAGCAAACATCTCCAAGACCCTAATTTCTTTAGCTACTGTTTCAAGCTATTACCTTCTTTAACAGGTTACATATTTCCTTCTCAGGATCTGGAATTTCTCTTGAATTCTAAGTGTCTGGAATATCTCTTGAAGAAATTTAGATTTTTTTTTTTTTCAGTGCTGTGGTCCCCAGATCCCCTGAACAAGGGATCTATCTTACCTGCTGCAGTTCCATCTGGACCTTGAAACTCTGCTGGGCATCTTTTGAAATCTAAGTGAAGGTAGCCATGCCCTCATAACTCCTACACCCTGCACCCTGATAGAGATAGCACAAAGAGGGTGCTGCCTAATCTTACCATGTGTACCTTTCTTCTAGAAGAGTGGCCCCCACTGCACCTGAAGCTGCTTCAGCCACAGTTGGGAAAGCCAAGGAATGCTGTACCAGAATGAAGTGTTTGAAGTCTGAAAATCATTCTCCACTCTAAGCCCTGGCTTTCTGGGCTTGTACTGAGAGAGATAGTGCCAACAATCTTCAAAATGTTCTCTCCCAAGCATGCTTTTTTATTCTTTTCAACATGGCCCAGGGTGAGATTTTTTCAAATCTTGAAGTCCTACTTCTCTTTTAATTATATATTCTGCTTTTATTCATTTCTCTGGTCTTGCATTTTGCTATAAACATTCAAGAAAAACTAAGCCACTCCTTCAATACTTTGCTTAGATATTTTTTCACCAAATATTTTACTGCTCACAGTTCTACTTTCCACAGAACACTAGGATACAAATACTATTCAGACAAGTTCTTTGTCACCTCCTAACAAAGACTGCCTTTTCTCCAGTTTCCAATAGCATGTTCCTCATTTGCAACTGAGCCCATATCAAAATGGCCTTTATCATTCATATTTCCACACATTCTGATTATGACGACTTAGGAATTGCTAAAAAGATTGGGACTTTCTCTACAGCTCACATGTTCTGAATTTTCACCAGAATATCTCTGAATGTTCCAATCATGACAACATAGACTTTTTTAACATACATCTCCAAACTCTTCCCTGTCTCTACCTATTACCCAATTCCAAAGCAACTTCTACATTTTTAGATATTGGTTGCAGCAGCATTCCATTCTCTGAATCCATTTGTAAGGTTTCTCCTGACTTCTGTAACAGAATACCTTACACTAGGTGATTTATAAAAATTTGTTGCTCATGATTCTAGAGGCTGTGAAGTCCAATATCAGGGTGCTAGAAGATTCATTGTCTGTAGAGGATTTGCTCTCTACTTCAAAGCTGGTGTCGGTCTGTACATCCCCAGAAGGAGAAAAGAGAAACAGCCTCCCTCAAGTGTCTTTTGTAAGTGCACTAATTCCATTCATGATGGCTCTGCCCTAATGACCTAATTACCTCCTAAAGAACCCTCTTGTTAATGTCATTTTGTTATGGATTTTCAACATACAAATTTTGTGGAAACAGCAACATTCAGACCATAGCACTTTCTTTTGTATTCCTCTCACATCAACACTTTCTAATCAGCTGTTTTTTAACACATCAACACTTTCTAATCAGCTGTTTTTTAACAGTGGGCAGGTCTATGCTAGCCTACCCCAAAGTCCCAGCAAGCTGAGAAGCCAAAGAAAGAAGTTGTGAAATTCAGTTTCTTTTGAAGCAACTTTTAATAGAGACTTATGAACCAAAGCTATATCTGTATCTCAGATGGTGGCAAGACAAGATGATGGATTCCTGCACCATTAACCCCAGATCCAGGGACTACATACTATAGTTGAGGGACACCCATGTTTCAGAGGAAATAGGTAGGAATTTGCCTTATGGAAGGATTTGTTGTAAGTACATGCACTTACACAAGGAACAATAAACTCAATGTCGCAGAGGCATTCCAGGAACCAGAGTTGATCAGAAGTCAACATGACAGATTACCTTCCAAAATGGGATTGCTTTAGCCTCAATAGACATCAATTTTGAAACATTGATTTTTTTAAACTAGCCTAATTTCTAGAGTCTCTGTGTTACCAACTATGGGTTCAACAGAAATTGAAACAAGAGCCAAAGAGTTTTACCAAACAAGGGTTTATTGGAGTTTATGCCTTGTCGTAAGCTTGTTCCCTGCAAAGGAGTTGGGAAGGCAGTTGTTTTAAAGTGGCTGTGGTGGGAAAGGAGTGATGTTCAGGCATGTAGAGTAGGGAACATTTAAGCACATGCATTGCATGTTTTATTAGCATGTTAAATCTCCATCATGGGTGTGAATTTTTAATATTATAATGAAGCTAAGGTTAAATATTGGTCATTCTCCAGGCCTTGCTCACATGTGGGAGATACGGTTTCTTCTCTTGAGTAAGATTTATGGTGGTAGCTTCTTATGTTAGCTTCCTCAAGGCCCTGCAATCAGTCAGTGTGATGCCTTGTGCAAGATTTATAGTACAAAGTCTGGATGGTCTGGTTAGGGTCCTCACTAGCCATGGGACTCTCGGACTCTCCCATCATCTTGAAGTAGAGAGCCCCAGTGGGGAATGAAACGGTGGGAGGCAAGTGCCATAGTAATCTGTCTCATTTGAGTATATCTGGTATTTAAAGACAACATTTTCCAATACTGGCCTTTTATTTCTTATCTTTTGAATTTGTAAAAGGTTTTAGTGTTTTATTATCTTTGCCTCAAAGGCAATGATGAAATATTCCTCTATAAAAAGGTCTTCATTCCTCTTCATATACTCACTGATAGAAAAATCCACTTACTACTATTGGTTCACGTTCTAGGCCATTGAAGTCTGCAGACAGGAGCAGGTCTATATAAAGGGCAGTCCAAAACCTATTGATGTTGTATGTTGAGAAAAATGAAGTGCAATAGTTCCACCTCATCTTCAGAGAATACATTCCAAGACCCTCAGTGGGTCCCTGAAATCATAGGTAATACCAAACTTGATCTCTGTGAATCAGAATCTTTTCTGTTCATGACTTTCACTCACAAATTTAATCCCTTTTTCTTATTGACAAAGTACAAATCACACACTCTGGCCCTAACTTTTGCAGTCTGAGGTGTGAATGAAAAACCAGCATTAAAGTATGTTTTCTTCTTCATAATTTCATGGATAGAAGATTTCTTCTTACCATGGACCTTAGCAAATTCAGCATACCATTTTTTTCTTTACTTATTAAATTAAAAACTTTTTTTTTTTTTTTTTACTTAAAGGAAGCACTTTACAGATTCACTTCGTCATATCCAAATTGCCAGCATTACTACTCTTGTACTTTGAGACTATTATGAAGTCAAATAAAGATTACTTGAACACAGCCACTGAGATACCTTGACAATCAATCTCATAACCGAGATAACTACTAAAGGACTAACAGGCAGGTAGCATATATACTCAGAACAGCAACCAATTTAAAACTTATACATTGTTTATTTCTGAAAATTGTTATGTAATTTTTTTTTTTTTTTTTTTTTTTGAGACGGAGTCTCGCTCTGTCGCCCAGGCTGGAGTGCAGTGGCTGGATCTCAGCTCATTGCAAGTTCCGCCTCCTGCCTCAGCCTCCCTAGTAGTTGGGACTATAGGCGCCGGCCACCTTGCCCGGCTAGTTTTTTGTATTTTTTTTTTTTAGTAGAGACGGGGTTTTACCGTGTTTATGTAATATTTTTGAACTGAAGTTCACTATGAGTAACCATAGCTATGGAAAGTGAAGCTTCAGAGAAGGTAGGAATAATATAAAGCAGACTTTATCATTTTCTTCTTTATCCCTGTGAATATGCATCAAAACTTGAAGAAGAGTAATGTTGGAGGTGGCCAGTATAACTCTGTCTACTCATAAAAGTACAATTTGTCTGAAAGTTTCCCAAATTTTCAATTTTAACTGGTAATCCCTTTTATTTTTAGTTTAGTATTACCCCATACAACTGGATAAGAAATTGGATAAGGTTGAGGAGGAAACTAACTAGTACTGAAACTTTTTCAATTTGCTAAACCTCAAAAACCTGTATAAAGGAGCACTGTGTGTTTTGAGAGGAACCTCATCTGAAATTAAAACAATGTCTATTCCTGAATGTTAGGTACTAACTCAGTATCTATTGTTGTAGATGGTATTATCATCTCAAAATAGTAGAACTTTTGTTTCAATGATAAGACTTTTGGCTTGTGCCTATGTCATCATCTAACAACTATAATTGGGGACATGTAACTGTCATGAAAAGAAAGACCAATTCAGAGCAGTACTGGTATGCAGATATTAGTGTAGAGTCATCATTTTCTTGTCTTTCAGGAAATCACACAGAATCAATATATAAAATAAATAATTATGCAGAAACAATTTTAATGAAACTATGTGATAGATGAAAGTCTAAACAATAAAATAATTGAAAGAGCTACCACTGCTTTCAAAAGTGAGGACATGAACCAGAGAAAAAAAGGAGACACGGAGAGGGTGCTACACACAGATTTCAAATAAAGTTATCTTCAAAGTATATTTCTACATAACAAAATGTGCATCTTGAGATGTAAAAAGCTTGAAATCTCCTTTTGAAATGCTAGGCTGATGATAAAAACCTTCCATCAACCTACTTGAGTTTTTAAGAAGCAATATACATATGGATAAAGAATCTTACATAGAAGTTACATTTGGGAGATGAGGTGGAGAAAGATGTGTAAACAGAACCCTCAAGCTATTGTATCTCTGCCAGAACACCAAATTGAACAACTATCCAGTCAACAAAGCACCTTCATAAGAACCAAATTATCAGGTGAGTTATTAAGCACTTAGTTTTAACATAATAATAAAGAAAGAGGCATTGAATAGTATAGAAAAGATAGCCTCTATTGCCTACATCACCTTTCCCCAACCCCAGGCAACATAGAGTGGAGAAAATCTGTTTGACTGGCGGAGGAAGAGCAAAGTGACTGTGGGACTTTGCATTGGAAATAAACGTTGCCCTGTCACAGTGGAACACAACATAGGGCAGATTTCTGCCAGTGCCCATGAAAGGAGCATTTAGACCAGTACTGAGCCAGATGGGAATCCTTCTACTTCAGCAGGAGGATCCCAAGTTTTAGTCAGCTGCATCATTAGCAGAATAAAGGGACCTCAGGCCCAGAATAAATTTGAGTGGCAGTCAGAACTCAGCAACTGCAGTATTTGGGAAGCCCTAGTACTATGTCTCAGAGGCAGCAAACTTGAGGCGCAACCCAGTTTGACAACAGAATTGGTAGCCATGGAAGTGCATATGTCATCCCTTTTCCAACTCCAGTAATTCCAAATGGTTATTCCTGCCTGCTACACAGACAAAACAAATTCACTGAGACCACGGTATCACTGCAAAGGCAGAGTTTAATTACCAGTAGGCTAGCAATGTTAGAGATGAAGTTATTACTCAAATTAGTCTCCCTAAGAACTCAGAGGCTAGAGTTTTTACAGATAATTTGGTAGGAAGGGGGCTAGAGAATTGGTGTCACTGACTGGGGATGCAATCTAAGAGATGTGGGGAATGGCCTTTGTGCACTGAGTCTATCTCTGCATCAGGGTCGCAGGACCAGTTCAGTGATAAGTCATGGGACAGGGTGGAGTCAGTCACTGCCACAATGCAAATTTCTGAAAAACTTCTCAAAAGACCAATCTTAGCTTCTATAGTAGTGATGTTATCTATATGAGCAATTAGGGAAGTGACAAATGTTGTGACCTCTGGTCATATGACTCCTGAGCAGTCAGGGATTATAAAAACTATGCCTACATCGTAGCAGAATTCAAGCCTCTCCCATAATCCAAATCTTATGGGCTTTCATTGGTTTTAGTCCCTGAGCAAACATGCGGTTAGTTTTAGAGAGAAACTAATATCATTCTTGTTTCCAAGATAAACCATAAACTAAATTCCTCTCATGGTTAGCTTGACTTATGTCCAGGAATGAGCGAGAACAGCCAGGCTGTGAGTCTAGAAGCAAGATGGAGTCAACCATGCTATATTTCTCTCATTGTCATAATTTTTGCAAAGACGGTTTCACACCAGGTAGTGCAGCTGAGCAAGGGACTCCTACCCCTTGAGAACAGAAGAGGCAAGAGTACAGAGGACTTTGTCTTGCAACTGGGTACCACCTCAGCTACAGTAAAATAAAGTACCAGGAGATTTCTAAAGTCCCAGATTCCAGGACTTTGTTCCTAGATGGTGTTTCTAGATTCACCCTGGGTCAGAAAGTAATCTGTGCTGCTGGAGGAGTGGATCAAAGCCCAACAGAATTCCCTACCTGCTGACTAATGTGGCCTTCTTCCTTGAATAAGCATCAGCCACAGCCAGGCAGTCACAGCCATGGGCCTTTGGTGAGCCCCAGTACTGTTCTGGTCTGGAAGGCTGTGAGCTTCAGGTGTGACTCAGCCTAGTATGAGTTTTGGTGGCCACTGGAGTGCTTGCATCATCCCTCCCCTAACTCCAGGCAGCCAAGCACAGATAGAGAGTTCTTCTGCTTGGGGAAAAGAGAGGGAGGAGAGAGAGAGAGAGAGAGAGAGAGAGAGAAAGACTTTGCCTTGAAACTCAGGGAATTCTCCCTTATCTTCAGCAAGTTCATGAAAGATGTGTATCTAGGAATTGGCAAGAGTCACAGTATTCCTGGCTTAATGCACCTCTCCCCCTCCCATGCTGAAACAGTTACAGTGACCACAGTGTTAGGTAACAACACTGAGTTCTTTATGAATTCTGAGAAAGCATTCTCAAGAAGGATGGGTACAAACAAGCCTACATTGTAGATATTGGAATAAATACCTAACTCTATGATGCTAGCCATCAACAATCACTACAAATATTAAGAACATCAAAGAAAATGTGACCTCAGAAAATGTACTAAAGGCACCAGGCATCAACCGTGGTGAGACAGAGCTACGTGACTTCTCAGACAGGTAATTCAAAATAGGTGTCTTGAAGAAGTACAACAAACTTTAAGATAACATGGAAAAGGAATTCAGAGTTCTATCAGATAAATTTAACAAACAGATGGAAATAATATTTAAAAAAAGCAAAAATTCTGGACCTGAAAAATTTAATTTATAAACTAAAAACTGTGTCATGGTATCTCAAAATCAGAACTGACCAAGCAGAAGGAAGAATTAGTGATCTCAAAGACATGCTACCTGAAACAATGATAAAAACAAAGTATGCCTACAAGATCTAGAAAATAGCCTCAAAATTGAAAATTTAGGAGTTATTGGCCTTCAAGAGAATGTATAAAAAGAACTGAGGGTTGGAAATTAATTCAAATATTAATTCATAACAAAAGAGAACTTCCCAAACCCAGAGAGAAATATGAGTATCCATATGTAAGAATGTTAACCAACACCAAGCAGGTTCAACCCAAATAAAACCACTTCAAGGCATATAATAATCGAGCCCTCAAAGGTCAAGGACAAAAGAAACTTCTTAAATGCAGGAAGAGAAGAGAAGCAAATAACATTTAATGGAATTCCAACACACCTGGCAGCAAAATTCTCAGTGTCAACCATATATGCCAAGAGGAAATAGGATGACATATTGAAACTAATGAAGGAACAAACATTTTCAACCTATATAGTATATCCAACAAACTTATCCTTGAAACATGAAGGAGACATCTTTGTCACGAAATCTTTGGCTGTGTCTATGTCCTGAATGGTACTGACTACATTTTCTTTGAGGGCTTTTTGTAGTTTTGTTTTTACATGTGAGTATTTAGTTGACAAATGGAGTTTCATTAAACTAAAGAGCATAGGCTCAGCAAAAATAAACATACAACCTACAGAATGGGAGGAAATTTTTTTGCAAACTGTACATTCAACAAAGTTCTAATATCCAGGATCTGTAATGAACTTAAATGAATTTACAAGAAACAAAAAAAAAAAAAACATCAGAAAGTGGGCAAAAGACAGGAACAGACACTTTTCAAAAGAATACATACTTGTGGCCAAGAAGTATATGAGAGAAAGCTCTACATCACTGATCATTAAAGATCAGTGCAGATCAAAACCACAGTGAGATAACATCTTACATGAGTCAGAATGGCTATTTTTAAAATGTCAAAAAATAACAGTTCTTGGTGAGACTGTGGAGAAAAAAAGTGTTTATATACTGTTAGTGGAAGTGTAAAAGTTCAACCATTGTGGAATAAAGTGTGGCAATTCCACAAACAGCAAAAGACAGAAATACCATTTAACCCAGCAATCCCATTACTTGATATCTACCCAAAGAAATACAAGTCACTGAAGTATAAAAACCACATGCACACATTTATTTATTGCAGCACTATTAATGATAGTAAAGATGTGGAATCAACCTTAATGCCCCAAAATGATAGACTGGATAAAGAAAATTTGTTACATATACACTGTGGAATACTATGCAGCCATTAAAAAGAATGATTTCATGTCCTTAGCAGGGACATAGATGGAGCTGGAGGCCATTATTCTTAACAAACTAAGGCAGAAACAGAAAACCTAATACAGCCTGTTCTCACTTATAAGTAGGAGCTAAATGATGAAAACACATGGACACAGTGATGGGGAACAACACACACTGGGCCTATCAAAAGGTGAAGCATGGGAGGAGGGAGAGGATCAGGAGGAATAACCAATGCATACTAGATTTAGTACCTGGGTAATGAAATAATCTGTACAACAAACCCCCATGACAGAAGTTTACCTATGTAACAAACTTGCACCTGTACCACTGAACTTAAAATAAAAGTTAAAAAGGAAATGTGAAAGAGAAATAAAGAGTTTCTTAATCAAAATATGAGGGATTTTATCAACACTAGACCTATCTTCCAAGAAATGCTATGATGAGTTCTTAACCTGAAAGAAAAGGATACTAATGAGCAACAAAAAAATACCTGAAAGTATAAAATTCACTGGTAAGGTGGCTCATGCCTGTAATTCCAGCACTGTGGGAGGCTGAGGTAGGAAGATCGCCTGAGGTAAGGAGTTTGAGACCAGTCTGGCCAACACAGTGAAATCCTGTATCTACTAAAAATACAAAACTGGGCATGGTAGCAGGCACCAGTAATCCCAGCTACTCAGGAGGCTGAAGCAGGAGAATCATCTGAAGCCAGGAAGCAGAGGTCGCAGTGAGCCAAAATTGCGCCATTATACTCCAGCCTGCACAACGAGAGCTAAACTGTCTCAAAAGAGTGAGGTAGTCTCCAAAACAGTAAAAGTTATATATGTTAACACCCACTTTCACCATTGGTTAGATCATTGAGAAATAAAATCAACAATAAAACACCAAACTTAATCTGAACTGTTCACCAAATTAAACTAATAAACATTTGCAGAACATAATATCGAACAGCTGCAGAATACATACTCTTCTCATAAACACATGAAACATTCATAAAGACCATATGTTAGGCCACAACCCAAGTCTCTACAAATTCAAAAAAATAAAACAAAATTGTACTAAGTATCCTTTCTAACCACAATGGAATAAAGTTAGAAACTGATATCAACAGGGGCTTTGGAACTATACAAATACGTGAAAATTAAGCAGTATGCTCCTGAATAATCGTTGCATTAATTTAGAATTTAAGAAAGAAATTTAGCATTTTATTAAGACAAATTAAAATGGGAACACAACATACCAAAACTTTTTACAGGCCCCATGCAAGTCTGAAAGCCAGCAGGGAAGTCATTAAATCTTAAAGCTCTAAAACAACCTCTTTTGATTCCATGTCACACATCCAGGACATGCTGATGCAAGGTATGGGCTCCCAAGGGCTTGGGCAGCTCTGCCTCTGTGGATCTGCAGCACACAGATCCCACAGCTGCTTTCACCAGCAGGCATTGAGCACCTGCAGCTTTCCCAGGCACACTTTCCCTGTGCAAGCTGTTGGTGGATCTACTATTCTGGGGTCTGGAGGATAGTGGCCTTCTCATACTCCATTAGGCAGTGGGGATTCTCTTTGGGGGCTCAATCCCCACATTTCCCTTCTGCACTGCCTTAGAGAGGTTCTCATGAGAGCTCCACTCCTACAGCAAATTTCTGCCTAGACATGCAGGTGTTTCCATACATCCTCTGAAATCTAGGCAGATGCTCCTAAGCCTCAACTCTTGTCCTCTGTACACCCACAGGCGCAACAACATATCACATGGAAGCTGCCAAGGTTTCTTACGGCTTGCACCCTCTGGCTCAGAGGCCTGAGACATATCTGGAGCCTGTTTAGCCACAACTGGAAATGGAGCAGATGAGATGTGGGGCCAAGCAGCATCCTGGCTCCTCCCACAAAACTATTTTTTCCCTCCTAGGCCTCCAGGTCTGTGATGAGAGGGGCTGCCACAAAAGTCTTTAAAATTCTCTGGAGGCATTTTCCCCATTGTCTTGGCTATTAACATTTGACTCTTCTTTACTCATGCAAACTTCTGCAGCTGGCTTGAATTTCTCCCCAGAAAATGAATTTTTCTTTTATACCACATGGTCAGGCTGGAAATTTTGCAAATTTGTATGCTCTGCTTCCCTTTTAAATGTAAGTTCCAATTTCAGACCATTTCTTTGTGAAGACATATGAGTGTACACTGTCAAAAGCAGTCAGGGCACATCTCAAACACTTTGCTGCTAGGAAATGTCTTCTAACACATGCCCTTCATCATCTCTTTCAGGTTCAAATTTCCACAGATCTTTAGAGAAGGGACACAATGTTATCAGTTTCTTTGCTAAAGCACAGCAAGAGTTACCTTTGCTCCAGTTCCCAATAAGTTTCTCATCTCAATCTGAGACCTCTTTAGCCTGGGCTTTATTATGCATATCACTATCAGCATTTTGATAAAAAAACATTCAATAAATCTCTAGAAAGTTCCAAACTTTCCCACATCTTTCTGTGTTCTTCTGCACCCTCCATACTGTTCCAACTTCTGCTTCCCCATTTTCAGGTATCCTTTGTTGCAATGCCCCACTTCTCTGGTACCAGTTTTCTGTATTAGTTCACTCTTACACTGCTATAAAGAACTACTTGAAACTGGGTAATTTATAAAGAAAGAGGTTTAATTGGCTCATAGTTCTGCAGGCTATACGGGAAGCATGGCTGGGGAGGCCTCAGGAAACTTAGAATCATGGCAGAAGGCAAAAGGGAAGCTGGTACATTGTACATGGCTGAAACAGCAGGAAGAGAGCAATGCTGGAGTTGCTACACACTTTTAAACAACCAGATCTCATGAGAACTTGATAGAGACAGCACTAAGGCAATGATGCTGAACCATTAGAAACCATTCTTGTGGTCTAATCACCTCCCAGCAGGCCCCACCTCCAACAGTCAGGGTCACAATTTAACATGAGATTTGGGTGGGACAGGAGCCAAGACATATCATTCAACAAATTTTTAGCCAGTCCAACTAAATAAAAAAGGTAAAAGAACCAAATCAGTAAAATCAGAAGCAAAAAGGAGTGCTTAAAACTGATACCACAGAAATTCAAAGGATCATTTGAGAAAATTGCAAGTAATCATATGTTAATAAATTGGAAAACCTGGAAGAACTGTTTATGTTTCTAGACTCCTACAATGCAGCAAGTTTGAAGAAATATAAAATCTGAATACAACAATAAGAAGTAATGAAACAATAATAAAAATTATCCTATCAAAGAAAAGCACAAGACCTGATCACTTCACTACTGAATTTTACTAAACATTTAAAGATGAACTAAGACCAATCCTTCTCAAACTATTTCAAAAAATCAAAGAGGGGATACTTTTAAATTCATTCTATGATGCCAGTATCTCTCCGATACAAAAAGTAGACAAACATACAACAATGAAAAATCTACAGGCCAATATCTCTAATTAACATGGATGGAAAAAACCCTCCACAAAATATTAAAAAATTGAGTAACACATTAAAAAGATTATTTATCATGATCAGTTGGGATTCATTTCAGCAGTGCAGAGATGTTTCAACATATCCAGTCAATGAATTGAATGCATCACATCAACAAAATGAAGAAAAGTAACATATGATCACTTCAATCTATATCAGAAAAACATTCAGTTATCCTTTCATGTTAAAAACTCTCAAAAAACTGTTTAAAGATGGAACATGCCTCAAGTTAATAAAGGCCCTATAATATAAACCCACCACTAGTATCATACCGAATAGGAAAAAATTTAGAGCCTTTTCTCTAAGATCTTGAACAAGACAAGGATGCCAACTTTCACCAGTTTTATTCAACCTAATGCTGCAAGTTCTATCCAAAATAATTAGACAAGAGACACAAAATGGGCAACCAAATAAGAATGAAAGAACTGAAATTATCATTGTTTGCAAATGGTATAATCTTATATTTTAAAAACCTCAAGACAAAAATCTATCTGAACTAATAAAAAAAATTCACTAAATTTGCAGGATACAAAATCAACAAAGAAACATCACCATCATTTCTATATGCCAGCAGCAAAGATTCTAAAAAAGAAACCAAAATATTAACAATATGTACAATAACTACAAAAAAACTGAGAATAAACTTAACCAAAAAAGTCAAAGATCACTATAATGAAAATCATAAAACACTGATATAAGAAACTAAAGAGGACACAAATGGAAAGATAGTCCATGTTGATGGTTTAAAAAAAAGCCAATATTGTTAAAATGTCCATGCTACTCCAAGCAATCTACAGATTCAATGCAATCCCTACCAAAGTACCAATGATATTCATTCCAGAAAAAAAATTCTAAAATTATATATATAGATCAACCAAAGAACATGACAAAGTCCATATATGACAGTTATATAGATTAACCAAAGAGTCAGAATAGCGAAAACAATTCTGAGCAAAAAGAGCAAAGCAGTAGGCATTACATTACTTGTCTTTAAATTATACTACAGAGCTATAGTAATTAAAACACCATTGTACTGGCCTAAAAACACACCTATGTTTCTGTTCCTATGAAACGGAACAGAAACCCATTAAATAATCCACAGATATGAAACTGGTTCAAGTGTCCCATAAAAGCAATATTTATGGGTTTTTGAACAAACAATGATTGACCCTTTGAGTCTTAAAACTTACATTTGTCTCATCTGTGTTCCTTCTTTAGAAAACCAACCCTCAGGCATGGAATTAAAACTCATCAGAGTACCACATCCAGGCAATGAGATACCAGATCCCTCCATCGTGATTACTTCCTTACCTCTTCCTAATTCCTGTTTCCCTTTTTCCCTGCTACCTATATCCCCCAGTTTTAGGCAGTCAGAGAGAAAGATTTCAGACTGACCCCTCATTCTCCATAGCTGCAGCACTCCATCAGTTACTCTTCTCTAGCAATGTTTGCTATCTCAGTAATTGGCATTCTGTGTAGTAAACAATGGGACCTAGACTTGATCCCTGACATTTTAATAACACACATGCAGCCAACTCATTTTCAACAAAGGCACCAATATTATACATTGGGGAAAGAACAGTCTCTTCAATAAGTGGTGCTGGGAAAACTACATATCCATATACAGAAGGATAAAACTAGACAACTATCTCTTGTAGCATTATAAAGGTCACGTCAGAATGGATTAAAGGGCTAAATGTAAGACCTCAAATTTTGGAACTATTAGAAGAAAACATTTGGGAAAATGTTCCACTACATTGTGCTGGGAAAAGATTTATTGAGTAAGACCTGAAAAACACAGGCAACCAAAGCAAAAATGGTCAAATGAAATTACATCAAGTAAAATGCTTTTGCACAGCAAAGGAAACAATTAACAAAGTGAAGAGACAACTCACAGAAGAGGAGAAAATATTTGCGAACTATTCAACTGACAAAGGATTTGTAACCAGGGTATGTAAAGAATGCAAACAACTCAATAGCCAAAAAAACAAAACAAAACAACAACAACAAAAAAACTATTAAAAAATGGGAAAAAAAAAACACATAAGAATAGACTTTTTTCCATTTTTTTTCCAAAGAAGACATACAAGTGGCCAAAGGGGATATGAAAAATGCTCAATATCACTAATAATCAGAGAAATGCAAATCTGAACTACAAGGAGATATCATCTCCCGTAAGTAAAAGAGCTATTACCAATAATACCAAAAATACAATACAAAAAAAAAAAAAAAAAAAAATCTGGCAAGGAAAGGGGAATGCTCACACACTGGTTGTGGGAGTGTAAATTACTATAATTAGTATAACCACTATGGACACTCCTCTTAAACTACAAGTAGCACTACCATATGATCCACCAATCCCCCAAATGAATATATATCCAAAAAGAAAGAAAATCAGTATACTGAAGATATATCTACACACCCATGTTTATTCAGCACTATTCACAAGAGCCAAGATATGGAATTAACCTACATGTCCCTCAACAATGAATGGATAAAAAAATAAAAAAAAATGTGGTACATTATACACGGTGAAATATCAGTCAGGCATAAAAATAATGAAATCCTGCCATTTGCTACAGCATAGTTAGAACTGGAGGACATTATGATAAGTAAAATCAGTCAGACACAGAAAGACAAATGCCTCATGTCTTCACTCATACGTGGGAGCTAAAAAAATTGATGTCATGGAGCTAGAGAGCAGAATTATGGTTACCTGAGGTTGGAAAGGGCAAAGGGGATGGAGAAATACAGATCGGCTGGGTAACGCAAAAGTTACAAAAATACAATTAAATAGAAGGAATAAGATCTAATGATTGGTAACATAATAGGACAACTACAGTTAATAATTTATTGTATGTTACAAAATAACCAGAAGAGTAGAACTGGAATGTTCCTAACACATAGAAATGATATCTGTTTGAAGCAATAAATATCCTGATTACCCTGATTTGATCATTTCACATACTATCAAAATATCACATTCACCATAAATATTTACAACTATTATGCATCCATAAAATAGAAATAAAAAATGTTTTAATGTCATATTTATAGTTTAGTTCTGGTGTATGTACAGACAGAGAGACCAAAAAACAGAAAAGAATGTCTAGAAGTAAATGAAATTACACTTACCACATAGAAGGTCCATGCTATAATCTTAATGTTTGTTTTTCTCAAAATTCATATGTTGAAATATAATCTAATGCTGTATCAATGTGTAGTATTAGAAGTTAGCGCCTTTTGTAGGTGTTTAGGTCTGATATAAACTTCTGTTGTTTACAAGCCACTGAGTCATGGTATTTTGTTATAATTCCCCTAACAAATAAAGGTAGCTTTTTTCAAATAAGTGAGAAAATTATGGTTTATATAAAAATTATATTAGATAAACAAAGTTGTTATTTCAGTGAAAAGATTAAATCTTCACCCTTCCCCTATACCCAATACAAAAATAATTCCAATGGATCAATTTCAGTTGTAAAATAAAACTTTATAACAATGCTTGAAGAAATCATGAGAGGTGAAATTTGGAGAAGAAAAATGGGAAGAAATCATGGCAAAAGTATGACACAAAAGTTAGAAATTATAGAAGATAAAACTGATAAATTTGACCAATTAAGAAAATAACATTGCTCAAAACCATGACATAAAAAGTTAAAAGACAAATGATAAATTAAGAAAACATTTACTAATTGTGCAATAGATAAAGAAATAATACCTTTAATATATAAAATATTCTTACAAATTAAGAACAAAAATACCCAAGAAAGAATTGGCAAAGGAGGGTTCAGATAAAACAAAGTATAAATGACTCTTAAGCATATTTTCAAAAGCTCAGCCTAAATTCTAATAAGAAAAGTACAAATTATACTAAGATAAATCATTTTATTAAAATGCTGATTTTTATAACAAGATAATACTGTGTTTGCAGAGGGAAAGATAAACAAGTATAGCTATTGTGGTTAAGACAATAAATTGGAATAGTCTCTGGGGAAAAATATCTTGTAGAATCTATCAAACTTACAAATGCAAATTTATTTTACCAGGGAATTCAATTTCTATACATTTATACTGCAAATACACTTACATTTTATCGTAAAATTTTGTATTAATAACTATGTTTTTTAGTTATAACTAAGTTGGGAAATAATCTAAATAATGATCCATAGAGCTACTTAAAAAAACCATATACAATCCAACTTTGTGCTATTTAAAAAGGAAACTATTAGTTGACAAAGAGCCAACTCGTGTGTGCATATTTGTATGCATTTATAAGTACAAAAAGAGGGAAACAAAGCACAATGCAGAAGAGTATCAGAGTGTCATAATTTTTACAAACAAAGGTAGAAAATTATATTCAGATTCATTTATAAGTGTGTATTTGCCTGAACTTACATAAAATATCTACGATAGTGTAAAAGAGACACTAATGGCATAATGTATGATGTGGTTCTATGAAGGGGATCTGAATAATGGGGGAGAATGGGTGAGTGCCTGGTATTTTATTCCTTTAAATTTGAATTTATTCAAATTCAATTGAATTGTGAACCAGGTGAGCATATCATCTATTCAAAAATATATAAACAAAATATTTGTTTGAAAAAAACATTAAATGAAATTTTTATATAGACTATAAGAAAGCTTGTTTGCCCACATACCTTCTGAGGTGTTGAAGACCAGCTATCCATGTGTTGACTTGCACTGCTTAAGTCAATGTAGTTAAACAAAGACAGCAAGAAAGAGGCCTCTCAGCTTCTGTCTGTGTATGTGATTAGGCCATGGAGAGGGGTGGTGGCCATGTGACATGAGGGAGACCTTAATCCTTTTAATCTTAGATGAGGCAGGAAACAGCATGAGTGTCATGTGCAGCTTCAGGAACTAACAAGAGTCAGATTATTTAGAAGGACCTGGCTCTCAGTCAGCATCCACACAGAAGAGGGTTAGAAGTTCTGGCATTTTTATGAGCACTAAATTTTAATACACAGTGTCTCAACTAAAAAATAAGGATGAATGTATGTCACATTATGACAACTAATGTTGAAAATTCTCTTTGCATGCAAGAGCAAGTAAAATGATAAGGTTAGAGAGAGAAAAGTGTCCTGTTCAATATCTATCAAAATAGGAGAGAGGACAAAAATAAATGTTATTCTTACTGACAAATCTAACAACTGGGTGTAGAAATATATTTCTCATCTTTCCCAATCAATAATATTTAATTTTGTTGAGGGGATGCTTGAGAAGACTAAACAGTTTTCTTTGGTAACTAATGTAAGGTTTTCAGCCTGAATATCTGTTGGATTCCTGTTTTATGCTTTCAGTTCAAACACTATATTAAAGAATTTCCTATAGTTAATCATGGCTATAATCTTGGAATTTGAGTGGGTTCTTCCAGCTTCAAACTCATATCTTTAACTACTTTTGATAAATGTTATTCTGTCACACTTCTGGTTTACCTCTGTATGATGTTTTCTCAGGCAAATCATATTTCCAAGACGTTTGAATTTTATTGTCTGTATTTTTCCAAACATTCATTGTTTTCTACCTCTTAGCCATTTTTTAATCTTTTCTAGCATCTTTCTTGATTATTCATCCATGTATCTATCATGTATGGTGTTTCCTATAGCTCTGACTTCCTCTGCTACAGTGTCAATCTATGAATAATATAATAAAACTAACTGTTCTTTTCATTGTAGAGCCTGGGGTAATTGCACTGTAGAATGGCTACCTGCCATCTTCTTGTTCATAAGCACATTATAGGCTAAAAACACAGATGCCAAAGCGTGCTTACTTTTTCTGATTCTTTTAACCCAATTTGCCTAATTGCTCACTAAGATATCATTAGCTTTTCTTGTTCTTGGCTTTCAGTTTGCTCTATAATTTTTCACCTAACTTTAGACTCTTGGTTTATTTATTTTTTTATTGGCCTTTAGGAAAAGTTTTGCCAAATTAATTCCTCAACTATATCTCTTGATATTGAGTGGAATTTCAATGATTCTGCCTTCTTGTCTATTTATTACCATTTTAAAATTTCTATAATCCTGTTAAGACAATTACTTCTATTAATTTTCTACTGCTGCACAACAAATTACCACAACCTTAGCAGCTTAAAACAACATACACGTAATGTCCTGCTTCCATCAGTCAGTGTCTTGGCATATCCGAAATAGATCCTTTTCACAGGGTCTCATAAGGTTGCAATAAAGAAGAAGGGGAAGGTTGTGCATACTTGTAGTCCCAGCTACTCAGGAGGCTGAAGCAAGAGGATTGCTTGAGTCCAGGAGTTTAAGGGTGCAGTGAGCCATGACCACCCCTACTGCACTCCAAACTGGGTAGTAGAGCAAAATATTGTCTCAAAGAAAAAAAAAGAAACAAAAGGAAAAGAAAGAGTTCAAAAAAGATCTCAGCCAGGGCTGTGGTCTCATCCGAGGTTAGGAGTCATCATCTAAACTCATGTGACTATTGCCAGAATTAACTTCCTTAGAGTTATAGAACTGATGTTGACTTGCTTATTGCCAGACCAACAGCAAATCTCTTTAACCTAAATGAAGGTTCCAGTCTCTATAAAAATGTAGGCCTGATTAGGTAACTCCACCTAGTATAATATCTTTTTTGATTAGCTCAAAGTCAACTGACTAGGGATCTTAATTTTCATCTTTTTTTTTTTTTTTTTTTTTTTTAACTTTTGCCATATTCCATACTCATGGCATTGATATGCCTTCTAACACACAGGTCTCACCCACACTCAAGGTTTGGTGATTAGTCAAGGGCATGGATCATTGAGGCCTATCTTAGAATTGATCTATGGATGTCATGCAATCTTAATATAAATTCCAGTGGGTCTTTTTATTGAAATTGAACTTTGTAAATAAGGAAATACAAATGACTTACAATAGCAAAAATAACTTTTAAAAGAGGAGTATATTCGAAAGACTTAATCTTTCATTTCTATGCTTATTTCCAATACATGATGTTGGCATAAGTTGATTTATTGGAAAATACATTATTGAAACAGAAAAAAGTGTTCATAAAAATAACCACATATATATGGTCAATCTATTTTAATAAAATTTTCATGAGAAATAAGGCAAAAGGAAGAGTATATTCAACAAATGGTGGGAGACAAACTGAAAAATTAAACTTTGAAATTCTACCTCACCATACATATAAAAATATTAATTTATTGTGTACTTTAAATTTGAATTTAAAAGCTAATATATAACACTGCTAGAAAAAATAAATAAAATAATATGTTTATTGCCTTGGGTTAGGCAAGATTTCTTAGACAGAAAACAGCAATGAAATGAAAGATAAGAAAATGATAAATTGAATTTCATAAAATTAAGAAGTTATGCTCATCAAGAGACACTTTTAAGGAAATGAAAATTCAAGACACAGACTGGGAGAAATGATTTATAACGCAACTATCTGACAAATAACTTGTGTTTATGTGTTTCTGTAGAACATATTCTTTAAAACTCTTTAAATAAAATAAACAACTCAATAATTCTACAGTAGGCAGAAACTGCACAGAGAATATAGACTTAATGGCTAAGTTCATAAAATAGTGATCAGTGTTATTAATCATCTTAGTATTGCAAATTGGAAATCACAATGAGATATAATTTCAAAGCCACTAGATCAGCAATAATTAAAAGTAATAGCAACAACAAAAGTTGGTAAAAATGTTGAGCAGCTAAAAATCATCATACATTGCTGATGGAAGTACCCAATGGCAAAATCACATTAGAAATTAGTTTGGTCTCCATTTCCTATAAATTTGTTCCTTATTTTATAATCCAGTAATTCAATTTCTCAGTATTTGCACAAAATAAATTTGTGAAACACATTTACAAAAATGAGTATATAAGAATATTTACAGTATCTTCCTTTACAATAATTGTTTGTAATTTGGTTTGGAAACAACTCAATGGAAATTAAAAGGTAAATAAATAATAGAATATTGTATATTTATAGAATACAATGCTAATCAGCAAAAAAAAGGAATATACTAATGATATATACACAGTATGGATTATTCTAAAATGTATTATGTTGATTGAAAAAGAAGCCAGCCACACACACACACATACACGCTCTCTCTATATTGCATGATTTCATTAATGTAATGTTTAAGAACAAGCAAAACTAGGTGATAGTGATAGAAATAATGACACTGCTTGTCTTTCGGACAGGAGTTAACTAGAAGAAGGCATGGGGACTTTTTGAGGTGATGGCTATGTGGCTTATGTAGTGTACTGGTTTCTAGTGGTCTATGGTTTTCAAACCTGGTTTCAGATCACATCCCTACCCCCACCACTTATTTATTTTATCATTTTGGCAAGTTTTCTCATGGGATAAAAATAGTGCTCCTTCATGGGATATTTATGAGAATTGAATGACACAATCTATGCAGAGTACTTATGAACAAGTGCCCAGTAGTGGTAAGAAGTGCATAACAGTTAATAATAGTCTATTATTGTTTTGTCAGTAGTACATTAAGGCATGAAGCATGGCACTAGAGTCACTATAGTTATCTTGTTACGTATATGAAAGTAAAGCCATAGTTCTGTTTTAAAACGTTAGGATCTTATTTAAACGGTGAGACTTTTGCACTGCCAGGCAATCATGAAAAAGTCATATCTTTCAAAAGGCAGACGGAATGGAAAAGACAAACTTCAGGTAAGCTTCAGAGGTGAAATAAAATTTCCTTGTCTTTGGTAAGTAAAATATTAATTGTTGTTGAGATGTCTTACATGCAAGGAAAAAACAAAAACTAATATTATTGATTATGCAAACCAACATTTGTTTACTATATTGTTATATATATGTAACTACATATTATTATATATAACAATACTATACTGTTTACTATATTGTTTATATATAACTATATATTGTTATACATATGTTATATATATAACATATGTTATTTTTATTTTCATTTATTCTAAAAGTAAACAGTTGGCGTCGGTATCTCTATTTGAAACAGCTCGTATAACTTGTCTGAGTTTACTTTGAGTGCAGCAGAGACAATATTTGAGCTACAACTAATCTGGCTTTTTTCCCCTGGGTTTATCTGTTTGTTTCTTAAAATTGTAAACTATTATTCATTTTTAATTAACAAATAAAAATTATATATATATTTATGATGTATAACAATATTTTAAACTATGTATGCACTCTGGGATGGGTAAATCAAGCTAATTAATGTATACATTACCTAAAATATTTATCAATTTTTGTGTCAAAAACACTTAAGTCTAGTCCCCTAGTCCCTAAGCAATTATCAAGTATACAATACCTCGTTATTAATTATAGTCACCACGTTGTATAATAAATCCCTAGAAATCCTTCCTTCTAAGTGAAATGCTGCATCCTTTGAACACCATCTCTTCAATTCCACTTTCCCATCAGGCCGTGATAACCATCATTCTATTCTCCACTTCAATGAGTTTGACTTTTTAGATTCCATAGTGGAGGAAAGCTAGGTGTTGGGACAGAACAGAAATGAGTCATAATGCTTATGAAGCTTATGAAGCCAAGGAGCAGATGCTAAAAATTGTGTTTGGTTTTGCTTTTGCTTTAAAAAAAATAGGCTGTATTTTTGGTTTGTGTATCTGATAGTTTCTGTAACCATCATTTCTGTATATTCCCTTATGGTTTAATACAGTGATTTTTGAAAAGTCTACTTTATTTAGGCTCTGCAAAAAGAAAACAGTGAGTGGACATGTATGGCTAGTTTGCCAAAAACAATAATATTTTTAATAATAATGATAATAGCTAGAAACTTTTAGGACTTTACATAAACCATAGCTCAAGAATGTCATATGCATTATCTCATGTGAGAAGCCAAACAGAACTCCACAGTATGCACTGTTGTGGTGGTAGATGCCATAGATTGGCTACTTCGACAGTATTTCTGATTTCTCTTTATTGTGCTTTCTTTGGGAAGCTGAAATGTTACTTTTTTGAAGCTCCTTTGACACCGTTTCTTTCCATTTTTTTTTTTTTTTTTTCTTTGAGAGTATGTCAAATTGATGCATTTGCACATAATTAGAACTCAGAACTATACGGGAGAAAGGCAAAGCACAAGGCTTACATTTTGGTGGCATCCGTCACATGGTTCACTGGGCAGAAGCTTTCTAATGCCATGATTTACTATACCTCCATATCAGTTTTCCACATAATGGGAGAAACATAGGAGAAACAATAAAATTCTGGGGCTTGATAGGTTTCTGAAAGTTCAGCCTAAACCTGGTTCCTTTTTTTATTTAATACATTTTATAAGCCTCTTAAATCTTTCTTCTTAAACTAGCTAGCCTTTTTTGTGTTTTTGACAGAAACTTTATAGATACATTTATTATTGCTTTGTTGCAGAAGACGAAAATGAAGCATACAGAGCTCAAGCATATTACTAAGAAAATTTCACTGGAGCAGTACACTATAAGAGACATATCATGGCTATAAGATTAATGACAACCATAGGTTCCACTCAATCATCTTGCAGGGCCTACACCACATGTCACTTAGCAGCACGATACAACCTGGCCTGGGGACATAATGCTCATAAACCTTAACACAAAACTTTCAAGAATAGCTTAAACTTTTTTCATGAAAGAAACACTTGGCAACTGACCAGGTCTGAATAACAAGTATAGAAATAGAAAAATAATTTCTCAAATCCTGAGAATGAGCTCCAGATGGGGTCCCTCCTGGTTCCTGGTCATCTGACCCCTTCACATTATGTAGTCCATGCCCCTCGCCTGCTCCTGCTATCCATCCTATAGGAGAATTTCCAGAATAAGCTGCCTGAAAATCAGGCAATATCGGAGGTTTTTCTTTGGCACAAAGTGAATGGAAGGGGAAAGTTCACCCCTGGAGAGGCTGCTCAACTAGAAATGTCTGAGATCCCCCCCCTAAACAAAGCAACTAGTAAATACTAGAGCCAGGAATACAAGTATATCTATCTGCAGAACCCATACTAAACCTCTGCCTTATATTCCTGTTAATCAAAGTATATAGAGGGCTACACATTCCTAAAGATCGGCTGTGTATCCCTAAGGACTGACCAGCAGTAGTTAAAGCTGGTAGGTGTAAGAGTATGGTGAGCAATAGAAAAGTGATGTTGAAATATTGGACAACTTGGTATTTGCAACTGAAAAACTCCCTTCCAAAATCAATTTTAAATAATTCTGATTGTTGCTTTACTATTAAATAGAGTTTTGTATTACACAGTTGTACTCCTCATTTGGGACAGAATTTTATAGTTTAAACATTTTTCTTGTCTTAACAAATGACGATAACAATTCAATAGCTTTTACACTGTCCTTCTTTAATTTTTTTTTAATAGAAGAAGACTACTGATACAAGTCAATGTAGTGTATTTATTTAAACTCTCCTGAGATGGACAGAGTAGAGAGAATAGTTGACGATTTAAACATGATAATATGTGGCATTAAATAAGCTCTAGTGTTCCACTTACAAGACAAATAAGCTAAGCCATCGTTTTATTTATTTGAGAGTCAGTTTTCTTCACATGTACAATGGGATAATGATGCTGTTGAACTCAGGGATGAATGAGGTGCAAATCATATAAGGTAATAATATTTGTTATGTCATCTCATGCCTTTCATAGCCATTTCAGTGTACTCAGACACAAATCGTAGGCTGGTGACTTGAAACATACTTAGAATCCTGAAGACATATAGATTGTCAAATTTGGGACAATAGATGCAAAATGAATACAATTTGTCTTAGTCCATTTGAGGGGCTATAACAAACTACCATAAACTGGGTGACTTATAAACAACAGAAATTTACTCCTCACTGTTCTGGAAGCTGAGAAGTCCAAGATCAAGGTGCTGGCAGATTCGATGTCAGGTGAAGACCTGCTTCCAAATTCAGATTGGTCCTTCTCGATGTGTCGTCACAAAGTGGAGGGAGACAAAGCAGCTCTCTGGGGTCTCTTTTATAAGAATGCTAAAACCATCCATGAATAGTGCTCTGCCCTCAAGACTTAATTAATTCCCAGAGGTCCTACTTCCCAATACAACCGTATTAGACATTAGGTGTCAACATATGAATTTTGTGAGGACATAAACACTCAGGCCATAGCACCATTCAATATATGAGGCAAAAAGAAAAAGAAAAACAAATAAGCCAAGGCAAAAAGAATTATACTGTAATTTAGAAAGCTGTCAATGAATATGCAAGTAGCTCCCCGACTGTGTAAAATATTAATGGCAGCTTCTTTAGTCCAAATATAGTAACAAAATCGCAAGTCGTTGTCCATGAATAAGGTACCATATTGTTAACACTTAGAAAAATGACTGTTGTTACATCCAATTTGTTGTATGTAAGAAATAAATTGGATTGCATCAATACATGAGCAGACAAGTCTTTTTGTCTGAATGTGTTAGCTGAAACAAATAGAACAATTATGTTAAAAAGGCATCCAAGAGAAATATAATGATTCCCTGTTTCAAATAGCCCAGGATGTAATTATTAGAACTGATTAAGCCTTGCTTTATTACAATTACGGTAATATAGTTCCAGTGATTTAGGGACATGTTTCAGATTTTCAATCTAGAGATAGCTCATTTTCAATAAGAATCAATCAGCATCAATTGTCTAGAAACAGAAATAGTTTATGAAAATGAATTAGGGATATGAAAAAGGGAAGATAGTGTCTAACATTTATCTAGCACTTACTGTGTACCCAACTTTTAGATTAAGTACTTTGCATGCACTATCTCATTTAATTTTCATTGTAACCGTTTGTTATAGCTCTTAACTAGGTCCTTTATAATTGAGAAAATTGAGAATTGGGATAGTGCATAGATTGTTAATGACAAAAGTGAGTTTTTAACCCAGGTCTATCTGCTTCCAAAGCCTTATTCACCACAGGACCTTGACTTTCAAAAAGGGCAGATTTTGAGCCCACCCTGGAAATTGTTTATTGCAGAAACATAATTGTACAATATTTCCAACCAAATAACTTCCAAACTCAATGCATTAATTTGAAAATATGCTTTCATAACAGAAAAAAGAAAGTCTTGGAGAAAACATAATTTTGTAAGTTGGGAAGGATATAGGGATCATCTATACTTACTGTCTTCATATTTGGAAGACAAAACATTCATGTATTAAATAATTCACTTAAAGAACATGTCTTATTTTGGGCATTATACTAAATGTGAGTAGGCATAAACTGGTGAGGGGATATGTTAAGTCATGGGGATAGTCATTAACTAGTATCAGTCTGGCCCACAACATATGAACACCTCTGTTTCCTAAAAGATATACCTATGCATGTATATGCAAACATGCAACCAAAAAGGTGAAGCTTTTCAGGTTGTGGTATCCTAATTCTGTATACAATGTTTTACTACTTTTATCTACAGTAATATAAATTCACCATTACTATAATTCTCCCTGGATATATTTTATCATTTCTACATATATGCAAAAACACAGGAATATATTTTAGTAACATATCTGCTTATCAAGAGAGTTGTTCATATATTGAACATTCAGCAAATATTTACTGAGGAACAACATGTATGAGGTACTATTCTAGGTGTTTTAGAAATTTCTATGAACAAAACAGACAAAGCTCTTTGTCTTTATGGAACTTGAATTCTAGTATGGGAAATACATGCAAAACAATGAAAATAAAGATTTGTAAAGTATGTCGCATGTTAGAAGGTGAAAAGAATATAAAGGGTGATAGGTCTTGTTGGGAAGTGGTATTGTAGTTTTCGTTGGTGATAAGTAGAAATATTTAATGCAAAGTCCCTAAGGAAAGACCATTCGTAGCATAAGTGATAGGTATGGAGTTATGTAGAGTAAAACCAACTCCTTAAATTTTGCCCGTAACTATGGTCATGAACACATTCTTTTTTTTTTTTTTTTTTTTTTTTTGTCCTAAATATTTTTATTCTCAACAATTTGAGATTTACAAGTGATCTGGGAGAAAGAGTAGACATACAAATGAGCTAGTCTTGGATTTATTTGTAAGGTTCATAAACATGATTCATAGGAAATAAAAACTCAAACTTACTAGCTTAAACAAAAAAATCTTCTCTCAGTTTCTGAGGGGCAGGAACCTAGGAGGGATTTAGTTGTAGTGATCTGGCTCAGGGTCTTTCATGAGGTTTCAGGCAAAATGTTGGCCAGGCCTTCAGTCAGCTGAATGCTTGTCTGGGGCTTGAGAATCTGGTTGGAGGCCTCACTTCTTCATTGGTTGAGAAAGAATGAATTAGTTGGCTTGGGCTATGACAACAAGGTACCACAGACTGACTGGTTTATGAAACAGAAATGTACTTCCTGACAGTTTTGGAGTCTCAGATTGAGGTGCCAGTCCATTAGATTCCTGGTGAGGCCTCTTCCTGGCTTGTAGACCTGCTTGCTATGTCCTCATGGCCTTTCTTATTTTGTGAACACATTCTTATTACATTTTGTTGCAGATTCCTATCTGAAAATTACCCACTGGTAAAGTCATAAGGAATGTCAATATTCATAGAAAACACAAGCACGCTTTATGCATTTTGGAACAATAATGGGCCAATTTGCCTCACAACACCATCTGCTTTCTAGTTACTTAACTCATTTAATCATTTTTGTTTATATCAAAAAGTCACAATATTTTGAATCAAGGTATACATAATATAATGCAAAACAGCACTTGAAATTCCACTACATTAAGGTTCAGCAATTGGTTTGAGACATTACTACTTAAAAATGTTTTACGCATGTTGCCCTATAGGGAATCAGTCTCACATTTTAACTGTCTTAACTGTGGTCTGCCATCTACTGAGTGGAAGAGTGCCAACTCAAGCCACAATACTCTGATCTTAAATCTTTTGTTCTTTGCACTACTTTGAGGTAACAATTTTCTCTTCTACTTTGTCTGGAAGTATTATGTATTCTTCTTCTTCTTTTTTTTTTTTTTTCCAGAGAATATACTTTGTCTCTAAATACTTTTCCAACTAAGTTTAGAACCCAAAAAGAGAAAACAGATGGTGACTTCTTCATAGTACCCTAGCTTTTCAAACCATGTCAAAGGTACCAGTAGACAATATCCAGTATGCTCCAGTATGCTCTATATCTATATAAAACACTCATTCTGGAACGTTTTATATAATGTTCCATTTTGAGCTTCTAGTTCTCCAAATATTATCTGTCAAAAAGATGGTTCTGAGGTATTTAGATGACACTGTTTATTTTTTTATCAATAAAGACATCAGAATTATTAAAGGCATCAGAATTATTATGTTTTGTAATTGCATTTTCGGCATACAGATAAAAAATAAAAACATGGCTCTTGACTCTAAGTCAAACTCTATACAATTTCATAAAAGAAAACTGAAACATCCCACACTTTTGACATAGTTCATTTTATGATTATGATAACAATGGATATGTTTTTTGAAGCACCAAATTTACATGTGCACAGACACACATATATAAATATTTAATCCTATATTTTAGTTTGTATCAGGTAGTATGCTTTCAACTATCAACGTAAATGATTTATAATCATTTAGTGAAGGAATTTATCATCTAGCATAAAAGACATATATGACTCTTCAGTTTCAAGATCAGTTAAATACAAAATGTTGTCAACAAAAATTTATTTCCTTGTACTTATGTATTTATTTTTCATAGCTCTCTTTAGGGTGTTAGCTTACTCTTTTGATCATACCAGATTCCTTTCCATAGAAACTGTACCAATTACTCTCTTAACTACAATGACTATACTGGTTTCACCACACTCTTACAAACACAAAGTATTAATTTTGTGTATGTGTGTTTTAATATCCTGTATAACAGTGACAGAGTGATGCAGCATAAGAAAGACCAGCCATTACTAGTTTTGAAGATGGAAGGGGACCTCAAGCCAAAAAATGAGGGCATCCTCTAGAAGCTGGAAAAGGCGAGAAAAACATTTTTTTTTTTTTTCTCAAGAGCCTTCAGAAGGTCTTGCTGAGACCCATTTTGGTCTTTTGACCTCCAGAATTGTAAGAGAAAAAGTTTGTGTTAAGGCCATAATAAAATCCTATGTAAAAAGAGTTACACAAATATAATAAAATGTTTTATTATTTCACACTTTACATGATATGCTCCCTTCTGATATGCTCTAGAGGTCAAATCTTCTAACTTATAACCTAGATCTCTGGTAAATATTCAGATCCCCAGACCCCATACCTGACCTCCTGAATCAGAATCTCTAGAAGTAGAACCTGAGAATCTGCCCTTGGAATTCTTATGATCAAAGAAATTGATCAAATAAATTGATTAATTGAAACAATTTTCTAAACTGTAAAGTCTGGAAGAATATTAAGTTTGCATCAGGTTAAAAGCCTCACCTTCCTACTTGAAGCGAAGCTACTCTCATATAAAGAGAAAAATAATGAGAATTTTATGCTTTTGACAAAAATAGCTTACTGTGAACCTCAAAACATCAACAGTAGAATTTCATTGGGACAGTATAGAATGACAAGTTGGAAGAGAGCAGTGGTGTCCTCCTTATGTTTTCCAAGCTCAGAGCCTAGAGACAAAAACAGTCAGCTTGTGTACTTCAAGAGCCTGCAATGACAAAATTAATTTATAAGTCAAGATGAAGGCCAATTTTAAACATCTTTAAACCTTTTTTTTAAGATGTCAAAACAAAAATAATTACATGCAAAAGAACCAAGGTACTTCCCTGCATTTCACCTCTCCTTTGAGAGGACGTTGAATACTGTTAGTCAATAATATGCTCATTAGTTTTCTATATTTTCTCATTTTCCCTTTGGGGTCTTCCTTGAAAACAGAAAATGATTTCTGTGCCCTACCAAAATATGCCACAGAGCATATTGAAAGTGAATCAGGCCTAGAACTGAGAGAAGAGGTTGAAATTATAGCAGCTTTGAAGCTTCTGTTGTAGACACCATCATTGTTGGAGGCTTCTCAGAACACTGTGACAATTAAGTCGTCTTCTTTATACTGTCATAAATTAAATTCAAGTCCAGGTTCATTATGGGTGGAAAGGAAGGACTGAGGAAAGTTTGAGGCTCAGGAGATCTTTTTGAAGGAAAGGGGCTACTTACAATTTTGGAATTATAGAGTGGAAAAGTGAATGTCCAGCAGACTTGGGATCACATAAGGAATTCTGTCTCTAGCAATGAAAGGGAGGCTAGACAGAGCCTGGCATGTCCTCTGACATAGAGACTAGACAAAGAGGACATGAATGCACTTTCAAGTTGGTAGGATGTAAGACAGGACTCTGTCTCCTTCCCTCTGTTGTAGAGTTGATATTATTTCTGGGCTGCAAAGTTCAATGACGTGACTGAATTTCCTTTAATAAGTTCTCCTCCTTCATGTTAATGGGTGGGTGGAGAATTCTTTAAAGTACTGAGTCTGAATTACAAAAAGCTATGTTATGAGAAATAGATACACTCTTGTCTTCCTCACACAGTGCATCTCTCTTGATGGTACTGTCACCACTGACTACTTCTTCCCTGCCACAATTATTGTCTCACAATTCCATCATAATTCATAATTGCTCCTCTACAATTATTGTATATTGTATAGTTTTAGTGTTTATTGTGTGTTCTTTTAGTCATTGAATGAACTACAACCTGCACATCACAATTGGTAACATGGAATACCTCTGAGGAAGTAGCGCCTTTGGTAGCTACTTCTCTCTGGAAGGCAATCACTGTGATCGCAGAGTAAGGAATACTTTTCCTGCCTCTGACTCCTTTTGCCTTCTTAGCTCACTCATCCATTCATTCAATGCATTTTTGTTGTTTGTTTGTTTGCTTGTTTTTGCTTTTTGAGACAGAGTCCCCTCTGTCGAACCATGGCGTGATCTCAGCTCACTGCAGCCTCTGCCTCCAGGGTTCAAACAATTCTCCTGCCTCAGCCTCCCGAGTAGCTGAGACTACAGGCACACACCACCACACCTGGCTAACTTTTTGTATTTTAGTAGAGATGGTGTTCCACCGTGTTGCCCAGACTGGTCTCAAGCTCCTGAGCTCAGGCAATCCGCTCACCTCGGCCTCCCAAAGTGCTGGGATTACATGTGTGAGCTACCGAGCCCAGCCATTCAATGCACTTTTATTGAGTGCTGTTTAACTGTGCATAAACATAATTAATGTTTTAAGAATAAAAAAGTGAGCAAAACAGACAAAAATCCCTCATGGATCTCATATTCTAGAGGTGATGACTGGCAATAAAATGTAAAAATAGGTAAAACATGTATGGTAAAAACTAAGGAGAGAACAAATAAACTAGTGAAAGAAGACACGAAATATGCAGAGGTAGATGTTTAAAAATTTAAGAGAATGGCTAGGGTTAGGCCTCTTTGATGAATTGACTTTTGATTGAAGATCTACAGACAATCCAGGAACAAGCCATGTAGACCTTGAAGTAAACAGAACTATATAGACATGGGAAGCAGAAAATGCAAAGTCCTTGAGATGGAATCAAGCCAAGCCAAGAGCAACAAGGAAGTCAGTGGTTGGAATAAAATATGTGGTGGGGACAGTAGAAGAAGGACTGGTGAAAGATAGCAGTAGAGGACTTTCTAGATCATATATAGCTCTAGGTGAGATGGAAATCACCCACTCCTCAATGAGTTTGAATGAAGGGGTGGCCTGCCCCTCCACACCTGTGGGTGCTTCTCGTTAGGTGGGACGAGAGACTTGAGAAAAGGAAATAATACACAGAGACAAAGTATAGAGAAAGAAAAGCGGGACCCAGGGGACCAGTGCTGTGTTTTCAGAGGACCCACACTGGCACCGGCCTCTGAGTTCCCTTAGTATTTATTGAGAATTATCTTTATCATTAAAAGGATAAGGGAGTGGCTGGACAATAGGATTATTGTAGGGAGGAAATCGGCAGTAAGACATATGAACAAATCCTTGTAACATGAATAAGTTTAAAAGAAAATGCTGTGCCTTGAGATGTATATGCGACATCTCCATAAACCTTTTAGCAGTATTGCTCCAGCAAGTCCCACCTTATTCTTAAATGTGTTTTCTCCTTACTCAGTAAACAAGACACACAATGGGTATTACCCGGAGATGTTCCAATCCCAGGGAGGGGCAGGATTTTTAACCATCAAGCTTCTTTCAGGTACTTGTTTAACAAAGACACATCCTGCACAGCCCAATATCCTTTTAACCTTAAATCACCTTCGCACATGTCTCTTGCAAGGACAAAGTTGGGGGTAGGGTTACAGATTAACAGCATCTCAAATACAGAACTAAATGGAGTCTCTTATGTCTACGTCCTTCTATATAGACAAGGTAACAAGCTGATCTCTTTCTTTTCCCCACATTTGAACAACAATCTGGGGCATCCCTCAAGAAACCATTGGCATGTCTCTACCAACCTTTTAATTTGAATGTCTTACTTCCCGGTTCTGCAGTTTTGACTAAGTATATCCTCTAGCTTTGATTTTGGCTGTGTGTGTTGGTATGTGTGTGTGTGTGTGTGTGTGTGTGTGTGTGTGTGTGTATTTAGTGTTTAGACTTTCCTTAAAATATTGAGTTTGGTTTATCTCTCTGGCTCTTTTTGCTCCTCTTTGCTTTAAGTTGGTATCCCTTGCCATAACCTTTTCTCACACTAAACAGATCTTACAAAAGACCATGCAAAAACTCTTGGGTCAGCCTTTTCTGCTGCCTTTCCAGGTAAGTAGTTGTCCTGATATTCAGAAGAACAATTAATGCATTTTCCAAGTTAGGGATCAATACTTCATGTGGGTAGCTGAAAGCAGGTCAGGTATGAAATTTTGTATGGTCTCTGTGTGGAAAGGAAGTAGGGATATTTGAAAATGTTTATATGATAATAATGTAGCTTATAGATGCTGGTTAGTCACTGTGGTTATCTGTGGCAGAACTTTATTGATTATAGATCCAGAATTCATTCGCTGATCCCTTTATCTAAGGCTATCTAGATATTCAATGAATATCCATTGGTCTGCTCATATGCCCAGAGATTAAGATCTGGTTAATTTAAGTCATTCTGCACATTTTATTTCTCTGGTGACAGTGATAATGGACCAGTGTAGAGTAAGCAAGCCAGTTCAAACTGTAAATGTTAGGAGACTTGTTTAGAATACTAAGGCAGAGGTGTTCTTTTTTGTTCTAGTTCTGATTGTATCTTTTGTTAAGTATCTTACTTCCCAATTCTTTGTATAACACTGAATATAAGGGAGGAAATTTTACTTTTTAAATTCACACATGATCAACATTATTGCATTTTTTTTAACTAAGAATATAGACTATAAGAGGAAGAGTCTTGCTTAGCAAAAGAGTACTTCTTTTTTTCCTCTCTGTGGGTGTTTAGTTCATTTTTAGCCTGAACTTACTCTGCTTGTCTGACCCCACTGAAGATCAGAAGAAGTAATCAGTACTCTCCAACAGCATGAATTTTTCTCACAATCTCCCAATATTGTGCCCTTCCAAGCCATGGTTTATGTCCTAATACACAAAGGTAAAAATGTAAGCCATTGCACAACACCTAATAAGGATCATCAACTTCCCAGCCTGAAATAAATTCTGACAGTTCTCTACCCTGTACTTCCTGTTCAGTTAGCCCATTACTGTCTGATGCCAAACCTTATATCATATAGGACCCCTACAGTTGCATATTACATTCATGCCTCTCAAATTGTTGTAAACAATAAGGAAATTTATTTACTCATGTAACTGGAAATAAGAGCTAGGATGCACTATGGAGTTTGTGGATCCAGAAGCTCAATAATGGCATCAAAGATCTAGTTTCTTATTCTTTCTTTTGCTCTGACAACCATAATATTAGCTTTATCCTAAAACTGGCTCATCTTGTAGATGAATAATGATGATCCACAATAATTAAAGGGATGTATTTACTCAGTCATGTGCAGTAAAGGGAAAATTGTTTCTCAAACAGTATTCTGAATAGGAAACATACAAATGTCCATTTTCAGGGAGTAATTCTAGTAGTTTTTAGTGAGAATTTAAAATCCACTGGAAGAAACCATGGGATGAAAAATAGAGAAAATATATAATTAGCTCAGAAATGGGAAATCAAGATTCAGGAAAGATGCCAGCAGACATAGCTAGGGCCCAGAAACCATCTAATTCAATATAATTCTGTTGGGTAGTGTTTCTGGACCAGAATAATTTTTCATAGAGCAAATACCATGAAGACAATAAAAATGCAATTGGCTACCTTGAGCATTGACTGAAAGCACATTTGTTAGTATAAGCCCCAAACCACTAGTCAGAGAAAAAAAGACATCTGAAGAAACACTGATCGCATCAGTTTAATACATTGTTAGTCAGAAGTCAAGTTCTAGGGTTGGATGAATAGAGCTCTCATTCTAGATCACTACTTACCAATTTTTTGGTCTTGCAAAACGTATTTTATTTCTGGAAACCTTAATTCATTCCACCATAAAATGGAGATAAGTGTACCAACCTTGACAGTTTCTGTATTCTATAAGGCAAAGAATGCAAAGTGCTTAAGCAAAAGTAAATTTTTATAATAAGTGCTCAATACATGCTGGCTATTAGTACTATATTTTAATGCAAAGAACTTTTTTGTGTATAGTAATTACTTACGTTAAATACAGTCTCATGCTGAGACTGACATATTCATTTTGCACTAGTAGGCCCATTAGCAGATTAAAGATCCTGATATCATCACATTGTTGTGTGTTCAGCTGGGGTACTGGTGAGAATGCTCCTAATGGTTGCTTCAGATTACATCAGCAGAATGCTTACAACTTCAGTGCTCTGACTCTGTAAGAGATTTCTGGAAGTGTTCCTGGGATCTCTTTGCAATTTTATTATCATTGGTAGTACCATTTAGGGCTTTCTCAAACTAATTGAGTTGTTTGTGTGCCTGCAATTAATGCACTCTGAAGGTCCCTCTAGTTATAGGTATAAATTTGCGGATATGGCGGAATTCTTAGAAGGCATTTAACAGGTAGTGCTATGGGACCAATAAGCAAGAAGGGGACTGAGAAGCAAGCCAAATGAGCAACTCCCCAGAAAAGTGGCTGTCTCAGTCATCTAAATATGACTTATGTGCCTTGGCTGCTTGAAATTTGAGCCTCCTTCTTCTGACAGCAGCACTGAAAACAGCAGATGGGAGCAAGGATTTCTGATCATATTTAACTTTAACTGTTCCTTGGAGCAGCCAGTGCACCTTTTCTCCTACCCATCTGTGTAAACAGAACATGCAGTTCTCTGTTCTACTCACATAAAAGACTTTCTCTGAGTTTAAAGTGCTTTATAGTTTAGAACCTTGAAAGAAAATGTATTCCTTAAGGGAATTTTATCACAAAGAAGGGAAATAAAATTGAGGAATTTTTGTATTTGGGCGACCTATTGCGATTTGTTTTTTCACTGACTCCATTCCCTGTTCTAAAGTCATTTGTTTCATGAGTTTTCTAGGTCCCACTTCAGGAGTGCTATTCTCAGCAGGGGTAAATTTGTAAGAACTTAAAACTTCCATATAGCCCAGATGTACACAGATATATCTTCATTCTGTTAAGGAAGCTATAATTTTAGAACAAATCAAAATAAAACCAAATTCAGATGAAAGAATGCTAGACTCTTGGGCATTGGGACAGTAGAAGGGTTTTTGGAACAGAGGCTAGACTTCACACATGGCCCATTGCACAATTTCAGGGACTACCAAGAAGATTTTATTTTATATAAATTTCTCTCCCCTGAGCTTTGCTACAGGAAGTATCATCCCGGAGAATAGAATTTGAATGGCGCTCTCTAGAGTTTGCAACACGTTCCTGTGACTGTGGTTCCTTAAACAGTTCAATTTAAGTAGTTTTTAAATTTTAAAAAAATTCATTAGCAAATAAAGATTGCATATATTTAAGGTATACAATGTGATTATTGGATATATGTAGACATTGTGTAATGATTAGCACAATCAAATTGTCATGAACTCTGTTCTTCATGAAGAACACGAAGCATTGTTCTTCATGGTATTGTATAAAATTATGACATCAAAATATTATCAAAATATTATCTCTTTAATTTGTAGTTTCTTTTCTCTACATGTACCCCTATTATTCCATTTTATGAGTAATACAATATTTTTAAACTAAAAATTTTATATGTTTATAGCTTTTAGAACATATTTCTTTGCTTTTTGAATGAAGAGATCTGCAGCTTCATACTGCTATAGGCCCTGCAATCTATGTAGCCGGCCACACACAGAACACACAAATGTAATAAACAGACTTGTTTAGAAAATCTAAGATCAAGGTGTATCTTTACCACTCACTACGTGACCTTGGACAAGTCATATGCTCCTGTCTGCCTCAGTTTCCTTGCCTCTAAAGTGTGGATATAAATGTATAGTTCACAGCATTCATGAATGTAGGATTTAAAAATAATATAAACATGCAAGCACTTTGTAAATGCTTTAGAATTATCAAAATGTAAAAGTGATATGTTGGACAACTTCCCTAAGTATACTAGAATTACTTATTGATCATGCAAAGTTGAACTTTTTTCTACTGCATGGAGAAGGGCACCAGCGTGACAGAATCTTAATAGTATCTACAAAAGGGGCATTTGAGGCAGATAACTAGAAGGTGTTGGTGTCTGGAGCCCAGTGATTTATGGTGGGTCCTTCCTTGTGGAGCTTTAGTTGAGATTTGTCAGATTGGTGACAGCATAGGATTGGTGGACATGAGGAGGCCAAAATTTAAATGTTGACAAGAAAACAGTTGTTTGATAAAAAGGTGGCTTGCCCAGTTGATTGATCCATTGTCCTCAAAAGGCGGCTGATGTAGTAGTCTATTATTCAAATAAATTAATATTCACTAAATTCCTAAAGCATTCAGTAAAGGTATTTGCTGGTTTATAGTCTCATCTCCCAGAAAGAGTTTTCTCAAACAAATAATATAGTCATGTTGATGAAGATAGTCTCCATTCTTACTCCTGATATTTAAGCTATATAGATGCAGGAATATCTATTCTCAAGAATTACTACACTTTTCAGTACAAAATATACATTGATATAACTATGATGTAATGTGAAGTTTTGACTATTACCCAACCAATAATCTGAAATAAAACTATCCAGGATTTACCATATCAATGAGTTCATCTTTGTGGGTAAGCTGTCTCCATGTAGGCATAGTTCTGGCATGAGTCATGTGGTCACAATAGTGGGTGAAGCTCTGCCCTGTGACTTGAAAATCTGTAAATTGTAACTAGACACCTGTGCTTACATGCAGTAGACAAACAGATGTTCTTAAAATCCTAGCAAGTTAGCAAATAATCATGTAACCTCATATTACCCTAATTTCACGTTCAAATCTAAGATACCAATTTCAGTCCTATAAATACAAGAGATAAAAAGATTCATATTCTCAGGACAACAAAAGCCAGTTATCTAGACCTGAAGTAATGTAAATGAAATTGTTGAGTCTGTCATTTGGTGAAGTAAAAGCGTCAGTGTGTTCACAAATCTGTTTGCATTGTGTGATATCTAAGCTCTACATTTATGATATTTATGATGCAAATTCTAGTAGGCAAAGTGCAAGTGAAATCAATACAATTTTGCTTAGTATTCATGCAACAGATGCCATCTGTACAATATTCTTTGAGATGACGTTTAACAGAACTATAGAAAGTAATGACTGTTCAAATATAAATGATGCTTTTGATTTTAACTGAAAAGCAACCCTAAACACAAAAGAAGTGACAATTATGTCAGTTCTGAAGAAATTCCTATGTATTTGAAACTGCAAAAGTTGAAAACACTTATTCACCCATGTAAACTTACAAAAAGAGCGAGCAGTCATTGTTGTATCATAAAGAGCTATTAATTCCAGAGACGTCTGCAGTAATACTCAAGGAACTGGCAGTGTTTAAGAGAGTATTTCATATTATTTTCTAATTGCACCATCAGATGTTTGCCACTCTAATTTCTAATGCCTTAACTCCTCTCCAGCTTTACTGAGATTAATACCTGACAGTAAGGATATACTAGGACTTCCGTTATAGGGAGGAATAAAAAACCTAAACAGATGAAAACAACAATCAAAATAGCCACTGATTCTCTGCTCAAAACACCAACTCTGCTGCTATTTTGGGTTTATTTCATGAAATCATAGGAAAGCAATGCTTCGCGTCTGTACCTTAAATTCAATGTTGTAATCACATATGTCCTCTAGACACAGTTTCTGCTGACAAAAGAACTAAAGGAGTTGAGCAGCCATAACATATTATTCAGGGCAACAGGGTGTCCCCTAGCAAAGATTGCCTTGTAGAAAGGTTCAGCAGATGGCAGAAATAGCCCCACTCTAGTACAATAAACATTCTCAATTATTGGCTGAAACACCACGAAGGATGAAGGGGATGCAACACAGGCTCCAAAGTAAATCCCTGCGTGTAGCAGCTGCAGAATGTCAGCTGGTAAATTCTTTCTAGCAGCTTCTCTTGAAGACTAGATTGAGTAGTATGTCCTCATGACTACAACAATTATACCTTGTTTCTCATATCAACTTATTATTTTTGTTAGTTACTAATTTCCCTCTACTTTTATATTATGTAGAAATTCTCTTAACTTGCAGATTTTCGAGGAAGAAATAATTAAGTGTGTAATATTTTCTATGTTCAAATGAGTCATGAACATCATGGGTTACCCAGACAGTTTCTTTTCCTGGTTAAACCAGACTAGTGTTTAGTCCATTATCATTCTCCCTTACTACCACACTGCCTATAACATCATTTGTACTCATCAACTGATGCACAGGATCTAACTGAGTGATGCCTAAAATGGGTAGTGGTGAATACTGGCAGAAATTATTACCCCATAACTCAGTTTTAAACTTTACTCAGGAAGGAGCATAAAAGATGGCAAATGAAATCTGGAAATTGACAACCTGTAAGAAAAACAAAACAAAACAAAAACAAAAACAAAAAAAACCCTATCCACTTTTCAGAAGCCTAAAGTCTCATGTAGATTTTTAAATATTCTCATATTTTACTGAAAAGCAAAAATACAGATTTTCAGAGGTTCAGAACTTACTGAAGCTCCTGGCTTTCTAATAGCAAGGATGCCAAAGGGAAAGTTTGAAGATGCTGGCAAGCACATGAAATAAAAATTGGTGAGTAGGTTTGCATTCTATCCAAAATAGACATGCTGGAAATAAAAGGCATTGACACATTTCAGTGTTTTGCTATTTCAAGCACTATAACCAATACAAAATGTTATAACAATTTCATTGCAATTGTAGTGTGAACTTACTTAAAAACCACAACCCATTTCTTGAGCCACCTTACACAAGTGCGCTACTATCATGCTAGAAGTTACTGCTGTGTTCATGGGAACTTGAATTCCGTTTTGCCGCTTGAAATCTAGTTGCTAAGTGCTCAGTTCAGGGAGCACAAGAGAACTTCTTGAATTGCTTTAGCTTTCTAATGCATGTCATATATCATTGGTTTCTTTATATATGAAGGGTAAAAAATAATTTATATCATGTTTTATCTACTAGTCATCATTATTTTGTTTGAATTTTAACAATGTTAGAGCAAAACAGGTAAATAATGTATGACTTGCCTGATGAAATGGTCGATACTACTCTTTTTTTTTTTTTTTTTTTTTTTTTTTTTTTGAGATGGTGTCTCGCTCTGTCTCCCAGGCTGGAGTGCAGTGGCCGGATTTCAGCTCACTGCAAGCTCCGCCTCCCGGGTTTACGCCATTCTCCTTCCTCAGGCTCCCCAGTAGCTGGGACTACAGGCGCCCGCCACCTCGCCCGGCTAGTTTTTTTTTTTTTTGTATTTTTTAGTAGAGACGGGGTTTCACCCTGTTAGCCAGGATGGTCTCGATCT
The DNA here is from genome assembly GCF_002776525.5 of Piliocolobus tephrosceles. NCBI lineage: Eukaryota > Metazoa > Chordata > Mammalia > Primates > Cercopithecidae > Piliocolobus > Piliocolobus tephrosceles. Next base: position 140,121,069 of record NC_045436.1, on the reverse strand, counting down.
CCTGCCCTTGTGATCCGCCCGTCTCAGCCTCCCTAAGTGCTGGGATTAAATGGTAGATACCACTCTTAAGATTATTTTTTGAAAAATGAAATTGTAAAACTGTGCAAAATAAATTATTTTAGAAGTTAACATTTGTTAAGTATCTATTAGACCCTAGGGTTTTTCTATACATTATTTAATTTTATGTCTGTCATCTTTCCTTTCTTTTCTCCTTTGCTCTTTCCATCCTTTCTCCCTCTTTCTCTCTCACACCCTCTTTTTCAACACCCCTTTCTTTGTTCCATCACTCTTCTTTTCTCAAGTGGCAAAATCAAAGCAAAGCAAATTGCATTATTGGTAGCTGAGGGTGTCCTAATATCACCACCCCTACTGCCATTCCCAGCAGAAAAAACTCTAATATGGGGAGCTTCACCTTGAGGCCCAAATAGGAGGACAATTAAACTTCCTGAAAATATAAACCTCAATCCCAATTATTTTTTACACTCTAGGAAGCCACATAGTTAACCAGAAGAGTAAGGTCCACCCAGAGCGTGGGTAGAAGATGAAAGAGAAAGGAATATTCATTCCTCTAATTTTCAGTTTTGGAGTGACCTTAGTTTCCAGTAAGAGAACCAACTGGTCTTTATTAAATATTAAAAAATGGATTAACTCTTTTTGGAGAAACAAAGTTTGGGAGTATGAGACATGGCTTGAAGAAGGAGTGGAGAGAGCTTTTTCTCTTTCCAACAGGAAACTTTTTTTGTAACAGCATTATATCAAATACATCAAAATCTGCAAAGCACCAGAATCAATAGATACATAAGGGGAAGATTTGGGGAAAGAATCATGCTCTTATATAACTGTAGGAATGCAGATTGAAATAATATTAAGCAAATTCAACTGCAGCAGAAATTCTACAATGATAATGTATATTTTTGAATATAATGTGAAATCAATCAGTTTGTCCATGTAACTATTTGTTCAACAATTGTATTAACGTCTTATCAAACATCGGTATGTCAATCAGGTTGTGTTGGAGGTAAATGCTGAGGTACAGTTAGTCATAGTAGAGTTGTATTTGGCATGTAATATTTGTGAGCAGGGAAATGGTAGAAATAACAAGACTGAGACAAGACAGGGTGAAACTGCAATGAAACGTAAGTCTTCACTGAAGCATGTGAAGTTCTGGAATAAAAATTTCCCTATTGAAGAGTTCTTGAGAATATTGAGAAAAATTGCCTCATCCTACTTTCCCCACATGCTCATTAATTAGTTGGTGACTTCTCAAGAACAGTGTGGCCACAACTTAAAAGCACGGGTGATCCTAAATGTTAGGAACTGCAGGTTGTCTGCTAAGTGTACTTTTTGCCACAGCACAGTGAGTTTTCCGTGAGAGATGATCAGTGTTTTTCATCTCTATGGCTACCACAACTGGTATTTTTAAAAAGTCAGATTAGAAAATTCTGAAAATGATATATTTATATGAATAGGCCTCATCAGTTGTTTAAGAAAACTTAATTTTGTGTATGGGTGTGTGTGTGTGTGTGTTTTCTTTGTCTACTGGTATGTCTGAGATTTAAGAGGATTTGTAGTTTCCTCATTTTAATATTTACTCTGCAGTGTGATATAAAATGATGACTGTCGTAATTCTTCATGAACAATTCTCATCTTCATCTGAGGCCTGAAAGAGATATCAAGGTGTGATAGTGCTTAGCTTGTTTTCATGAAAGTAAGATATTATGATTCCTCTTACATAGAGGTGGGTACCCGAAGATTGAGAGGAATACCTACAACCTTGGATAGCCAACTTCATATCTAAAATGCCACCTAGGTAGAGATCCTTCTAGAAGCGTACCCAAACTCCTACAGACCGTAAGTTTATGCTGATTACAAATATGAAATTTGCTACCTTTTAGGTTTAGCTCAGGAGAAATCTGTATTACATTGGTTCCCTAACTGAAGAAGACAGATGCATTTTTTTTTACTCAATTTTGTTATTAGTTTTCAGGGTTTTATTTGTAGTGATCTGTTGCTCACTCCTGGTTTGGTGCAGAGCTCAAATGGAAATACCACAGGTAAAATGAAATAATTTAAGAGAGTTAGGACACATTGTATGATAGTTTTATAAGAATTTGACTTTGATTTTTATTATTATTATTATTATACTCTTCAGTGCTGGGATACATGTCAGAACGTGCAGGTTTGTTACAAAGGTACACACGTGACATGGTGGTTTGCTGCACTTATCAGTCTGTCATCTACATTAGGTATTTCTCCTAATGCTATCCCTCCCCTAGCCCCCCACCCCCCAATAGGCCCCAGTGTGTGATGTTCCCCTCTGTGTGTCCATGTATTCTCAATCTTCAACTCCCACTTATGAGTGAGAACATGCGGTGTTTGATTTTCTCTTCCTGTGTTAGTTTACTGAGAATGTTGGTTTCCAGCTTCATACATGTCCTTGCAAAGGACATGAACTCAAGCATGTATATTTATCAGGTACACCAGGCAGAGAGAAATAAACATTCATAGAAGGCTGTATACAGAGAAGTTCAGGTAATTGAAAACACTGAGGCATAAAATAAGTTCTGCTTTATTGTCTGTAACTCTGAAATTTGAAGGAAACATTGCCTCTGGTTTGTGTGTATAAAATTTGGAAACTCATAATGAATCCTTAACATTAACAGGGGCTTGAGTCAAATCTAGCACATACTATATCTTCGGAACATAAAAATCTGAGAATATATGAATCTGTGTGTGCAGGTTCACAAAGATTGGTAAGCAGAATTTAGGATTCACCATCTGTGTTTCCTCTAAGAGAAATTTTATCCTGTCTATACATAAGGAATTCTGGTTTTAAATTGATATAATAATACCATTTTCTCATTGCAAGATTTATCAGCTTCATTTAATTAAACTGAAATCAGAGAAAGGTGAAATTCAGTCAACAATTTCTATCCCTCTATCACCATTTTTTCCATGAAGACTCTGACTTGAAGTGAAAATCACACGAAGCCAAACATCTCTTCAGGTTTATGGTTACAATTTTTTTTTTTCTTGGAAAGATTTTCTAGGTCTTTCTATATATATAGTCCACCTTAGAAAAATTTAAGAGCAATTCTAAAATGTGTTATTTTCTAAGATTTAAAATCCCTCTCTCAAAAGCGTCTAGAACAAAAAGTTATTCCTGTGACAGAACTCTGAACATATTGATTCGTTCTGACTTCTATTAATCTTTTCATTGTTGAGAAAAGAATCACAAAAGCTTAATATACCATGTCTTTGTCACACATGGAACTTACCTGTTTCACATGCATTTTCAAAATTATCACTAATTATGTGCACCATGAAGAAGGACAGGTTTATTTGGTTGTAAATGTTTAGCAAATTATGATTTTGTACATAATTTAGGAAATTATGAATTAGTCTGTTTCTGATCTTCATAATTATAATAAATAATAACATTAATAACTATCATGTATTGAGTAAACTCTATATAAGAAATATGTGGATAGCAATCTCTAATCCTTAAATAAACCCTGTAAGAGAAGATTATCTAAATGTTACAGTTAAAAATATTGAGGTGAGTTGATCCAAGCATTTAGCTGAATTGTGCAAAGCCATATAATTAAATGTCAATGTCATGTTTTGATCCCAGATCTGTTTAGTTTTAAATTCCTTCATTTGTGAATATTGTTTTGCTTGCCATGTCATGCTTGCTTACCCAGATATCTAAGGAAAAAGTGCCCTGCCAGGTTTAACTTCTTTAATCAGCCTATCTGTTTGTCACTGACTGAAGGGTTGTCCTTTATCAGCTGTATCTTCTTCAGCAAAGAGGTACTCCTGTAAAAGTTGGAGATTGAGCTCATTTATCTTCTTGTTCTCAGAAATCCCATGTTCCTTAGGCTATGTACTAAATAATCAATCACTTATACACATATTGTCTTACAGAGTTCTCTGATTTTTCAAAACTTCTCAGCAATAAGTTTGTGTTAGTAGACTAGATTTCTGTGCCTATGTGTGTGGGCTTGGACAAGAGATTTTTTAAATACATTTTGAAAAACTCACAAAGCGAGTCTCTATAGAAATGAGTACAAAGTAATAACAAGAAAAAGAAAAGAAAAGTCACATATATTTAGACAAGAAAATGACTGCATAGATCAAAAAAGGATGTCAGTATTGTAGAACTGCAGAAATGTGTACTGTGATATATGAATAGGGCGAAAGAATTTAATAATGATACTGATTGCACTTATTTTTCCTTATATTCTTTAGAAGCAATGTTTAGTGCATATGTTCATACTGGCTTTAGAATTATGCACCTGACTCTACAATAGTCTTCCCCATATAAGGGTATTATCTGAAGCCTCATTCATCACTATGTCTTATAGCCATCTGGAGGCCCACACTTTGATGGAATTATATTACCTGAGCAGCATACCTGGGCATTACAAGTATTTTTATATAAACAGTACAGTTCCTTTCGTCTTGACTCCCTATAGATAGGGTATTAACTGAACTAAGAAAGCAACAGAATAGATTTCAAATTTCTTAACTAATACTTTCTAACAGTAGCAGTAGGTTTTTAAGCATTGGATTGAGGAATTGAGGGCTTCCATAAAATTCATTTCCTCTGGAGAAATCTAAGGGCCAGAAATTTCTATGCAGAATACATTTTAGAAAAATCTGCCAAGAGACAAATTGTTGAATTAAGGTCTTTTCTCTCTTTTTGACTCATAAAATATTCTTCTATAACAAAATTAATTGGATAAATGCAGCATATCTAAATAGACATCTTTGAATCTTTTTTTCTGTTATTTCTATTAAGTTTTTATGCCAACTTTGCACTCCTAACTAGGTAACAATTTTTTATTTGCATACATTCCATTGAAAAGTAATTAAGTCATCTGCAGAGCCTTCTCAATTCTCCTTTGAAACAAGGCAGAATATTAAAAAAATGCATTAATTAAAAAGCAGAGTAAATCTTCCTTCAGCCAATTTGTTTTGTTTTAATTGGTATCAGAAACGTTTCTGCCTATGGAGTTTTTAAACTGATGAAAAACAGATTTGGGGAAAAAAATAAAATATGTTGTATTTATTGATTTGATACTATTTTGAACTATGATCATATTGTCTGTATTTTTGTAGCATTGGAGAATATATCAAATTAAACAGAAAAAAAGAAACCTCTAAACAATCTTGGAAACATGACTGAGTGAAACATTTAACATTGCGCCTGGGTAAACCTTCCTTTTCTATAATTCCTGCAGGAAATGTAGTTTCACTGAATCAATTAATGTAATCCTTTCACTAGTAAGCAACCAGTGAGGCAAACAAGAAGAAAAGGATTAAGTGATAAGAAAATTCTGAATTACAATATCTTAACTTCAAAAAAACTTTGTTTTTGCAATTTATGACAGCTGATTTAATCTTTTCTGTAAACATTCCAATTTGATAAGGTAGCCAAACATAATTAACAGGAAAAAAAGAGCCACAAGATCTGGAGAGAGATATCCAGAGTAAATGTTCTACACAAAAATCACACTGTTTGGCATTCTAAGACATAGTTAAGTATGGAGTGCTGATGTGGGTGCATTGGGTGAACTACACAAGCTGAGGGGAATTATTCTTGACAGGTCTCACCCTTTGGCCCACAGTATAACTTTGACAGCAAGGCAAGAAGAGTTAAGTAATGATAAAGCCTAGTAAAGCCAACCTTCCAAAGGGAAGAGTTGGTCCGTCCCATATTAATGTTTTCTGATATGTCACAACTCCATGAAAAGATGGCATATATGAGTTCTAGGCTCTGTCTTCTTCAAGAATTAAAGAGAATAGAAAGGGTGTTTGAGTTTTTCTAAAGATATAGAAACAATAATCACTGTTAATTCCACTGTTAACTATGTCACTGATATTTTCTTCAAGATATAACAAAGTCTTTATATTTGAGGACCTCTTCTTTAATCTTTTACTCTTCTTTATTTTTTCTATGCTTTCACTCAGGAATAATTAAAAATATAATTCAGATATAATTGAGACTTTATGAATGTGTACTTGAATTTCCCCAAACAAACAAACAAAAAATAACAAATAAATTCAGAGCAACCAATAAAACCTCTTAACTGGGTTAGTACATTCCTTAAGTTAATGTTACCTCTCTAGGCCAAGAAATCACCCCCCAAAACACACCCTCAACTATTTCATAGATAGTTAACTGAGTTGAGTTAATAGATTGTTTAACCAACCACCAAATACACGCAATGTATAACAGACAACAAAACAAAAGAAGGGTACTAAAAATAATCTATTATAACTCTACTCTGTCCATTTTAACAAATTATTTATTTCATTATGATCCAATTTCTTATGCTGATAAGCAGAGGCATAATTGTTGCAGGAAGTCAGGGACCCTGAACAGAGGGACTGGCTGAATCCATGGCAGAAGAAGATAAATAGTGAAGCTTTCATGGACATTTATTAGTTCCCCAAATTAATACTTTTATAATTTCTTACACCTGTCTTTACTGCAGTCTCTAAACATAAATTGTGAAGATTTCATGGACACTTATCCCTTTGCCAATCAATAGCCTTGTGATTTCCTATGCCTGTCTTTAATCTCTTAATCCCATCATCTTCATAAACTGAAGAGGATGTATGTTGCCTCAGGACCCTGTGATGATTGTATTAACTGCACAAATTGTTTGTAGAGCTTGTGTGTTTGAACAATATGAAATCTGGGCACCTTGTAAAAAGCACAGGATGACAACAATGTTCAGGGAACAAGGGAGATAACTTAAAACTCTGACTGCCAGTGAGTCGGGCGGAACAGAGCCATATTTCTCTTCTTTCAAAAGCAAATAGGAGAAACATAGCTGAATTCTTTTTCTCAAGGAACACCCCTGAGAAAGAGAATGCGTCCCTGAGGGGAGGCCTCTAAAATGGCCACTTGGGGGACCGCTGTATTTTATGGTCATAGACAAAGGGATGAAATAAGCCCTGATCTCCCATAGCACTCTCAGTCTTATTAGGATGAGAAAATTCCTGCCTAATAAATTTTGGTCAGACCAGCTGTCTGCTCTCAAACCCTGTTTACTGATAAGATGTTGTCAATGACAATGCGTGCCCGAAAGTTCATTAGTAATTTTAATTTCGCCCCATCCTGTGATCCTGTGATCTCGCCCTGCATCAGTTTACTTTGTGATATTTTATTACCTTGCAAAGCAGATGATCTCTGTGACCCACACCCTATTCCTACACTCCTTCCCCTTTTGAAAATCACTAATAAAAACTTGCTGGTTTTACGGCTCAGGGAATATCATGGAACCTGCCAACAAGTGATATCTCCCCTGGACACCCAGCTTTAAAATTTCTCTTTTGTACCATTTCTCTTTATTTTTCAGACCAGCTGATGCTTAGGGAAATGGAAAAGAACCCACATTGAATACTGGAGGTGGGGTTCCCCCGATACATAATAATAATAGCAATATCTTCTACTTACTAAGCTTTAATTCTAAATTAGGCATTGCAATATGTAATATAAATGTGAAAAGAAAAGAAAGAGAGGAAGGAAGGAAGGAGGGAAGGAAGGAAGGAGGAAGGAAGGAAGGAAGGAAGGAAGGAAGGAAGGAAGGAAGGAAGGAAGGAAGGAAGGGAGAAAGAGTCTGCTTAAGAAGGGAGGCAGGAAGGGAGGGAGGGAAGGAAGGGAGGGGGAAGGAAGGGATAAAATGTGCACTGAGAGTTTTCCAAACCATGCTTATTTATATTTACCCATCTCTACTCCATCTCTTAATACAAAGACATGGTTATATCCTTGTATTTGGCCATGTAATCTCTTCTTCTACAGCAATGGAACTAGAGAATAAGGCAGTGGTAGGCAAATTATTGTCTCTGGGTCAAATTTGTCCCAAAATTTGTCTCCTCATTTTCCACAAAGCTAAGAATGGTTTTTACATGTTTAAAGGGTTATAAAACTAACACAAAGATGAGTATACAAGAGAGACCTTGTGTTGTCCACAAAAACTAAAATATTTATTTTCTAGCACTTTATTAAAAAGAAAAGTTTGCCAACCTCTGGGATAACACATTATACTAGTTTCCTAGGGCTGCTATAACAAATTACCACACACTAGGTAGCTCAAAACAACAGAAATTTATTCTTTCATAGTTCTGGAGTACAGAAGTCCAAACTCAAGGTGTCAGAAGTGTTAGTTCCTTCTGGAGGCACTGAGGGACAATCTGTTCCATGCTTCTAGCTTCTCCTGGTTGCCAACAATCCTTGGTGCTTCTTGGCTTGTAGAACCATCACTGAAATTCACCTCCTTCATAGGGCATTTTCCTCTCCCTCTCCATCTCTATGCATGTGTGTTCTCTTCTTATTATACGAATCATTGAATTAGGAACCACTCTCATTCTTTATGATCTTAACTAATTACATCTCCACATGCCTTACTTTCATGTCGAGTCACATTCTGGGGATCCAAGTGGACAATGAAATGTGCAGCAGGACACTATTTAATTCAGTATAGGGATTTAAAATTTTGCATTTTCTCGTAGATTTGAGAATGTGATGAATACTCCCCACTATTAACTTAGGAAAATCAGGATCATGCTCTTCACCCTATTTCCAAAAAGAGCTCTTTAGTACTCAGAACATACCTGAAGCATGCACACTTCCACAAAGAGGGATTCTCAGACCACTGAGGATAAAGTAACTATACAATCATTTTCTTATCACCACCGAATTTAAGATGCTGTAACTATCATGTTGCTGAAGTGACAATTTGGATTGCATTCTTTATAAGAAAAACATGTGGCCAGGTGCAGTGGCTCACGCCTGTAATCCCAGCACTTTGGGAGGCCGAGGCAGGCAGATCAAAAGGTCAGGAAATCCAGACCATGGTGAAACCCCTTCTCTACTAAAAATACAAAAAATTAGCCAGGTGCGGTTGCGGGTGCCCCTAGTCCCAGCTACTGGGGAGGCTGAGGCAGGAGAATGGCGTGAACCCAGGAGGTGGAGCTTGCAGTGAGCCGAGATCGCGCCACTGCACTCTAGCTAGGGGGACAGAGCAAGACTCCATCTCAAAAAAAAAAAAAAAAAAAAAAAAGAAGAAGAAGAAGAAAAACATGCATATAAGATTGAGTCCCTTTACCAGGGAGAGAGGCTAGCCAAATTCTCATTATCCAAGTTTAATGTAGCTTTATTAGCTTTTTTTCATGTTACTGAGACAATAAACCTCATAAAGTTATTAAAATATTTACCTTTTAGAAGTCCTCCTAATATCGCTGGTTCTCTTGGGGTAATTTATTATATCATAAAAAGTCAAACAAAGTGGTAAAAACATAAGGAAGCAGTACATTTTTTTCTAAATTAAGTAATAAGAAATAAATATTATATCTCAATAATTTGCAATTATAGAAACACTGTAAAAAAGGAAGTTATGAATAAAACATGATGAGAGGAAGTCCTTTTCACTAGTGACTTATTTAGACAGTGAATAAAATGAATATTAGTATATTGAAACCTTGTTAAAATAAAAATACCACGAAAATATATTTTGTATGTGTGTATTAATAATTTTTAAAGGATCATTTTAGTTAAATTCAAGGAAAATTCTATTTATATATTTTAAGTGTGAAACTAACAGCACTCTCCAATCACAAAATCTGTAACCTCAAATAAATTCTTTAAAAAATATAGATAGCTTCTAGTATTCCTGATATTCATAGAATCCATATGTGAATCTTCTTTTATAAATTGATTCACTATTTTCAAAATCAGAAGCAGTTATAGATTATAGAGGTAAGGGCAAATAAAAGTTCAGAAAAGAAAAAAAGAGGCTTAATTCTCCCTGTTAAAGGGAGAGATCCCCACTCTCTTTTCTTAGAACAATTACTTTAGAAAACTTGGAAGCTGTATCTTTGCCTCTTTGACATGTATGAAAATCTTCTTTGAAACTAAATAAATCTCTATCCAGCTTTAAGGCCCAGGGATATTGTTCTCAAGCACCTGGGAACCATCTCTTTGAAATGTACTCATCAAGGAAGTTTCTGTGAGAAATTTCTTCCCAGTTTCTGTGGGAAGGCAGCATTCTAACTTCAGCTGGTGCATAGCTCCAAAACTATCTACTGTCATAAAGACATAAGAAGTTTGTTTTTCATTTTGATGAAAGTCAATTAACTAACACTGAGGGTGACCTCAATTGTCACATGTAGTTCATTCTCAATGGTGAATTTAGGATAAACGATGTGTGACAAATGGTACTGTCAAGTCCTCTTACTTGAGAATTAGTGAGTATTCATCTTAAGGACATGTATGTAATGCATTGTGTCCGCTTGCCTATATAAAATGGTGAGACTTTGTGTCTTTTCAATATCTTAGTAGGGTATCTGTGATGCACATCACATTCTGATTTCATGCTTATTCAGTGGTAAAAATGGCTTCTTCTTTTTTTTTACCTTTGTGGAGAGGATTTCTAGGTTAGGAGGAAATTTTGTTTTTAATTACATTTCCCCCAGATAGACTACATTAGGTAATCCATGTACCCTCTGAGTTAGCAACCCACTAAAAATAATGTCTATTTTATGTGCTTAGACATTATTTGTATAGTATTAACAGACAGGCTCTTCAAATAGGGTGGCTCAAGAATGTAGAGGTATAATTACCATAATTACTATCATCTCTCTCTCTCTTTTTTTCTTTTTCTTTTTTTTTTTTTTTTTTTGAGATAGAGTCTCACTCTGTTGCCCAGGCTGGAGTTCAGTGACGTGATCTCAGCTCACTGAAAGCTCCACCTACCAGGTTCACGCCATTCTCTTGCCTCAGCCACCCAAGCAGCTGGGACTACAGGCACCCACCACCACGCCCAGCATTTTTTTTTTTTTTTTTGTATTTTTAGTAGAAACGGGGTCTCGATCTCTTGACCTCATGATCCTCCCGCCTTGGCCTCCAAAAGTGCTGGGATTACAGGCTCATCTCTTTTTTAAAAAATTAATTTAAAAAAATTAATTCTGTAAAAATAAGACGAAAGTTTATTCACATGAACTTAGCTTAGGATTTTGCATTTAATGCCTGATAAAATACGTTAACATTTTTAAGTCTTCAAATGATACATGTGATGATTTCTGATCTTTCAACTATTAATGTTGAAGCTGCCTACTAGATATATAATTTGTAAAAACATACCTAGTATTGCATGGCTTGGCTTGTTAGCTCTTTAATACTTTTGGCTTCAATAGTCTTCTTTATGATTAGCAAACATAGTACCCAAGTGTTCTGATTACTAATTGCAGTAACTTTAGAAAAGTTTGTCAAAATACCAATGGAAAGAGAAAATGTGATGCTTGTACCACCACAATGACAATCGCAGAAATATTGTCCTATCTACCATACAAATGATGTTATGCCTACATTATCTATAGAGAAAAATGAGGTAACATTGAACTGGAGATTACTTCAGAGATTTCCCCCTTCTTGTCACCAAGTCTCAGTAAAATCATCCATCACTGCAAGACCCTTTTCCCTTGAACAATAACTGGCAAGGCAGATGATTGTCTGTTGGTACAATTGTCAGTTTCTCTTACACCCATGGACTTTATATTGCACTGCCTGTTGGACTAATTCCAAATGACAGATTGATTGTAAGACTTGTTTTAGATTGACCTTAAAGATACCTAGAGCTGGTACTCAGTTAAAAATATAGGGCCAGTCAAATGCAGATTAAATTCCAGCTGTGATATTGATTGGCTCTGTTTACTAGTACAAATTTGTTAATTTCTCCCCTCATCTATCTTCTCATCAGTAAAAAGAGCATAATAAAAGCTGTAAGACTACAGTGAGATTATGATGAGATAATTCATTTTAAAAGTCTATCACGATAACTGACACATTTAAGTTTCTTGCTAATATGTGATGTTTACATCTTTTTATATTGGAGGAAAAGAACTTAAAAAGCAATGCTCTAGTGGCTATTGATTTCTTCTTACATAAAATACGTACATGAGAGTACTGTTATTATGCAACTAGAGTGCAAATAATTATAGAAGATATTGGTATTATCAACATAGAAAGAAAATTTAAGGGGCTTTTCTACTTAGTTTTACTTTAACAACTAGGTAAACCTTACGTGTATCAGGGTGAATTGTATGCTTACTGATATATATTTTGGGGAATAGTCAGTATTTTACCATATTGCCTAATTTATTAATACAAAAATATTGCAGTCACTGTTGTCAATCATATTACAAAATAATTGTTGCAGTTAGAATCCAAAATGGCCTCCCACATCACCATGCCACTGATATTCACACTGCTATATAGTCCCATCCTAAGTTGAATTTGGACTGGGCCTACGAAACAAATAGAATATGGTGAAAGTGACTTCTGAGACAAGGACATAAGAAGTCTTTTGGTTTCTTTCTGAGTCTCTTGGAAAGGTTAGTAGGTAGAACTGGTGACCTTATAAGAAGTGGGGCCATTCTGGGCTGCCCTGCTGAAGGACGCTGAAGCTAATTATGTGGAGAGGCAATATGGAAACAAAGAGGTGCCAATCAGTCCTTATTATTCCAGCCATTCCCACATAACTGCTAGGAATGTGAGTGAAGAAGCCATCTAGACACCCAGCTCAGGTAAACCTTCAGAAAACTCCAGCACCTGCCTGTGGTTTCTGACTATAATCACTTGTGAACTATGCAGGAAATCTAACCAATTGAGCCACATCAAGCCACAGAACTATAAAATATAGTAATATATATTGAGGGCGGAGCAAGATGGCCGAATAGGAACAGCTTCAGTCTCCATCTCCCAGCGCGAGCGACACAGAAGACCGGCGATTTCTGCATTTTCAACTGAGGTACTGGGGTCATCTCACTCGGGAGTGCCGGACAATCGGTGCTGGTCAGCTGCTGCAGCCCGACCAGCGAGAGCTGAAGCAGGGCGAGGCATCGCCTCACCTGGGAAGCGCGAGGGGGAAGGGAGTCCCTTTTCCTAGCCAGGGGAACTGAGACACACAACACCTGGAAAATCGGGTAACTCCCACCCCAATACTGCGCTGTAACACCGGCACACCGGAGATTGTATCCCACACCTGGCCGGGAGGGTCCCACGCCCACAGAGCCTCTCTCCTTGCTAACACAGCAGTCTGCGGCAATCTAACCGCAAGGCAGCAGCGAGGCTGGGGGAGGGGCGCCCGCCATCGCTGAGGCTTAAGTAGGTAACTAAAGCCGCTGGGAAGCTGGAACTGGGTGGAGCTCACAGCAGCTCAAGGAAACCTGCCTGTCTCTGTAGACTGCGCCTCTGGGGACAGGGCTCAGCTAAAGGAGTAGAAGCCTGTGAAACGCGAACGACTCTGTCTGACAGCTTTGATGAGAGCAGTGGATCTCCCAACACGGAGGTTGAGATCTGAGAAGGGGCAGTCTGCCTGCTCAAGTGGGTCACTGACCCCTGAGTAGCCTAACTGGGAGACATCCCCCACTAGGGGCAGTCTGACACCCCACACCTCACAGGGTGGAGTACACCCCTGAGAGGAAGCTTCCAAAGCAAGAATCAGACAGGTGCACTCGCTGTTCAGCAATATTCTATCTTCTGCAACCTCTGCTGCTGATACCCAGGCAAACAGGGTCTGGAGTGGACCTCAAGCAATCTCCAACAGACCTATAGCTGAGGGTCCTGACAGTCAGAAGGAAACCTATCAAACAGGAAGGACACCTATATCAAAACCCCATCAGTACGTCACCATCATCAAAGACCAGTGACAGATAAAACCACAAAGATGGGGAAAAAGCAGGGCAGAAAAGCTGGAAATTCAAAAAACAAGAGCGCATCTCCTCCTGCGAAGGAGCACAGCCCATCGCCAGCAACGGATCAAAGCTGGTCAGAGAATGATTTTGATGAGATGAGAGAAGAAGGCTTCAGTCCATCAAACCTCTCAGAGCTAAAGGAGGAATTACGTACCCAGCACAAAGAAACTAAAAATCTTGAAAAAAAAAAGTGGAAGAATTGACAGCTAGACTAATTAATGCAGAGAAGGTCATAAACGAAATGACAGAGATGAAAACCATGACACGAGAAATACGTGACAAATGCACAAGCTTCAGTAACCGACTTGATCAACTGGAAGAAAGAGTATCAGCGATTGAGGATCAAATTAATGAAATGAAGCGAGAAGAGAAACCAAAAGAAAAAAGAAGAAAAAGAAATGAACAAAGCCTGCAAGAAGTATGGGATTATGTCAAAAGACCAAATCTACGTCTGATTGGGGTGCCTGAAAGTGAGGGGGAAAATGGAACCAAATTGGAAAACACTCTACAGGATATCATCCAGGAGAACTTCCCCAACCTAGCAGGTCAGGCCAACATTCAAATTCAGGAAATACAGAGAACGCCACAAAGATACTCCTCCAGAAGAGCAACTCCAAGACACATAATTGCCAGATTCACCAAAGTTGAAATGAAGGAAAAAATCTTAAGGGCAGCCAGAGAGAAAGGTCGGGTTACCCACAAAGGGAAGCCCATCAGACTGACAGCAGATCTCTCGGCAGAAACTCTACAAGCCAGAAGAGAGTGGGGGCCAATATTCAACGTTCTTAAAGAAAAGAATTTTAAACCCAGAATTTCATATCCAGCCAAACTAAGTTTCATAAGTGAAGGAGAAATAAAATTCTTTACAGATAAGCAGATGCTTAGAGATTTTGTCACCACCAGGCCTGCCTTACAAGAGACCCTGAAGGAAGCCCTAAACATGGAAAGGAACAACCGGTACCAGCCACTGCAAAAACATGCCAAAATGTAAAGACCATCGAGCCTAGGAAGAAACTGCATCAACTAATGAGCAAAATAACCAGTTAATATCATAATGGCAGGATCAAGATCACACATAACAATATTAACCTTAAATGTAAATGGACTAAATGCTCCAATTAAAAGACACAGACTGGCAAACTGGATAAAGAGTCAAGACCCATCAGTCTGCTGTCTTCAGGAGACCCATCTCACATGCAGAGACATACATAGGCTCAAAATAAAAGGATGGAGGAAGATCTACCAAGCAAATGGAGAACAAAAAAAAGCAGGGGTTGCAATCCTAGTCTCTGATAAAACAGACTTTAAACCATCAAAGATCAAAAGAGACAAAGAAGGCCATTACATAATGGTAAAGGGATCAATCCAACAGGAAGAGCTAACTATCCTAAATATATATGCACCTAATACAGGAGCACCCAGATTCATAAAGCAAGTCCTTAGAGACTTACAAAGAGACTTAGACTCCCATACAATAATAATGGGAGACTTCAACACTCCACTGTCAACATTAGACAGATCAACGAGACAGAAAGTTAACAAGGATATCCAGGAATTGAACTCATCTCTGCACCAAGCGGACCTAATAGACATCTATAGAACTCTCCACCCCAAGTCAACAGAATATACATTCTTCTCAGCACCACATCACACTTATTCCAAAATTGACCACATAATTGGAAGTAAAGCACTCCTCAGCAAATGTAAAAGAACAGAAATTATAACAAACTGTCTCTCTGACCACAGTGCAATCAAACTAGAACTCAAGACTAAGAAATTCAATCAAAATCGCTCAACTACATGGAAACTGAACAACCTGATCCTGAATGACTACTGGGTACATAACGAAATGAAAGCAGAAATAAAGATGTTCTTTGAATCCAATGAGAACAAAGATACAACATACCAGAATCTCTGGGACACATTTAAAGCAGTATGTAGAGGGAAATTTATAGCACTAAGTGCCCACAAGAGAAAGCAGGAAAGATCTAAAATTGACACTCTAACATCACAATTAAAAGAACTAGAGAGGCAAGAGCAAACACATTCAAAAGCTAGCAGAAGGCAAGAAATAACTAAGATCAGAGCAGAACTGAAGGAGATAGAGACACAAAAAACCCTCCAAAAAATCAATGAATCCAGGAGTTGGTTTTTTGAAAAGATCAACAAAATTGACAGACCGCTAGCAAGATTAATAAAGAAGAAAAGAGAGAGGAATCAAATAGACGCAATAAAAAATGATAAAGGGGATATCACCACCGACCCCACAGAAATACAAACTACCATCAGAGAATACTATAAACACCTCTACGCAAATCTACTAGAAAATCTAGAAGAAATGGATAATTTCCTGGACACGTACACTCTTCCAAGACTAAACCAGGAAGAAGTTGAATCCCTGAATAGACCAATAGCAGCCTCTGAAATTGAGGCAACAATTAATAGCCTGCCCACCAAAAAAAGCCCAGGACCAGATGGATTCACAGCTGAATTCTACCAGAGGTACAAGGAGGAGCTGGTACCATTCCTTCTGAAACTATTCCAATCAATAGAAAAAGAGGGAATCCTCCCTAACTCATTTTATGAGGCCAGCATCATCCTGATACCAAAGCCTGGCAGAGACACAACAAAAAAAGAGAATTTTAGACCAATATCCCTGATGAACATCGATGCAAAAATCCTTAATAAAATACTGGCAAACCGGATTCAGCAGCACATCAAAAAGCTTATCCCCCATGATCAAGTGGGCTTCATCCCTGGGATGCAAGGCTGGTTCAACATTCGCAAATCAATCAACGTAATCCAGCATATCAACAGAACCAAAGACAAGAACCACATGATTATCTCAATAGATGCAGAAAAGGCTTTTGACAAAATTCAACAGCCCTTCATGCTAAAAACGCTCAACAAATTCGGTATTGATGGAACGTACCTCAAAATAATAAGAGCTATTTATGACAAACCCACAGCTAATATCATACTGAATGGGCAAAAACTGGAAAAGTTCCCTTTGAAAACTGGCACAAGACAGGGATGCCCTCTCTCACCACTCCTATTCAACATAGTGTTGGAAGTTCTGGCTAGGGCAATCAGGCAAGAGAAAGAAATCAAGGGTATTCAGTTAGGAAAAGAGGAAGTCAAATTGTCCCTGTTTGCAGATGACATGATTGTGTATTTAGAAAACCCCATCGTCTCAGCCCAAAATCTTCTTAAGCTGATAAGCAACTTCAGCAAAGTCTCAGGATACAAAATTAATGTGCAAAAATCACAAGCATTCTTATACACCAGTAACAGACAAGCAGAGAGCCAAATCAGGAATGAACTTCCATTCACAATTGCTTCAAAGAGAATCAAATACCTAGGAATCCAACTTACAAGGGATGTAAAGGACCTCTTCAAGGAGAACTACAAACCACTGCTCAGTGAAATCAAAGAGGACACAAACAAATGGAAGAACATACCATGCTCATGGATAGGCAGAATCAATATTGTGAAAATGGCCATACTGCCCAAGGTAATTTATAGATTCAATGCCATCCCCATCAAGCTACCAATGAGTTTCTTCACCGAATTGGAAAAAACTGCTTTAAAGTTCATATGGAACCAAAAAAGAGCCCGTATTGCCAAGACAATCCGAAGTCAAAAGGACAAAGCCGGAGGCGTCACGCTACCTGACTTCAAACTATACTACAAGGCTACAGTAACCAAAACAGCATGGTACTGGTACCAAAACAGAGATATAGACCAATGGAACAGAACGGAGCCTTCAGAAATAATGCCACACATCTACAACCATCTGATATTTGACAAACCTGAGAAAAACAAGAAATGGGGAAAGGATTCCCTATTTAATAAATGGTGCTGGGAAAATTGGCTAGCCATAAGTAGAAAGCTGAAACTGGATCCTTTCCTTACTCCTTATACGAAGATTAATTCAAGATGGATTAGAGACTTAAATGTTAGACCTAATACCATCAAAACCCTAGAAGAAAATCTAGGTAGTACCATTCAGGACATAGGCATGGGCAAGGACTTCATGTCTAAAACACCAAAAGCAACGGCAGCAAAAGCCAAAATTGACAAATGGGATGTCATTAAACTAAAGAGCTTCTGCACAGCAAAAGAAACTACCATCAGAGTGAACAGGCAACCTACAGAATGGGAGAAAATTTTTGCAATCTACTCATCTGACAAAGGGCTCATTTCCAGAATCTACAAAGAACTCAAACAAATATACAAGAAAAAAACAAACAACCCCATCCAAAAGTGGGGAAAGGATATGAACAGACATTTCTCAAAAGAAGACATTCATACAGCCAACAGACACATGAAAAAATGCTCATCATCACTGGCCATCAGAGAAATGCAAATCAAAACCACAATGAGATACCATCTCACACCAGTTAGAATGGCAATCATTAAGAAATCAGGAAACAATAGGTGTTGGAGAGGATGTGGAGAAATAGGAACTCTTTTACACTGTTGGTGGGATTGTAAACTAGTTCAACCATTATGGAAAACAGTATGGCGATTCCTCAAGGATCTAGAACTAGATGTACCATATGACCCAGCCATCCCACTACTGGGTATATACCCAAAGGATTATAAATTATGCTACTACAAAGACACATGCACACGTATGTTTATTGCGGCACTATTCACAATAGCAAAGACTTGGAATCAACCCAAATGTCCATCAGTGACAGACTGGATTAAGAAAATGTGGCACATATACACCATGGAATACTATGCAGCCATAAAAAAGGATGAGTTTGCGTCCTTTGTAGAGACATGGATGCAGCTGGAAACCATCATTCTTAGCAAATTATCACAAGAAGAGAAAACCAAACACCGCATGTTCTCACTCATAGGTGGGAACTGAACAATGAGCTCACTTGGACTCGGGAAGGGGATCATCACACACTGGGGCCTATCACGGGGAGGGGGGAGGGGGGAGGGATTGCATTGGAGAGTTATACCTGATATAAATGATGAATTGATGGGTGCTGACGAGTTGATGGGTGCAGCACACCTACATGGCACATGTATACATATGTAACCTGCACGTTATGCACATGTACCCTAGAACTTAAAGTATAATAAAAAATAAAAATAAAAAAAAAAAAAGAAAATGTTATAATCTTACTAAGCTTCTTTATTTTCTACCCTTAGAAGCAAGAACTTAACTTTTAACTTTGGGGCATTGACTTCATTTCTCTGCAGTCTTTTCCTTCTGGATGATCATTCCCAGATTTTTGTTTCAATAAACACTTTAAACTGGATTCTGATCCATCTGATTATCTCAGGTTGACATTTTATATCTCAAAGGTTTAATATAGGAAAGATTTATTTTCTAGTCACTCTATAGTGTATCATAAGCAAAAGTCTCTGCTCTACAAAGTCACTCAGTGACATAGGATGATGGAGACTCTTCATCTTATAAGCACTACTAAATGGAGTATGAAGCATTCCTGGTCCCCATAGCCGAGGAAGAGGGAAACTGCAAATTGGCACCTAGCCTTTTCACTGCCTAGCTCATGAAGTAATGTAGGTCATTTCTGCCCCCAGCATTGGACAGAAGTAGTCATTTGGCCTTACCTAACAGCATGAGCCAGGGATATGTTGGGCATATGCCAACATATGGAATGTTTGGTGAGCATTACTATCTCTGCCACAGTAATGATTCTTAAAATGGTTTCTGCCATAGCTTCATTTCAGCCAAAGGGAGTGGTAAAGAGGGAAGTGAAGAGTATTCTCCATTCCTTCAAGGACAAGATATGGAAGGTGCACATACACTTCTATTCACAATCCATAGGCTAAATTTAGTGAGATGATTATACCTACCTGAAAAGAAAACTATAGAAGATAGTCTTTGTTCTCATGACTCTGCAACTCTGTAAAATTTAAGAGTTCTATGACTGAAGAGAAAAAAATGGACATTAAAAGACAAATTGCAGCCTCAGCTAAAAAAATTATTGAAAAAGATCACATATTTTCAGTTGAGGTCAGTTCATATTTAAGAAATATTTACATTTATGGGTTCTAATATAAAATACAATTCAGAATTCAAAGCAATTTTTAAGCACTTCCTTTGTATCACAAAATAATTCTTTAGAAGTCAAGTCTATTGAAATATCATCTTTCCTCCTACTCAACAAGAATTTCTTCCAAATTACATAGACAGCATAAAAGCTTTTAATGACAAGAAATCTTAAAGTATATCAGTGAACTAATGTTGAATACAGTTGAAAGAAAAAGGAAACACAGATTTATGGTTCATGATTTATCTTTCTTTGCAGTAACATGAAGAGAAACAAGTCATCCATCAACATTGTTCAGTAGAGCTTTGACTTTTTTTTTTTTTTTTTTTTTTTCCTCTCCCAAGAAGGACCCAGTTCTTTAAAGATGCAGGTTTGACAGTTCCAAGCACTAATGTTCTCGTACTGTAATTATATCAAAACCAATTTAAGGGAGAAAATTGTTATTTTTTTCTTCTTTTTGATATTATTTTTTGAAAAACAAGGCAACCATTGTCAGAAGCTCTTTTTCCATTTGAAAGTCATTCTTAGATATAATTTAAAGTATTTTTAAAAAGCTAGCATTGGCCACCTAAGGATTGAATGAAAGCTAATTGGTAGAAATTATATCATTATTGGTGACCCTTACAATCTTAAAGAGTATTTCAGGCAGTGTTTCCTTCAGTGAATGTACCTGGCTATCAAATAGAGCTCTTCTTTTCCTAGTATAGATAAACTTCTTGTAGAGTGATTTGCAGTAGACTGGCTTCCTTCAGCGAATGCTACCTATCTTCAGAGAATGCATAGATTAGAATATGTGCTAGTTAACAGAAATGTTATTATGAGTCTAAGTCAAAGTTCAGAAACAGAAAATTAGTACCGTTTGTGTTTGTCCCCAGTTTGTGTGACTTACCAGGTTTGTTCAGCTATTAATTTCTTTTCTGTTTGTGATAAATCTCCAAGATTGCATGACATTATTTTCATTTATGTAAGTTTGATCTTCTTGAGTAGGAGGATCCTTTAGCTGTGATGTCACCTTGTTGTGAACCCATATCTTAATGGTAATCTACCTGCTTGGCCAGCCAGATCCTTGAACTGGGGCTCCTAATCCATAGTGGTGTTCACTGACTTAAATGGGCAACAGTTTCACCTCACGTCTTTAGCTAAACACATTGCCTTCTGCATTGGGTTTTCCTGTTGCCTCTGAGATGCAAGGCACCTCTGAACCTTTTAGATGGCTGCGTCTGCTACTTTGAGATCAGCTTTCCCAGAAGGTTCCCAGCAAGAACAGATGACAAAACTTAGAGCTCTGGGTATGAAGAGCTCTTTGGAGTGAACTTGGCCAGTGGGAGATAGAAAAGAGAAATACTATTTGCAACATAGTGGTTCTCTCAGAAAGTGTCCCTCACACTGAACAATTGGCTATGCATGTTATGTGGCTGTAGCTAGCTCAGAAATGCACCCCTCTGTTGTGGACGTTTCCTCTATTTCTTACTTAGTTCATTTTCTCTTCCTTTTTTTTTTTTTTTTTGAGATTTGCTCACCCATAAAATGTTATCATTTAAGTTTTCACTTTTGACTCTGTTTTTACAAAACCTAAGCTAAGACAATCATAACTTAAATATATATGTATATTTAATTTACTTATTTTCAACTGATACGTTGTAATTATATATATTTATGGTGTACAATTCAATGTTTTGATACGTATGTATGTGGTATAATGTTTCAATTAAGATAGTGTATCCATTGCATTGTCTCATACATTTATGATTTCTTTCGGGTGAGAGCCTTCAAAAGCTGATCGAGATATTTTGAAATACATAAGATTTTACTAATAACCATAGTCACCCTACTGTATGTAGAGTATTATAATTTATTCCTCCTATCTAATTGTAATTTTGTACCTATTGGCCAACCTCTGGTAAACCTGGGCGTCATTGTCTTACTCTTAAGTTTAGAAAAATATTACCTTTCTCCCTTCTTAGTATGATATAACTTGTGTGTTTGTCATATTTGGCCTTCATTTTGCTAAGGTACATACCTTCTATAGCTAATTTGTTGAGAGTTTTTAATCATAAAGGGATGTTGAATTTTTAGAAATCCTTTTTCTTTTCTGGAATTTTGAAATGATTATATTTTTTGTCTCTCTGTTAATGTGGTATATCATATTTATTGATTCGTATCTGTTAAAACTTCTTTGCATCCCTTGAATGAATCTCACTTGATCATAGTGAATGTTTTTATATACATAATAAGTATGTATAATAAATATTTAATAAAAATAAATATGACATTTATTATTTATATTTGTGTATTTGTATTTTTTTAAACATTTATTTTAAGTTCAGGGGTACATGTACAGGTTTGTTACTTAGGGAAACCTGTGTCACAGGGGTCTGTTGTAGACATTATTTCGTCACCCAGGTATTAAGCCTAATACCCATTAGTTATTTTTCCTGATCCTCTCCCTTCTCTGAACTCCACCCTCCAATAGGCTCCAGTGTGAGTTGTTCTGGTCTATGTGTCCATGTGTTCTCATCACTTAGCTCCCACTTATAAGTGAGAACATGGGGCATTTACTATTCTCTTCCTGCATTACTTTGCTAAAGATAATGGCGTCCAAATTCATTCATGTCCCTAAAAAAGGACATAATCTCATTATGTTTTATGACTGCATAGTATTTCATGGTGTGTATGTACCACATTTTCTTTATCAAGTCTATCATTGATGGGCATTTAGGTTGATTCCATGTCTTTGCTATTGTGAATAGTGCTGCAATGAACATACATATGCATTTGTCTTTATAACAGAACAATTTATATACCTTTGGGTATATACCCAGTAATGAGATTGCTGGGTTGAATGCTATTTCTGTCTTCAGGTCTTTGATGGATTGTCACACTGTCTTCCACAATGGCTGTACTGATTTACACTTCCATCAACAGTGTATAAGCACTCCTTTTTCTCCACAACCTCACCAGCATGTTATTTTTTGACTTTTTAATAAAAGCCATTCTGACTGGTGTGAGATGGTATCTCATGTAGTTTAGATTTACATTTCACTAATGATCAATGATGTGGATGTTTTTTCATATGCTTATTGACCACATGTATGTATTCTTTTAAAAATGTCTGTTCATGTCCTTTGCCCACTTTTTAATGGGGTTGTTTTGTCTTGTAAATTTGTTTAAGACCCTTATAGATGTGCATATTAGATCTTTTTTAGATGGATAGTTTGCAAAAACTTTCCCCCATTTTGTAAGCTGTCTGTTAATAGTTGATTTTGCTGTGCAGAAACTTTTTTGTTTAATTAGATCCCATTTGTCATATTTTGCTGTTGTTGCAATTGCTTTTGGTGTCTATATTAGTCTGATTCCATATTGCTGATAAAGACATACTCGAGACTGGGAAGAAAAAGAGGTTTAATTGGACTTACAGTTCCACATGGCTTGGGAAGCCTCAGAATCATGGCAGGAGGTGAAAGACACTTCTTACATGGTGATGGCAAGAGAAAATGAGGAAGATGTAAAAGCAGAAACACCTGATATAACCATCAGATCGCATGAGACTTATTCACTACCATGAGAACAGCATGGCGGAAACCACCCCCAAAGTTCAAATTCAAATTATCTCCCACCAGGACACTCCGACAAGATGTGGTAATTATGAGAGTCCATTTCAAGATAAGATGGGGACACAGAGTCAAACCATATCATTCAGCCCCTGGCATCTCCAAATCTCATGTCCTCACATTTCAAAACCAATCATGCCTTCCCAACAGTCCCCCAAAATCTTATCTCATTTCAGCATTAACCCAAAAGTCCACAGTGCAAAGTCTCATATGAGACAAGGCAAGTTCCTTTTGCCTATGAGCCTGTGAAATCAAAAGCAAGCTAGTAACTTCCTAGGCACAATGGGGCAACAGGTATTAGGTAAATACAGCCATTCTAAATGGGATAAATTGGTCAAAACACGGGGGTTACAGGGCCCATGTAAGTCTGAAATTCAGCAGGGCGGTCAAATTTGAAAGCTTCAAAATGATTTCCTTTGATTCCAGGTCTCACATCCAGGTCATGCTGATGCAAGAGGTGGGTTTCCATGGTCTTTGGCAGCTCCACACCTGTGGCTTTGCAGGGCACAGCCTCCCTCCCTGTTGTTTTAATGGGCTGGCACTGAGTGTCTGTGGCTTTTCTAGGCGAACCATGAAAGCTGTTGGTAGATCTACCATTCTGGGGTCTGCAGGACAGTGGCCTTCTTCTCGTAGCTCCACTAAGCAGTGACCCAGTAGATACTTTGTGTGGCAGCTCTGACCCCACATTTCCCTTCTGCACTGCCCTAGAAGAGGTTCTCCATGAGTGCCCCGTCCCTGCAGCAAATTTCTGCCTGGGCATCCAGGTATTTGCATACATCTTCTGAAATCTAGGTGTAGGTTCTCGAACCCCAATTCTTGACTTCTGTGCACTCTCAGGCTGAATACCAGGTGGAAGCTGCCAAGGCTTGGGTATTGTACCCTCTGAATCCATGGCCCATGTGCTATGCTGACCCCTTTCAATCACAGCTGGAGCAGCTGGGATGCAGGTCACCAAGTCTTTACACTGCACACATCATAGGGACCCTAGGCCCTGCCCAAGAAACCATGTCCTCCTATGCCTCCAGGCCTGTGACTGGAGAGGCTGCCATGAAGACCCCTAATATGCCTTGGAGACATTTTCCCCATTGTCTTGGGGATTGAGATTCAGCTCCTCATTATTTATGTAAATTTCTGCAGCTGGCATGAATTTCTTCCCAGAAAATTGATTTTTCTTTTCTATCACATAGTCAGGCTGCACATTTTCTGAACTTTTATGCTCTGCTTCCCTTATAAAACCAAATGCCTTTAACAGCATCCAAGTCACCTCTTGAATGCTTTGCTGCTTAGAAATTTATTCTGCCAGATACCCTAAATCATCTCTCACAAGTTCAAAGTTCTACAAATCTCTAGGTCGGGGCAAAATGCCACCAGTTTCTTTGCTAAAACATAACATGAGTCACCTTTGCTCCAGTTTCCAACAAGTTCCTCATCTCCTTCTGAGACCACCTCAGTCAGGACCATATTGTCCATATCGCTCTCAGGCTTTTGGTCAAAGCTATTCAACAAGTCTCTAGGAAATTCCAAACTTTCTCACATTTTCCTGTCTTCTTCTGAGCCTTCCAAACTGTTCCAACCTCTGCCTGTTACCCAGTTCTAGTTGCTTCCACATTTCTGGGTATCTTTTCAGCAATGCCCCACTCTACTGGTACCAATTTACTATATTAGTCCATTTTCACGCTGCTGATAAAGACACACCTGAGACTAGGAAGAAAAAGAGGTTTAATTGGACATACATTTCTACATGACTGGGGAGGCCTCAGAATCATGGCAGGAGGTGAAAGGCACTTCTTACATGGTGGCAGCAGAGAAAATGAGAAAGATGCAAAAGCAGAAACCCCTGATAAAATCATCAGATCTTGTGAGACTTATTCACTACCACAAGAACAGTATATGAGAAACTGCCCCCATGATTCAAATTATCTCTCACTAGATTCCTCCCACAAGGCATGGGAATCATAGGAGTATAATTCATTATAAGATTTGGGTGGGGACACAGAATCAAACCATATCAGTAACTTTGCCATGAAATCCTTGCCCATGCCTATGTCCCTAATGGTATTACCTAGATTGTCTTCCAGGGTTTTTACAGTTGTGGGTTTGACACTTAAGCCTTTAATCTATCTTGAGTCAATTTTTGTATATGGTTAAAAAAGGAGTCCAGTTTCAATCTTCTGCATGTGGTTAGCCAGTTATCCCAACACCATTTATTGATTAAGGAATCCTTTCCCCAATGCTTATTTTTATCAGCTTTGTCTAAGATCAGATAGTTGTAGGTGTGTGGTCTTATTTCCGGGTTTTCTGTCCTCTTCCATTGGTCTATGTGTCTTTTGTACCAGTACCCTGTTGTTTTGGTTACTATTGCCCTGTTTTATATTTTGAAGTCAGGTATGATGCCTCCAGCTTTGTTCTTTTTGCTTAGCATTGCCTTGGCTATTCAGACTCATTTTTGGTTCCACATGAACTTTAAAATAGTTTTTCTAGTTCTGTGAAGAATCTCAGTGGTAGATTAATAGGAATAACATTGCATCTGTAAATTGTTTTGGGCCCTAGGGCCATTTTAAAATATGTTGATTCTTCCTATTCATGAGCATCAAATGTTTTTCCATTTGTTTGTGTCTTCTCTGATTTCTTTGAGCAGTGTTTCATAATTCTTTTTGTAGAGTTCTTTCATTTCCCTGGTTACCTGTATTCCTAGGTATTTTATTTTTTTGTGTGGCAATTATAAAGGGGATTGCATTCCTGATTTGGCTGTCAGCTTAGCTGTTGTTGGTATATAGGAATGTTAATAATTTTCGTGTATTGACTTTGTATCCTGATAAATTTCTAAAGTTGTTTATCAGCTTAAAGAGTTTTTGGGTTGAGACTATGGCGTTTTGTACGTATATAATCATATCATCTGCTAACAGGAATAGTTTGAAACGTATTTGAATGATCTTGATTTCTTCCTCTTGCTTGATTGTCCTGGCCAGGACTTTCTATACTGTGTTAAATAGGAGTGGTGAGAGAGGTCATCCCTGTCTTGTTCTGGTTTTTAAGAGGGATCCTTCCAGCCTTTGCTCATTCAGTATGATGATGGCTATGCATTTGTCGTATATGGCTCTTATTATTTTCAGGTATGTTCTTTCAATACCTAGTTTATTGAGAGTTTTTTTACATGAATGTTGAATGTTATCAAAAGCCTTTTATGCATCTATTGAGATCATTGTGTGATTTTTGTCTTCAGTTCTATGTGATAAACCAAATTAATTGATTTGCATATGTTGAAGCAACCTTGAATACCAGGCATAAAGCCTAATTGATCATAATGGACAAACTTTTTGATGTGCTGCTGGATTCAGTTTGACAGTATTTTCTTGAGGATTTCTGCAATGATATTCATCAAGAAGACTGACCTAAAGTTTTCCTTTTTTGTTGTATGTCTACCAGATTTTTGTAACAGGATGATGTTGGTCTCATAGAATGAGTTAGGGGGAAGTCCCTCCTCTTCAATTTTTTGGAATAGTTTCAGTAGGAAGGTAGGAAGAGTACCAGCTCTTCTTAAATATCTGGTAAAATTCAGGTATGAATCCATCTGGACTTAAGATTTCTTTCTTTTCTTTTCTTTCTTTTTTTTTTTTTGGTTCATTGGCTATTGATTACTCCCTCAGTTTCAGAGCTCATTATTGGTCTCTTCAGGAATTCAACTTCTTCCTGGCTCAAGCTTGGGAGGGTGTATATATCCAGAAATATATCAATTTGTTCTAGATTTTCTAGTTTATGTGCAGAGTTGTTCATAATTTTCTCTGATGATTGTACTTCTGTGGTGTCAGTGGTAATATCCCCCTTGTTATTTCTGATTATGTTTATTTGAATCTTCTATTTTTTCTTCTTTATTAATCTAGCTAGCAGTCTATTTTTTAAAAATTTTTCCAAAATACCTGCTCCTGGATCTGTTGATCTTTTGAATGGTTTTTCGTGTCTCAGTCTCCTTCAGTTCAACTCTGATTTTGGAGATTTCGTTTGTTCTGCTAGCTTTGGCATGTGTTTGCTTTTGATTCTCTAGTTCTTTTAGTTGTGATGGTAGGTTGTTTACTTGTGAGCTTTCTAAGTTTTTGATGTGGGCAGTTAGTGCCTTAAATTTCCCTCTTAACACTACCTTAGCTGCTCCCAGAGTTTATAGTATGTTGTATCTTTTTTTCTCAATAGTTTCAAAGAACTTCTTAATTTCTGCCTTAATTTCATTATTTGTCAAAAGTATTCAGGGGAAGTTTATTCAGTTTTCATGTAACTGTACGTTTTTGAGTGAATTTCTTTGTCTTTCTTTATATTTAATTTGATTGTGTTGTGGTCTGTGGGACTCTTATGATTTCAGTTCTTTTGCATTTGTTGAGGAGTTTTTTCCTCAACAAATTATGTGATGGATTTTAGACTACGTGCCAAATAGCAATGAGAACATTTGATCCATTGCTGAATTCAGGTCCTGGATATCTTTGTTAATTTTCTGTCTCAATGATCTGGACTTCACATCAGCCGGTGTGCAGCCCCACTGCTTCTCTAAGCAGCTCTCCCTGCCACTTCAAGTGTCTGTGATGATTGAGGGGCCCCTCTTTCCAGGAATCCAGAGGCTCGTGATGAGAGCAGGTTGCTCCTTGCCAGTTTAACTCACCCATTCCCACAGAGCTGCCGTGGTTAAAAAATATGCCTCAGTGTTTGGTAGCCCTTCCAGGATTCCCAGCTTTTTCCCCCATTCAGCCCAGCTTCTGTGCCTTCCTTCCATCCACTCTCAGCTTCTCTCTGAAGATCTGTAAGAAGCACACCAGTCGTCTCAGACCCTTGGGGCTATTCCACTTAGCTGTGTCCAGTCAGCCACCTAGCCCTCCCCCAACTGATATTTTTGTTTGTTTGTTTTTGGGGAACAGGATCTTACTCTGTCACCCAGGCTGGAGTGCAGTAACATAATCATGGTTCACTCCAGCCACGACCTCGTGGACTCAAGGAATTCTCCCACATCAGCCTCCCAAGAAGCTGGGACCACAGGTGTGCACCAGCATACCCGGCTAATTTTGTTCATTGTTTGCAGAGATGAGGTTTCACTATGTTGTCCAGACTCGTCTTGAATTCCTGGGCTCAAGTGATCCTTCTGCTTCAGCCTACCAGTGTGCTAGGTTACAAAAGTGAGTTACTGAGCTTGGCTGTGAATAATATTTTTAATGTACTGTTGGATTTAGTTTGCTAGTATCTTGTTGAGAATCTTTGCATCTATTTTTATTCGTGATATTTGCTTGTCATTTTTTTTTATTGTTGCTATGTTTTTCTCTGGTTTTGGAATCAGGGTAACACTAGCCTTATAAAATAAATGTAGAATTGTTATCTCCTATTCAATTTTCTGTAATAATTAGAGGAAAATTAGTACTAATTATTCTTTAAATGTTTGGTAGAATGTAGCAGGGAAGTCATTAGGCCCTGTGCCTTTCTTTGGTGGAAGACTCTGTATTACTGATGCAATTTCCTTACTCATTATTGGTGTGTTCAGATTTTCTATTTCTTCACAATTTAATCTTGGTAGAGTCTATATGTTATAATATTTATTCATTTTCTCTGTTATCAAATTTGTTGCCATATAGTTGTTCATAATAGTCTTTTATGATCCTTTGTATTTTTATGGTCTCAGCTGTAATGTCTCCTTTTTCAAATCTAATTTTACTTGTCTGAGGCTTCTCTCTTTTTTCCTAGTAAGTCTAGCTAAACATTTATTGACTTTGATTATCTTTTTTAAAAAAACTAACTATTTCATTAATCTTTTAAAATATTTTGTCCTCTATTTTATTTCTTCTTTGAGTTTTATTTATTTTGTTTTTCCTTTACCAATTTTGGGTATAGTTTGTTCCTGTTTTTCTAGTTCCTTGAGGTGCATTGTTAAGTTGTTTGCTAGAAAGCTTTCCTTTCATTTAATATAGGTGTTTACTGCCATAAACTTTCCTCTTAGAATGGCTTTTCCTATGTCCCCTAGATTTTGGTAAAATATGTTTCCATTCTCATTTTTCTCAATAATTTTTTAATTATGTTTTAAACTTTGATTTTAGATTCACAGACTACATGTGAAGGTTTGTTACATGGGTATATTGTGTGAGGCTGTGGTTTAGGATATGAAAGGTCCTGTCACCCAGGCAGTAAGTATCATATTCAATAGTTAATTTTTCAGCCCTTGCCCCTGTCCCTCTCTGCCCCTTCTAGTAGGCCCCAAAGTCTATTGTTGCCATTTTTATGTCCATATATACACAATCTTTAATTCCCACTTACAAGGGAGAACATGTGGTATTTTGTTTTCTGTTCTCGCCTTATTTCATTTACAATAATGACTTCCAGCTACATGCATTTCACTGCAAAATACATAATTTCACAGATTTTTATGTCCTGTCACATTCCATCTAAAGCAAAATTTTAGTTTCTGTCATATTCATTGATCTATTAGTTGTTTAGAAGCATGCTGTTTACTTTTTATATATTTGTAAAATGTCTGAAATTATTCTTGTTGATTTCTAGTTTTATACCATTGTGGTCAGAAAGAAATTTGATATAATCTGTATCTTCTTAAATATTTTAAGACTGTTTTATAGACTAACATGTGATCTGTTTTGGAAATTGTTTCATGTGAGATTGAGAAGAACATGTTTTCTGCAGTTATTCAGTGGAATCTACTGTTTATGTCTGTGAAATCCATTTGGTCTATGGTCCAGTTTGCATCCGATGTTTCTCTGTTGAATTTTATTGGAATTTTTGTCCATTATTGAAAGTGAATTGTTTGAGCTTCCTCTTATTACTATAATGCAGTCTATCTCCCACTTTGAGGCTACTAGTATTTGCTTTCTATATCTGGGTACTCTGGTGTTGGGTGCATATATATTTGCAGTTGTTATATTTTCTTGTTGAATTGATTCCTTTATCATTATATATGATCTTTTTGTCTTTTTATAGTTTTTTAAAATTTAATATCTCTTTTACCTGATCTAAGTGTGACTGCTCCTTCTTGCTTTGGGTTTCCATTTTCATGGGATATCTTTTTACATTTGATATAGTTTGGATATTCGTCCCTTCCAAATCTCATGTTGAAATGTGATCTCCAGTGTTGGAGTTGGGGCCTGATACGAGATCTTTGGGTCATGAGGGGAATTCTTCATGAATGTTTTGATGCCATCCTGTTGGAGTTGAGTGAGTACTCATTCCATTAGTTCACAAGAGAGCTAGTTGTTTAAGAGGAACTGTTACCTCCTTTCCTTTCTCTTGCTCCCTCTCTTACCATGTGACATGCCTGCTCTCCCCTTGCCTTTTGTCATGATTTTAATCTTCCTGTGGCTCTCACCAGATACAGTCTGGCACCATGCTTCTTGTCGTCTGCAGAAACAGGAAGCAAAATAAATCCCCTTTTACAAATAAACTACCCAGTCTCAGGTATTTCTTTATAGCAATGCAAAAAGAACTAATACACACACCATCCATTCACTTTTAGTTTGTATTTCTTTAATTGTGAGATGAATATTTTGCAGACAGTATATAGTTACATCTTGGTTGTTTTTTAATCCACTCCATATCTTTTAATTAGAGAATTTAACTCACATTCAGGGTTATTATTTCTATATAAAAACTTACTTCTTCCATTTTGTTAATTGTTTTCTGGTTGTTTGGTAGGTCCCTTGTTCCTTTCTTTCTCCCTTATTGTTTACCCTTCTGGCTTGGTGGTTTTCTATGGTGCTCTGAGTTTTCTTTCTTTTTGATTTTGTCTGCTGTATTGTTTCTGTGGTTACCATCAGCCTAACATGAAGAGTCATATAGTTATAATACACTTTTTAAAAGGTGATAGCAACTTTACTTTAGTCACATAAAAATACTCTAGATGCTTTCCTCTCCTACCCCACTTTATATTTATGTTGCTTTAATTTACATATTTGTCTATTATATGTTCCTTAGCCAATAATTGTAGCTGTTGTTATTTATGACCTTTGTGATTTTAAGCTTTTATGCTAGATGACTGAGAGATTTACATAACACCATTATATCACTGAATATCTGTGTTTGATGTGTAAAGTTATTTCTATTATTGATTTTAATAATTTCATGTGTTTTATGATAGTAAAATTTTAGGGACATAAGAAACATGAAAAAACAAGAAAATATGTTAACTTCAAAGAAACAAATTATCTAGTAATAGACCACAAATAACGTAATAGTTATGACATGCCTGAAAAGGAATTCAATTCTTGAAAAAGATGGAGACATACAGATAAAAAGCACAAAGATTTCCAAGTTGGTTTAATTGCAAAATATCCTCACCAAGGCACATTATAGTCAAACTGTCAAAAGACAAAGAGAGTTCTTATAAAAGCAAAAAAAAAAAAAAAAAAAAAAAAAAAGGATCAAGTTACCTACAAAAAGATCTCTAATAGATTTTCAGCAGATTTTGCAATAGAAACTTTGTAGGCCAGAAGAGAATAAGATGATATATTCAAAGTACTGAAAAAAAAAAAAAAAACAGCTGTCAACCAAGAATGCTATGTCCAGCAAAACTCTCTTTCTGAAACGAAGGACAAATAAAGGCCTTCCCAAACAAACGAAAGCTGGGGAATTTCATTATCACTTGACTAGACTTAAAATAAGTGCTTAAGAGAATATTACAATTAAAAATAAAAGGGCAAAATTATTCTAATGTGAAGATCTCTACATTGATATCTGTCCATCTAGTGGAATAGTCATTTCTGGTTTTGTAAAGTGACTTTTGTATAATTTTTTTTTTTCCTATAGATGGATCCCAAGGTGTTGTGTAGGTATACTGAATTGGCTTTGGTTCTGTGTGGACTAAGCATCATGATATACATGCAGTTCTTTCAGATGTAATACTCATCAGCAAGGTCTGTGATTGATTCATTGGCCTAGGCTACAGGATTTTGTGATGATGGTGATGTGATTTCGCTGGGGCCCAGAGTGCTAAACTGGTTGTTAGACTGCATGTGTACAGATGTGAAGTGTAATATGTTGCACAATTGTCTGTCCAGAGAGGTAGGGCTGCCAATCGACTGGAGTCAAGTCTAGTGTGTTTGGAAACAGTGGTGTTGGGTGGTCTTGCAGCATTCTGTTCAGGGGATAGGGCTGTTGGTGGACTAGCTCTTTTCAGGTGCAAGTGCCCATGGGTACAGTGGATAGCCTGCATTGTTGTGTCTAGGAGGGTAAGCCACTATTGAGCTGGTTGTCAGACTGGGCACAGGCATAAACTGTGTGGCAGTCTCTCAGGTGATGGAGCCACTGAAACACCAGCTTTTGTGCCAGGGATAAGCACTTGTGGGCTTTGTGGACTAATCAGCTCTGCAATGTGAGTTGTCATGGGTAAGGTGGCTGGCCAGCTGCTTGACAGCTTCCAATCTGTATCTTTCCCTTTTGGTAGGGTGAAGTGGGGATGGAATACCAGAATGGTTCAAAGACTGGGATACCGGTAACATTATTTGGCCTAATCTCTAGATATCTGTGGTCATGTTACTGCAGGCACCCATGCAAATGTGGTGAAATAATAGTAAGGCCTCAGGGATGACAGATAATCGGTTGCTACTGACCTCTGGCACAGGATGTACCCTGGTAATGGGTCCAGTTTTAAGATGGCACTGAGCCATAGCTCTTGTCACAGAGGTAATGCGTGCTCAAGCTAGGCCCCTACACTGAGGCAATGCAGTTGTGTGAACTCAGCTACTCTCCAAACTAGATTCATGTTCTGGGAAAACTGGGAGACTTTCCTTTAGCAAGGTTTGCTGGCATTTGTGTCAGCAATGGGGATCATGAGGGATTTCTAGCTTATCTTTTTCCTTTAAGAAAAAGTACATCCTGACTCAGAGCTGATTCTGACAGAGGACACAGCTCCTGGCAGAGGCAGAATGTCTTGCTCCCTTAACTGTGGTCTATCCTGCGATTCCACACTGTACAGGGATTTTTCCATTTCCCTGGTGCTCTCCAGTGTACTTCTCCATTTACTGTCATCAAAATATAATTTAATCATTGTTTTGGTCTCTTTGGAGGCTGGGAGGTAAGTCTAATTGCCATTTTGCTGATATGATTGCGTTCCCGATAACTTAAATATTTTTAATACGCTCAAGAGCAACTAAAATCAGGTGGTACATAACAATATTTCCATCAATGATGGACCATGTGTACAATGGCAGGCCCATAAAATTATAATGGTACTAAAGATTTCCTATCACCTAGTAATATTATTACCATCCCAAGTGCAATGCATTATGTTTGTGTTGGTGGTGATAGTGGTATAAACAAATCTATTGTACTGCTAGTCCTAAAAGTATAGCACATGCCTTCTTTTGAGAAATGTTTGTTCATATCATTCACCCACTTTTTGATGGTGTTGTTTGTTTTTTTCTTGTAAATTTATTTAAATTCCTTGTAGATTATGGATATTAGCCCTTTGTCAGATAGATAGATTGTGAAAAGTTTCTCCCATTCTATAGGTTGCCTGTTCACTCTGATGATAGTTTCTTTTGGTGTGCAAAAGCTCTTTAGTTCAATTAGATCCCATTTGTCAATTTTAGCTTTTGTTGCCATTGCTTTTGGTGTTTTAGTCATGAAGTCTTTGCCCATGCTTAGGTCCAGAATAGTATTGCCTAGGTTTTTTTTTCCAGGGTTTTTATGATTTTAGGTCTTACATTTAAATCTTTACTCCATCTTTTATGAGGCAAACAAACATATGAAAAAAAGCTTATCATCACTGGTCATTAGAGAAATGCAAATTAAAACCAAAATGGGTTAACATCTCGTGCTAGTTAGAATGCCTCATTAAAATCATTAAATCATTAAAATCATCCAATCATTAAAATGTCAAGAAACAACAGATGTTGGAGAAGATGTCGAGAAATGGAAACATTTTCACACGGTTGGTGGGAGTGTAAATTAGTTCAACCATTGGGAAAGACAGTGTGGCAATTCCTTAAGGATCTAGAACCAGAAGTACCATTTGACCCAGCAATCCCATTACTGCATATATATCCAAAGGATTATAAATCATTCTACTATAAAGACACATGCACACATATGTTTATTGCAGCACTGTTCACAATAGCAAAGACTTGGAACCAACCCAAATATCTATCAGTGATAGATAGACCATAGATAGAAAATGTGGCACATATACACCATGGAATACTATACAGCCATAAAAAAGGATGAGTTCATGTCCTTTGCAGGGACATGGATGAAGCTGGAAATCACCATTCTCAGCAAACTAACACAGGAGCAGTGAACCAAACACCTCATGTTCTCACTCATAAGTGGGAGTTGAACAATGAGATCACATGGCACAGGGAGGGGAACATCACACATGGGGGCCTGTCGGGGTTGGATGGGTTAAGGGATAGATAGCATTAGGAGAAATACCTAATGCAGATGATAAGTTGATGAGTGCAGCAAACCACCATGACATGTGTATGCCTATGTAACAAAATTGCATATTCTGCACTGGTATCCCAAAATTTAAAGTATTAAAAAAAAAAAAAAGTATAGCACATGCAATTTTATACAGCAACAGTCCCAACCTTTTTGGCACCGAGGACCAGTTTCATGGAAGACAACTTTTCCATGGACTAGAGGAAGAGGGAATGGTTTCAGGATGAAACTGTTTTACTTCATATAATCCGGCACTAGCTTGATTCTCACAAGGAGCATGCAACCTAGATCCCTCACATGCACAGTTCACAATAGGGCTCACACTCCCATGAGAATCTAATGCTGCTGCTGATCTGACAGGAGGCAGAGCACAAGCGGCAATGCTTGCTTGCTTGCCACTTACCTCCTGTTATGTGACCTGGTTCCTAGCAGGCCAAAGACCAGTCCCCATGGTTGGGGAGCCCTGATGTGCAGTACATAGTACTTGAGAATAATAATAAATGATCATGTTATTGACTTATGCATATACTATACTATATATCTCATTGCAATTTTAAAGTATACGCCTCCACTTATTAACAAAGTATAAATTCAACCACCTCATCCAGGTCTTTCATGAGGTGTTCCAGAAGAGGCATATTATTATAGGAGGTGACAGCCCCATGTGTATCATTGCCCCTGAAGACATTCCAGTGGGACAGACAAGACATGGAGGTGAAAGATATTAATAGTGATGATCCTGATCCTGTATAAGTCTAGGCTAAGTGTGTGTTTCTGTATTTTTTTTTTTAAGTTTAAAATGTTAAAAAAAAAAAAAAAAAAAGCTTAAAATAGATAAAAACATAGAACTGAATAAAAAAGAAGAAAACATTATATTTTTGGACAGTTGTACAATGTTTTAAGCTATGTGTTTTAAAAGAGTCAAAAAGTTTTTAAGAATTAAAAAATTTAAAAGTAAAAATTACAGTAAGCTAAGGTCGATTTATAATAAAATAAATTTTTTTAATAAATTGAATTTAGCTTAAGTGTACAGTGTTTTAAAGTCTATAGTAGTGTACATCGATGTCCTAGGCCCTCACATTCTCTCACCACTCACTCACTGACTCATTTCTGCAAGTTCCATTTATGATAAGTACACTATCCAGGTACACCATTTTTTGTCTTTTATACTGTATTTTTCTGTATATTTTCTATGTTTAGGTATATAAATATATACCATTGTGTTACAGCTACCTATAGTATTCAGTACAGTAAAATGCTATGCAGGTTTGTATATTAATACTAGGAACAGTAGACTATATCATATGACCTAGGTATGTAGTGCCCTATAACATATAAATTTGTGTGAGTATATTTGACAAAATATACTTACAAAATATGCTTGTAAGTATATTTGACAAAATCCCCTAAGACACATTTCTTGGAACATATCCCTTCTTTAAGAAATGCATAACTGCATTTTTCTCTTTCTGTTTTTTCTATATCTTTTTTATCCTCCTAATTATACCTTTTTTGGCTTTATAGCTAATATTTAATCACTTTTATAGAATTAAAGAGAGCGACAGAAATTTATTCATGTTTAAAGGGAATATAAGCTCTTCTGATGTTTCCTTTAAACAAAAATTGTGTCTTAATCCCAACTTAATGTTAATTGCCCCTTCTAACAGAAAAAAAAAAAAAAAATCATCTGAAGATCACTTAGTAGAAATGCTGTCATACTGTAGGTTATTGCTCAGAGGAAAACACTGGGAATGTGTCCTCAGGAGATACAATTTTTTTTTTTAAATCATTACATAATTAACACATTAATCTGTATGGCATTTTTTTTAAGCTCTAAATGTTGTATAAAATGTAATTTTAAAGACTGAAAGGATCTTAACATTTACCTAGTCCTGACTTCATTCTGTAAGTCACTTAAATCTCAGAGAGATGGAGTGACTTTTGAAGACACATAACTTCCCAAATCCAGAGATTCAGAATTAAGAGTCAAGACTTCCGAATCAAAGACCAGAGCCCTTATGTCACTTGTAATCAGCTTACTATGTATCTCAGCTTTAATGCTGTCTCTACCTTGATTTTTGAAAAGTAACATGGGAAAGGGAAAAATTAAAAATAATAAAAAACAAGACTTTTAATTATATTGTTAATATGACACGTTTATCACTTATTAGAGAAATAGCTCATAGACTCTTTCTTAATTATGTACTGAAAAAGAGAATGCTATATATTCTAAATTACTTAAGTTCATGTCTTCCTAGAGGCATGGCTTTAAAGTGTAGAGTATAAGGTTAATGGTAGAGCTTGAGATTTTCTGATCTATCTATGTTCCTCTGAAATATTTAGGAAATAAATTATTTTTAACCTATCTTTTCACCCTGAGTGATGAATGGTTTTCAGCAAATTTTACATGTGTTGATAATGATTCACAGCAATTAGGGGAAAACAATTTTCTGCTTGCTTGTGCATGTTCTCTGGTTATAGTGAGCATGTTCAGTTTTATTTTATCTTGCTATATTTTTCTTTTTAAACCTAAATGTGATGGTTTTTAAGTTAAAATGTAAATCATAGTAACTGTATAAAAAAGAAAATATAACTTAGTAAAAAGAAGAAAATAATACTCACTAATCAGAATTGAACAATATTAAAATATTAGAATTCATTTTTCAGAAATTTTTCTACTCACAATTATTATTCATTTTTACAAATATAAGTGCTTACTAGACATCCCACTGCATCCTGATTTTTGGCTTTAAAATACATGAGGAACATCTCTCCAAGTATGAATATTCTTCCATTTATGCTAATATCCTTTTGTCTTTTTAATTAATTGACACTTTTACCATTATGTAATATTCCTCTTTATCAATGGCAATATTCTTTGTTCTAAATTTTATCTGGTAACAGTATAGCCTCTTTAGCTTTCTTTATTATACATAGTATATCTTTCCTCATCATTTTACTTCTAACCTATATCTTCACATTTTAAGTTAGTTTCTTCTAGGCAGTAAATATTAGGGTATTGGATTTTTAGCTAAATTGACATCAAATGCTGTGTAATTGAAACATTTAGAACATTTATATTTAATGTAATAATTGATATGAATGTATTCAAATATCTGACCTGAAATTTGTACTTAATTTGTTCTATTCACTCATTTTCCTGATTTTGTGACCATTTTTAATTATTTTAGTAAATTTGTATTTCATTTTATCTCTCATATTTATTATTTGTATTTTATATTATTTTACACCATGCCCTAAAGTTTACAGTATATATTTAAGTTATCATAGTGTACCATAATATAATCTTTTAGTACTTTTTTATAGATTGAGAAGTTTAGAAGAGTGTATTTCTGTTGCCTCACTCACATCTTTTTTGGTAGTATTTTTATACATTTTATTTGTGCATGTGCTATAAACTTTAAGATACTTTGATTTTTTAAAGTAATAAATTATATGTTAAAGAGAGTAAGCATAACTTTAAATTTATTTTATATTAATATATAACTTTCAATTTTTAGTGCTCTTCTGTTTTTGAGTAGATCCAAATCGCCATCTAATATTGTTTCTTTCTGACAGAAATATCTTCTTTAAGATTTCCTCAATGGTCACGCACAGTAACTCATGCCTGTAATCACAGCCCATTGGGGAACTAAGACAGGAGTATTATTCAAAGCTAGGTGTTTGAGACCAGCCTGAGCAACACGGCAACACAGCATCTCTAGTAAATAAATAAATAAATAAATAAATAAATAAATAAATAAATAAATAAAT
>NC_045436.1:139981177-140082457 GCF_002776525.5 Piliocolobus tephrosceles | reverse complement strand
AATAAATAAATAAATAAATAAATAAATAAATAAATAAATAAATAAATTTCTACATTTTCCTGAATGCAATTGTGCTGCAATAGATTAACTCAGTACTATTTTTGTCTTCATTTTAAAAATTATTTTAATTGATATTTATATCCATGTTGAATTATTTTTGTCCAACATTTTAAAACAAGACTCACCATTATCTTTTGTCTTGCATAGTTCCTGAAGAGATATTTCCTGTCATTCTTTTCATCTCTCTATTTAAGGTTTATTCGGTTTTTTGTTTTTTACTTTATACAAAAATTTATCTTTATTTTTGGTTTTCAGCACTGTAACTATGATATACCTAAGTATCTATTTATATCTGTGCTTCTTGGATTTCTCTGAAATTCTAAGAATTTTAGTTTATTGCCTCTCTTTAATTGTGGAAAATATGCTTATTGTATTTTAAATTATTTATTATGTCTCATTTTTACACTCTTCCGTTTTTCAGAATGCAATTGCTATGTATTAAAGCATGTGATAACATCCCACATTTCATGGATACTCTGTTTTGCTTTTTTACTCTAATTTTCTTTGTCTTTAGGATTAGATCATTTTAATTCACCTCTCTTCATGTTCACTGATTTTTTGATCCTCTGGTGTGTTCATTCTTTTTAGATGTCTGTTGAAGAAATTCTTTTTTTTCCCCCTTACTCAAAGGAAATATTTAATTAGGTGTATAAGAAAACAGGACATTTAGAGTTCTGGATGTATCTGTGCTGGGAGGTTGGAAGTGGGCTAGAGCCTACAGGTTGTTCCAGGGAATGAGTTTCTACCCTCTCAGGTGAACTGCAGGACTGAAGAAGATAATGAGTCAATGAAGAGCATATTTAGTATCTAATAACTTAAAACTTGTTTTTGTCATTTACATAGCTTTATTTGAATTGCTCTGTCCTAATACAGTATGAAAAGATTTATTATTATTTTGCTTGTGTAATTTCTTTCACTTTTCTTTTTTTATTATTATTATACTTCAAGTTCTGGAATACATGTACAAAACATGCAGATTTGTTACATAGGTATACACATGACATAATGGTTTGCTGCACCCATCAACCCATCATCCACATTAGGTATTTCTCCTAATGCTATCCCTCCCCTCACCACCCCCAACCCTGACAGGTCCCAGTGTGTGAAGTCCCCTCTCCGTGTCCATGTGATCTCATTGTTCAACTCCTATTTATGAGTGAGAACATGCGGTGTTTGGCTTTCTGTTCTTGTGTTACTTTGTTGAGAGTTATGGTGTCTAGCTTCATATATGTCCCTGCAAAGGACATGAACTCATCCTTTTTATATGGCTACATAGTATTCCATGGTGAACGTGTGCCACATTTTCTTTTATCTAATCTATCATTGATGGGCATTTGGATTGGTTCCCAGTCTTTGCTATTGTGACCAGTGCTGCAATAAACATATGTGTGCAAGTGTCTTTATAGTACAAAGATTTAGAATCCTTTGTGTGTATACCCAGTAATGGGAGTGCTGGGTCAAATTGTGTTTCTGGTTTTAGATCCTTGAGGAATTGCCACACTGTCCTTCCTAATGGTTGAACTAATTTGCACTCCCAAAAACAGTGTAAAAGTGTTCCTATTTCTCGACATCCTTTCCAGCATCTGTTGTTTCCTGACTTTTTAATGATCGGCATTCTAACTTGTGTGAGATGGCATCTATTTCATTGCGGTTTTGATTTGTGTTTCTCTAATGACCAGGAAAACCCTAAAAGAAAACCTAGGCAATACCATTATGGACATAGGCATAGGCAAAGACTTCATGACTAAAACACTAAAAGCAATGGCAACGAAAGCCAAAATTGACAAATGGGATCTAATCAACTTAAAGAGCTTCTGCACAGCAGAAGAAACTGTCATCGGAGTGAACAGGCAACCTACAGAATGGGAGAAAATTTTTGCAATCTATCTATCTAACAAAGGGCTAATATCCAGAATCTACAAGGAACTTAGATAAATGTACAAGAAAAAAATCAAACAACCCCGTCAAAAAGTGAGCAAATGATATGAACAAACACTTCTCAAGAGAAGACATTTATGTGGCTAACAAACCATATGAAGAAATTATTTATCTCTGATCACAACACAACTTAACTTGCTCTGTAATACTACTAGAAAGTTTTGTTCAAAAGACAAAGTAAGGCAAATTATTAACATATATAAACACTAGAAAAATATAGCTTTCATCACATTTAAGTTTGTTCCAGTTTTTTAGTTTTTTTAAATAACAATTCTCTGCTCTGTAAAAATTTTACATTTTTAGCCTCTTTAGATGAAAAAGTACAACTGTGTGTTAGTAAAGCAAGACTTTCAAACATTTAAGCAATGATCCATTCTTAGAGTAAAAATTCTTATATGTTTTGTTTCATTTTTAATAAAATATTAAAAATTATGAAGTAAAAACATGTACATCACCTTTTAAAATTATGTGTTTTGAAAAAAGTCACTCACTTTCCTTTGTATATGAAGAAATATAAAATATTGCAAAGCAGTATAATAAAGGATACTTATTTTACTTTATATTTATACATATGCCCATTGAAAATTTAGCGATTTCGGGCTGGATGCAGTGGCTCATGTCTGTATTTCCAACACCTTGGGAGGCCGAGGCAGGTGGATCACCTGATGTCAGGAGTTCCAGACCATCCTGCCCAACATGGTGAAACCCCGTCTCTACTAAAAATCCAAAAAATTAGCCTTTTCTCAAAAAAAGAAAAGGAAAAGGATTTTTTTCTTTTAGGGATTTAAGAGTAACTATTTGTTGGACAATAATGAAATTGCAGATAATATGGCAAGTATAACCAAAGATAGCTTTGTGAGAACACAGTACAAACTGAGGTAATATCTAAATATGTATTTTTCTTTCTTTTTAAACGGAGTCTCGCTCTGTCGCCCAGGCTGGAGTGCAGTGGCGCAATCTCGGCTCACTGCAAGCTCCGACTCCCGGGTTCACGCCATTCTCCTGCCTCAGCCTCCCCAGTAGCTGAGACTACAGGCGCCCGCCACATGCCCGGCTAATTGTTTGTATTTTTAATAGAAATGGGGTTTTACCATGTTAGCCAGGATGGTCTCGATCTGCTGACCTCGTGATCCACCTGCCTTGGCCTCCCAAAGTGCTGGGATTAGAGGCGTGAGCCACCGCCCCCGGCCCTAAATGTGTATTTATTTTAACCAAATCTAGAAAAGTCTAGAAAAACAATGAACAAAGAGCTATTCCCCTAATCATCAGTCCAGTGATGTCATCACACATTACATATTTTCTAGAAAAACTTTACTCATAGAAGGATGACAGTACAGAAGACAAACCATACCTCAATTTCTTACAACTGTTTTGACCTTGCAGACCTCATGAAATAGCCTTGGTGATTCTCAGCTGTCTATAGATCACACTTTGATAACCACTACCTTAAAGCTTCATTTCTGTCTCTTTATAACTTTACAATTTTTAAAAATCAATTTCTAGTTATGATTTTTGTTATCAAATTTTCTCAGATAAAGTAACGGACAAAATTCTGCCTGACTCACACAAATTTAGTGAATACCTCAGAAAAGCACTATGAAAGGCGGATTTTTTTATATTATTCTTTCTCAAACCTGGTCAGTTGCAGTGTCTCACTCCTGTAATCTCAGAACTTTGGGAAGCCAAGGCGGGCGGATCATGAGGTCAGGAGATCGAGACCATCCTGGCTAACACGGTGAAACCTCGTCTCTACTAAAAATACAAAATAATTAGCCAGGCGTGGTGGCCGGCGCCTGTATTCCCAGCTACTCAGGACGCTGAGGCGGGAGAATGGCGTGAACCCAGGAGGCGGAGCTTGTGCCTGTATTCCCAGCTACTCAGGAGGCTGAGGCGGGAGAATGGCGTGAACCCAGGAGGCGGAGCTTGCAGTGAGCCCAGATCACGCCATTGCACTCCAGCCTGGGAGACTGAGCAAAACTCTGTCTCAAAAAAAAAAAAAAAAAAAAAAAAAAAAAAAAAAAAAAAAAAAAAAAGCATTGCCTCATTGTCTTTGGCTCTCATCTAGACATGTTATATGCCAGAGTTTTTGAATTTCCATCATGCAGAGCTCTCCTGCACTTGCTTCTCAAAGGTTTAATCCCCAACTTTCCCATAAGTAAGATTTTATCACAGAGCACATAAGTGATTCACAACGGCAACACTTATTCTGCAAACAATGAGATTTGGGGCCAGTGAGAGACTCATTAGCTCAACTGTATAACTTCATTTACTTTATCTTATTTCTATAAACCTGAGTTTATTAGTTTGTGAATGGGAATAGTAACACAGACTCTCAGTCATATTGATATTTTGAATTAAATGTGCTAATATATTTGAAACAATTTTATAATTTTTAAAACCTTACAATGCTATTATGTTTAGTTATCATATTTGTACAATTTTAGTCTTAATAATAATACATTAATCAATAAAGAAGTGAAAATATTCATTAAAAGTTGATTAAATCTTTCACTCAAAGATGTCATATAAATGAATGAAATAGTTACTTGTTTAAAATTAAATCTTTACTTTTTTATGTTACATAAGCACAACTTCTCAAGGAAGAGGCACACATTAACTCAGTAAACACTTCTTATGCACTGCCTGAAAGCCTATCACACATTTTTCTTAATTTGACTATTGTGCATATTGCAGTGAGAGCCTTTTTAGAGATATGGGATAAAGTGAATATTTTACCTTTAGCTATGTGAGTTTTTTATATACTAACTTTAAGAGATTTTTTTGTGAAAAACAATTATTTTTAAAAGCAGCATATGTAATAAATGTGAATAAATTAGTTCACCCTTAGAAACAATGAAAATTGCTAATATTAAATTCTTACTACATGGACAGCATTGTGCTAAAAATTTGAACATGTGTTATCACTATTATTTCTCAGACAATGTAACACTATAAATACCATCATAATTCTCATCTTATGCATAAGGCAATTCAGTCTCAGGAAAATTAATTTTTCCAAAATCAGTCAGCTAGATGGCTAGAATCTGTGAAAACATGTGTATGACTTCAGAAGCCATATAATTTCATAATCCACACTCAGCAATACATTGCTTCTAATTAAGAATAATAATAATGATAATAATAATAGTATTATTACTATCATTGAGAATATACAGTCTTTGGAATTATTTGCATTATATCAAAGGTTAATGAAAACATTACTGGGGGCCTTCAACTTACTGAATGGACATCATTGTTTGGTCCCTTTTACCATGATTTGGAGTAAAGGAGGCAATAATTAGAAGTTTGTCCCACATAACAGGCTCTATTGCAGATCCTACTGCAAAAGCAATGGTTGCACAACAGACTTCTTTAAATTCCCTTCCTAAAGTTGTACTAGATAATAAAATTGCTCTAGATGACCTACTGGCTGAGCAGGGAAGAATCTGCAATTACTGACACTTATTGTTAGACATGGAAGAATGCATTGGGTATTACAGAGTTTCAATTTCAGGAGATTATCAAACAGGCTGCTTGGTTAAAACAAGTAAACTCTTCCTCTGGAATATTCTTTGATCTA
The DNA here is from genome assembly GCF_002776525.5 of Piliocolobus tephrosceles. Classification (NCBI taxonomy): domain Eukaryota; kingdom Metazoa; phylum Chordata; class Mammalia; order Primates; family Cercopithecidae; genus Piliocolobus; species Piliocolobus tephrosceles. Next base: position 140,076,879 of record NC_045436.1, on the reverse strand, counting down.
TTTGATTTTAGTTGATTTGGTTCATGGGGACCTTGGCTAAGGAACATATTCTAAACTCTTGGTATTATCCTCCGGATAGTCATAATAATAGTCTCCCTCGTTGGCTTTATTGTCTCAAAAGTTTTAAACATTTCCATGCATAGAATGTTGAATGGTCTCTCCTTAACTGGAATGGCAAAAACTCATGAAGTATGTGATAATGAGGACACTGTAACCTATGAATGACATGCTGAGACTGGAAACCCAAAATGATGGTAACTGAGTGTGGTGCTAAAGCTCTAAGTTTACCTAGGTGGCAACCTGACCAAAAGAGGGGAATTAATCAAAATTATGGGAGGCTGTTGTGTTCGACTGAGTGTGTGCACTAATCCCCAGCAGGCCAGACCAAGACAAAATGGAGTCAATTATGTTAAATGCTATGTAATCAAACTGAAAATTTAAAGAACCAGATAGATCCCAAGACAGACCAGTTTTTGTTTTTGTTTTTTTCTGTCTGAAAACAGGAGATTCCAGCATAATAAGAAAGTGCCCTCTGCTTTCATCTTTGATGTCAGTGTTTAAGGTTTTTGTCAATCTCTCAATTTTGAGAGATTGACTCTTGACCAATCACAGAAGGTCAGCTCTTCAAATAAAGCAAACACAGAGCTGTAACCAATCTGGAGGTTTCTGGGTGAACGCAGGTCAGTCTTTTTTGTACATTGCTTTCACTTTTCTGTTCATAAATATTATGAGAAAAAATAGCAAATATAAGACACCATGTTTCCTCATATCTGCTTGCTAGCATAATTTCACACAGCCCCTGACTCTGTGACCACATGCAGTGCTCCTGAAAGATGTTTGAAGACAAAACAGGATTGAATACATAGTCCCCATATCTCTTGCCTGAGTCACTACATTTCTTAAAGGATAAATGACTCCAGTGTTTGCCTTTTCTTGCACATAAGACAACATCTGATGAGGTTACTGATTATGCCTCTGTAGTCTAAAACCAGATGTATTCTTACATAGAAATTTTGTTGTAATTCTGCTTTAACATAACTTTTGAGCAAATATGATGCGATTTTTGCAAGTTCTGAACTTCTACCACCTGTATATAAGCTGTGAGCTGAAGCACTGTTTTGGAGCAGTATTACTAAACTGCTCCCCTGCTATAAGCTTCAGTTTATAGTCCTCAGTAAGGCTTCTAAATGAAACTTAAATGAAACTAACTATAATTCTTTAAAACTTTGTTTTTTTTTTTTTTTTTTTTTTTTTTTTTTTTTTTTTTTAGTTGACACAATTAACCCGCCATGTGTCAGCCCCTGAATCATTCTGAACCTATTCTGGTTCTGGGGGCTACCAGATTCTCGAATCATTTTTGCTCAGTTAAACTCTGCTAAATTTAATTTTTCTAGAGTATGTCTTTAAGACAATTGAATGGTTTCAAGATACTTGTTATTGCTAAGAAAAAGAGGACTTAACACTTCTTACTTTATCTCAACTGAAACATGAATCTATTTCCTCTATGAATCAGTAGTCGTTCTCAGAGAATTTGAACCAACTTAGCAGGCATGGTTTGGCTCTGTGTCCCCACCCAAATCTCATCTCTAAGTGTAATCCCCACATGTTGAGGGAGGGGGGTAACTGGATCATGAGGGTGGTTTTCCCCATGCTGTTCTCATAATAGTAAGTGAGTTCTCACAAGACCTAATGGTTTTATAAAGAGCTCTTCCCCCTTCTCTTTCTCTCTTGCTCTCTCTCTCGTCTACCACCATGCCAACTTTCCCTTCTGCCATGATGGTGAATTTCCTGAGGCCTCCCCAGCCATGTGGAACTGTGAGTCAACTAAACTACTTTTTTTTTAAATAAATTACCTAGTCTTCGGTATTTCTTTATAGTGGTGTGAGAATGCACTAATTAATACACTGGCACAAGCAAAAGATAATTGTTTTTGCTCTTTTAACGGAGAAGTCCAGAAGCTGGGCTGCCTTCAGGCATAGCTTGATGTACGAGCATAAATGATATACTTAGCATCTGTTTTCCTCCCACATACTGGCTCATCTTGACTCTTCTTTAGTCTTAGGTGCTCCCCTAAGACATGCTAAAAAAAACTAGCTGTAAAATGTCAAGACTTTATGTTCTCTTAGCTTTGATTCCCTATGAAAGGACAATTTTAATTTTAAACATATGCACTTGATTGTTTACTATAGATATTCTCTGAATTTGAAAAAGCATAAAGGCTCAACCAAGACACTGCAAAAATACCAAGCACAAAGGTACATGGTAAAGAAAAAATATTCACCAAAAGAATGTTTTAGTTATCACTGTTAGTTCGCACATCAATTCCATATCACATTATTATTGAATGTATTAAAAATATACAAACAGGACTGATATTTTGTTCCATATTGACCAAGTCTGTAAATAAAAAGTAAACTGATGCCGGAAAAAAAAAAAAAAAAAAAAAAAGAAAGGACAATATTCTCTCCAGCAAGATTCCCAGGGAAACCTCATTGTTTATTATTGGCTTAAATTTGATACCAATCCGAAACACAAACTTCTCACAGGAGAATATGAGTTACCAATGGTCTTAGGGCCAGGTCACATGATCCACTCCTGTCTTGGGTTAGGTTACCCAGAAGTAGATATTGAGAAAAAGGGTCACTGTGTAAGTGATTAAGGCACAAACCAGACAGGAGGACAGAAAAGAAAAAGAAACCAAGTAAGGGTGTGATTTCAGCTGAGTGCAGAAAAAGATGTTTCCAACCTTTTCCCACAGAGAAATCTGCAGTGTAATTTATTCTTACACTTATAAATGATTGACCATACATAAATATAAGCTCCAGACTTTTCATGAATGAGAGCAAAGTGGCTCCAGGTTTCTGAGGCTTGGCCAGTGGAAGCAATTTCTTTTTTTTTTTTTTTTTATTTTTTATTTTTTTTTTTGATATTTTTTTAATTTTTTTTTTATTATACTTTAAGTTCTAGGGTACATATGCATAACGTGCAGGTTTGTTACATATGTATACTTGTGCCATGTTGGTGTGCTGCACCCATCAACTCGTCAGCACCCATCAATTCATCATTTATATCAGGTATAACTCCCCAGTGCAATCCCTCCCCCCTCCCCCCTCCCCATGATAGGCCCCATTGTGTGATGTTCCCCTTCCCGAGTCCAAGTGAGCTCATTGACATTTCTCCATGTTCAGGTAGTTACTCTAAAAATTCTGTAAGCATTTTTTGTAGACAAGTGCTCTTCTGCCCATTTGTTAACACAGTCATATTCCCACTAATGCTGTGGTCAGTAAATTAATGAATTAATAAATTAACAAATCTTATTTTATTTATTATTTTTTTCTACTGTTAATTCTTCTGACAAGATTACTAAATAGTTATAGCCCAAGCGAATGAATGATAAGCCACAAACTAGGTACTGTTGTTTGAATGTATCCCCCAAAAGGTATGTGTTGGAAACTGAATTCCCAAACTCATGTTTAAAATTAATTGTTATTTTAACAGTATTAAGAGGTGGGAGCTTTAAGAGGTGATTAGGCCATGAGGGATCTGTCCTCGTGAGTGGATTAATGATCTTATTGCAATAATAGGTTCCTTATAAAAGGTGAAGTTTGGTCCCCTTTTCTTTCTCTCTCTCTCCCCTTCTCTTTATCTTTATGGGTGATGCAGCGATAAGGACCTTGCCAGAGGCTGCCCACTCAGTCTTGAACTTCAGAGCCTCCAAAACTGTGAGCCAATACATTTATAGTCATTATAATTATCCAGCCTGGGTATTTATCCTGGTGGTATTTTGTTACAGCAACATGAAACAAACTAAGACACCTGGTATTTGTATTATGCCATTCTTGCATTGCTATAAAGAAATATCTGGGGCTGCATTATTTATAAGCAAAAGCTGTATAGGAAACATAATGCCAGCATCTGCTTGACTTCTGGGGCATCCTCAGGAATCTTATAAGCATGGTGGCAGGTGAAGCAGGAACAAGCATGTCACATGACAAAAGCAAGAGCAAGAACAGGGGAAGGTGCCACACTTTACAACAACTAGATCTTGTGAGAATTCACTCACTACTGCAAGGGCAGAATCAAGGGGATATTGCTGAACCATTGATGAGAAATCCACCCCTGTGATCCGGTCACCTCCCACCAGGCCCCACTTCCAATGCCTGAGATTACAATTCAGCATGAAAATTGGTCAGGGACAAGCATACAAACTATATCAGTGTTATAACTACAAATTACTCAAATATAACAGCAATTAATCATTTTTTCAGACTTATTTTTACTGCTTGTTCAGTACAAAAATTGGTAAACAAAGTTTAATCTACATTAAACATAATTATCTATTAATTAAACATAATGTATCTATTAATACATAGTGTGTTCTAAGCTTTTCTTAAGAGGATAAAATACTGAAATTTACTCAAAGTCAATTTTGAGTTGAATCTAAATACATAGAAAAATATTATTTATACACTGTTATTACAAATAAAATGTGTCTACTAAGATTATTTAGCTTTCATATAGCAGCTTATATTGCATAATAATTTTAAGATTACTCAAATATTATTCTGTTATTTATTATTATTATTATTCTTATTTTTTTTTTTTTTTTTGGACAGAGTCTCACTCTGCATCCAGGCTAGAATGCAGTGACAAGATCCCAGCTCACTGAAACCTCTGCTTCCTGGGTTCAAGTGATTCTCCTGCCTCGGATCCTAAGTAGCTGAGATTATAGGCACATGCCACCACCCCTGGCTAATTTTTGTATTTTTAGTAGAGACAGGGTTTTACCATGTTGGTCACACTGGTCTTGAACTCTTGACCTCAGGTGATCTACACACCTTGGACTCCCATCAAATATTATTCTTAATTATATTTTTTAATATTGTCATTAGGAGTCAAAGGACCAAAATATCTTAAACATGACAACTAAAGTTCACTGAAATTTATGTAAAGGAAATTAAATGGGAATTGTTTTCAAAATCCGGTTCTATTTTCTACTCTGCCACTTGATAGCTTGTTATTTTTATTAATGCCACTAAACCACTGAGTCCCAAATTCTTCATCTCTAAAGTTAACTTAATTGCCATATTATTATGGGAATCAATTAGCATATATAGTTTTAAATGACTTATGTAGTGTGCTGTGTAACTGAATCTTGCAATATTAGTTTTATTACAATGTTACATTTGTTAACCTATTGGTGGAATATATTGGGTTTACCATGTGACTAGAGAAAGACTATACTTAGGGAAGTTTGACACCTTCCCTCCCATCTTTCAGTGCTTTCAGTGTCTTTGTCCCTTTATTTCCTGGCAGTCTACCAGGCTTACTGGCCTCATATTTCTTTATTCAAAGGTCCTTTTTTTTTTTTTTTTCCTTGTGGACCCAGGCACTTCTCTTACCAGAAATCATCTCTCTCTCCTCACATCTACAGGACTAGGTGTCTGAACTGGCCAAAGGGAGAGTTCACTAATGAAAGAGGAATGGTGTTGTGGCAAAGTGAGCTCTGGAATTAGATTTATAAAGGTCAAATCTTTGGCACTACTTTACTACTTCTTTAAATTTCAAACAATAATTAGTTCTTATTGCCTTACCTGTGCAATGGAGCTAGTGATACTTTTGGCCTATCTCTTAACACTATTAAGATTATATCCTTTGCTCACTTTTTGATGGGGTGGTTTGTTTTTTTCTTGTAAACTTGTTTGAGTTCTTTGTTGGTTCTGGATATTAGCCCTTTGTCAGATGAGTAGATTGCAAAAATTGTCTCCCATTCTGTAGGCTGCCTGTTCACTCTGATGGTAGTTTATTTTGCTGTGCAGAAGCTCTTTAGTTTAATTAGATCCCATTTGTCAATTTTGGCTTTTGTTGCCGTTGCTTCTGGTGTTTTAGACATGAAGCTCGTCATCACTGGCCATCAGATAAATGCAAATCAAAACCACAATGAGATACCATCTCACACCAGTTAGAATGGCAATCATTCAAACGTCAGGAAACAACAGGTGCTGGAGAGGATGTGGAGAAATAGGAACACTTTTACACTGTTGGTGGGATTGTAAACTAGTTCAACCATTATGGAAAACAGTATGGCGATTCCTCAAGGATCTAGAACTAGAAATACCATATGACCCAGCCATCCCATTACTGGGTATATACCCAAAGGATTATAAATCATGCTGCTATAAAGACACATGTACACATATGTTTATTGCGGCACTATTCACAATAGCAAAGACTTGGAATCAACCCAAATGTCCATCAGTGACAGACTGGATTCAGAAAATGTGGCACATATACATCATGGAATACTATGCAGCCATAAAAAAAGGATGAGTTTGCATCCTTTGTAGGGACATGGATGCAGCTGGAAACCATCATTCTCAGCAAACTATCACAAGAACAGAAAACCAAACACCGCATGTTCTCACTCATAGGTGGGAACTGAACAATGAGTTCACTTGGACTCGGGAAGGGGAACATCACACACCGGGGCCTATCACGGGGAGGGGGGAGGGGGGAGGGATTGCATTGGGAGTTATACCTGATGTAAATGACGAGTTGATGGGTGCTGACGAGTGGATGGGTACAGCACACCAACGTGGCACAAGTATACATATGTAACAAACCTGCACGTTATGCACATGTACCCTAGAACTTAAAGCATAATAATAAAAAAAAAGATTATAATAAAACAAGATCCCTAATGTACCTTGTAAACAGTAAGACACACACAAAGTAAGTAGTTACTATTGTTCAGATGAACTCATTTATTTTAGCAGAAGGAAAGCACGAAGATGCCCTCGAAAACTCCCATTGTTATAAAGAAGTATGTAAGTGCTTAACAGAGGCCCTCGAAAGACAAGATCTCTCCCCTGTTACTAAATCTACAGAATAACATAGAAAACAGCCTGCTGAAAAAGACAAATTTAGTTGGGGAAAGGATATATTAATAGCATTTATTGAAAAACTTGATATAGTCTGAGTTCGGTGGCTCATGCCTGTAATCCCAGTATATTTGGAGGTCCAGGTGGGGGAACATTTTTGCATATAAAAGATAATCTTGAAAATCTTAAACCCAGGAGTTTGAGACTAACCTGGGCAACACAGTGACACTTCACCTCTTAAAAAAGGGAGAGAGAGAGAGAAAAAAAAAAAACTGATTATCTCCAACTTTGATTTTAAAAGCTATGCAAGGTATAGATGGAAATAGTGGTCACTAACTTAGTTTACAACATATTTCCAGTTATTGAGAGGTCATTTTTCCACAGTTGATACAGTGACAAGCAACATTTGAATGGTTGCTACTCTGCCAGTGTATCTTCCTAGTAGTGACAACGAACAGGGTTCATAGGCAATGGAAGTGAGAAACAGTTCTTGATCAAATTTTGGAGTCGATTGTTGGCACTGCATAGTCTGTCTATCCTTAATAGTACAATGCAATTTTACAAATGAAAATAGTGAGTTCCAGATCAAATATATTACTCATTAAAGTTTATGCAGCTTTTATGTAATAGACATTGGCTACAAACCTAGATACATTTAATTCTAAAGACTAATCTCTATTTGCTATGATGCTAGCTCTCACAATGTGATTGAAACTTGGAGGCCAACCTCAGTTGATCTCTGATGACTGAGTTAATGCCCCTCCTCAGAAGAGATCTTAGAGAAAGTGCTTGACAAGGGTAAGGACATTGCCCAGAAAAGCCTTAGGAGGGACAAGCTAGGATAAGAAAAAGGAAAAACAGACTGGAAGACAAAGTAACTATTTATTCTGTGAAATGAAACTAGTAAACAGTAGCCAGTTGACTTCCATTTTCGTAAGATCCTAATTCATGAATTTATGCAGTAGTAAGGACTACCATGTTCCAGAAACTCTTCTGTGGAAAACAATGGTAAGTAACTTACATAATGACAGGTAACTCATATGAATGAACAAAAGTTCTTGCCCTTGGGAAACCTATGTTTTGACAGGATTCAGAATTGATACAATGTATATGGGAATGCTTTATATATTCTAAAATAGAATTATTGCATAGTATAGGTAATACTTTAAAGATAAAGGGATTGTTTGCCATGAGAAAATTTCTAAGAAAATATATTCATAACACGAATATTTGGGGAACAAAGACAACAGTAAGAAACCACATTAAATAACATTAATTGAATGTGTACCATAAGTTCTTAAAATCTTGCTATGAGATAAGTACTAGTATTTGACAGATTTCTAGCTGGAAACCATATTTTTACAGCAAAAACACTGTATGGTAACAGTTATTTTAAGGCAGTAACATGGGTGCCTGTGTCCAAGGTGCTGAAATGTATTTGACTTTGACTAATTTGAACAATTCGTATCATTAATTTTTCTCACTATGCAATTTAAATATTTTCTGTGATGCACTATTTAGGAAAGTAAGACTTTATGAATGATTTTTCTAATGATAGTATTGTTTATCAAGAGCCTTTAATGAATGATATGCCACAATAGGTTGTTTCTTGCTGTGAATGTCTAGAAACACCAGGTATTATAAAATGAATAATGCTTTTGCCTTTTAGCCCCACATATTTTACACTTGAACACACTAAGTAATATTTAAAATGCAAAAGTTTTATTTTGAGATATTTATTAACAATTATTTCCTTTGATGTATATTATGTACATCTTATGTACATAATCTTATGTAATATATGTAATATGATTACTACATTGGCAGGTGCTTCTTCAGTTCCGATTCCTTTTCTACATTTTCTACTTGGTTTGGGAAACCTCTATATAAATATATCAGTACTCCAAAAATTAAAATAGACTCAACAAGTCTCATCATGTTATCTCCAAAATTTGCTCTGGTTGGTCTCAAACTCCTGGGTTTAAGATTTGCAAGATCATCTCTTACATGCAAAAGCATTCTCTCACCTCAACCCCCCAAAGTGCTGGAATTGCAGACTTGAACCATTGAACCCATCTTGTATCACAGGTTTTCAATAAATGGTAACTATATCTTTTTTCCAACTAAAGTTATCTTGCTCAGCAGCCTGTTTTCTATGCCATAAACATCTTCCAGGTAACTCAAAGAGCAGAGAGAATCATAAAAGAAGGAGGAATTGGTTTCAGCCATGAGCAATTGAAGCTTAGTCTTTCCAAAACCTTCAGATAAATATATAGGATACTGCCCATAATTTTCCACCTGAGAGATACCACAGAAAGAACCGTAGATTCATCACTTCCCTTTCCTCATTGGTTGAGAGTTTACTCAGACATTTTTAACTACCGGCACTTCCAGGTAGCAACTTTGTGAATGCTAATCAGGCTGCCATCTGACTGTTTCTCTCACCATTGTACCAGAGCAGAAAGCAAATGATGGAAGTTACAGCATTGAGTTGAGAAACTGTCATCTTGAAGGAATTCCAAATCTGCACCCAATTATTTCTTGACTCTAGGACTAGAATGAGTGGCCTCAAGTAAATGAAGTTAGCCTCAAGAGACGTTGGTCCACCAGATAAACTGTTAAAGAAGCAGAATATTTAAAGTTCCAGAGTGGCAAAGAACTGGGAACATTTAAAGGAGTTAAAGAAAGCCAGTTGACCTAGAGACCAGCAGAGGGAGATGAAGGTGGAATATCAGGAGAAACATAAAGGATAATTACGTGACATAGTTTTGTATTCTGTTATCAATCAAAGCAGATTTAAGTATTTGAAATGTGCTACACAAGGGATGGGGTTTTTTCTGAACCATGATCTTGTATTTTCAGTACCCATTGCTGAATGTATAATTTTCTGTCTGTTTCCCAATTTAGAGTCTTGAAAGTGAGGATTAGACTGCCAAGATTATTTGTTAACACCCAAATATATCATTTTAGATTATAGGATATTCAAAAGAATAGCTCCCCTCGGATCAGGAGGTCATTTATGATTTGCAATCAACTGTATTTAAACAAGTCCAAGGAACAGCAGGTGCCATGATTGACATTTCTAATGTAGATGGCGTAGGGAATTTCTGAATTATATTAACCCACTAGATAATAGAGAAATATGTTCCAAGACATTCTTATTCAGCCTGCTTTGGAATGCAGAGAAGCACTGCTTTCACTAATAAACTATCAGTGGCATCTACATGATCTATAGACAAAAAGGCTACTTGAGTGTTCTATCATTGAATGTGAGGAAACAGAAAAAAAATAGCACTGGAATTTAGAAGCTAAGTAATAATCTATATTATTTGCTAAGCCTTTAGTTCGGGAATCTTACTGAATTTTATATGCGAGAACCATACTAATGCACAACTCACATCTCCCGCCATGGAAAGCATAGTTGACCAGTAACCCACGCTGCTGCCCCTCTGAATCTACTACAGTATTTGTACTGAGGATACTTTTCTTTCAAGTTGTACCCAGCCAGTGAATGAGCATGATGAACATCACAATTCCAAGACACTTCTAGGAGACCAAGTACTCCTCTCACAGGTGAATTGGCTTGAGGACTCCTCCATGGCCTGACCAAATGTTTCTTGGAGCTGTGCTGTAGTCACAGAATCCTCCTACCCAATTCTTTCTTTATTTCCCTCACAGGTGTTAGACATGCATCACAGTCTGAGGCTCTTCCTGTCTTCTCTGACTGTTTCTTTCATCCTTCTCTGGCATTCCTCCTAATGAATCTCTCACATATCTCTTTTCATGTTGGATTCATCTTCTTGAAGAAACCAACTATCATAAGATACATATTTCCCTGTACTTCACTGCTACATATGCACCAAGGAAGGAAGGAATTCCTTTACAAGATGAGCTTCTTGTATTTACTTCAAAGAAGACACATAAAAAGGATTACTAAAACATACCTATTGTTTGGAACCCAGTAATATAAATAAAAAATATATTGATTATCTGGTGAGATGAGATCATCTAGTTATTCTCAATAATATCAACTGTATTTTAAATGCTTTGGTGGCTCTTAGTTTTGAAAGTTGGATCTTAAGAGTCCAAGTGTTTCTACTCTAATTGTTAGGTCTGGAAGATGTCATGCTGTGTCTGAAAAAAGTTACTGAAAATGTAATAAATAGCAGATGGTATTGGAAGGACTTTTGATTCAGATTTTCAAAATGAGATTCAAAATACTCGGACTGCATCCAAATGTGAGAGAACTGGGAATCGAGAACTGGAGTCTTAGATTTAATGTGATTGAATAGAGTAAATGGATGGTGCTCTGTTTGGCTCTAACCAAACATTTTTTCATGGTTTTTATAAGAATACTAAGTGTAATATATATACAATGAACACTATTAATAGAAGCACAGTTCAGAGTTTCACAAACCAAATAAGGAAAACAAAAAGCATTTTATAACTTGAAATTAGTTAAACTACCCTTGTGTAAATTTCCATTGAAATTCAATGTTTAACATTTAGTGAAGATGTTTCATAGTTATTTACAAGCGTTGAAAGTTAAAAGTAATAATAGAATAATCCAGGGAGGCAAAAGGAAAAAAGCTGAGTCCAAAGTTTTCGCATGTTTCTTTGATTTTGGTGGCTACTGACCACTAAAATCAATGCCAAAGAAATCATAATTAGATTTCAACATATTTGAATAGGAACAAAAACAGTAGCCAGATTCCTCAAGTACTTTGTGATTATCCTAAACATGTTAATTATTTCCATTTTTCAATTTATTAGAAAATTTGAAGTTTGTTAAAATTGCTTTTGATTTTTATGACTGTTTAAAGCATTAGTTCATTAATAGCTGTTCTCATTAATGCTGAGGGCAATTTGGCTTCAATATATTACTTTGCTAATGTATTTTGAGATAATAGTATGTTTATGGCATTTCAGTAATTTGGAAATAAAATATTATTCTAAAACAATATCACTTAGAAAATGATTCCATTATGTTTATTACATCTCAAATACACAGCCACAGTTCATACTGTTTCTGTAAATTGCTTCTTGTTTTTTTGTTTTGTTTTGTTTTAATGGAAGTAACCACATTTCTCTTACTATTCTCCACATCAAACCATAAAAGAAGGACGTCTACACACATACAGTTTATCATTCATACATGTGCATGCACACACACACTATTTAATTTGAGGTGAATATAAAATGAAAAAAATACGTGATTTGGAGCAAAGACCATGGGTATTGTTTTTGCCACCAGCCTCATCTAAATTCAAATCTCACTCTACCGTTTACCAGCAATATGACCTGAAACACACAACTCTAGTATTAAGACCTTCAGTACTACTGGAATTTAATGAAATCATGTATCAAGCATTGTCATTATTTAATCCCATGTTGACAATGAGTTTTCTCTTTGACCTGGTTCTATTTCCTACCTTCACCGTCATCTCCAGCCTGGAATTTTTCAAATAATAGAATTCAATAAAAACAGTTCATATGCTTTTCAAGATGGCCGTGAAAAACATACACTGCATGAAACTTTCTTGTGGGAAAGAAAATTAAAGAGAAAGATTGTATAAGCTTAGATATTCAAATTGGAATAAATTTTTATGAATTGTAAAAACTAATATTTATTGAAAACCTTTAGTACATGTTTCTTCAATATATTACTTGATTTGAAATGTCTTCAATATTGGTAAATTTGCCTGAAAGAAATAATTAATAAATTATTCTTTTTGAACTTTTTTCCTTGAAATATTAGAAATAGATTTGTATATGAACACATTTATTACCATGATATTTTTTCGAAGTCTTGAGCTAACTTAAATTGTCACTGTATGAGATATCATACTAAATATTCAGCCTGCAGAAATGAAAATCTAGCATCAGGAAAATGCTCTCTGAAGCTATATCTTCGTGACCTCTGTGAGGTATTGCCAATCACACTCTTGAATTGCATTTCAGAAGATTCTGGTAACATGTCTCTATAGTATTCTCTGTCAGCCATGGAAGTATGTTTGCTGAATTTTTTTTTATTGAGTTGTCTGTAAGAATGTGTTGCTTCTACACACGAATGCAACAGAGTTACAGTTTTCTTAGTACTATTTATTTTCATAATTCAAAATAAATTTTCTGTGAAAGATGAATAGTTTTAAACTATATTTCAATTGTGTCCATTGAAATATTGAAATTATTCACTGTTTAATTTCTCCGGCTTCAGTGTCTTTTTCCCTTAATTCACATTGCTCTTGTTTTGTAGCTAATACTTTCATGTCAATCTCAGATATTCCATACTGCCTCGTTACCATCGTGTAATTGTACAAAGTATTCCCAGATGCTTCAAGTAGTTCTCTAGCTGATGTTTTATCTTCCCTACATTTCCAACTTTTGTTACATGAGTGTTGTTCTTTATTTTCACTTCATTTGCCATTGTTTCTTGTTTGTGTTTTTGTTTTCTATTTTACTTTTAAAATTGCTTACCTGCGAACAGAGAGAAAAAAACAGTGTTTCTCCTATTCTCTTATATAGTCCTTCAGCACTACGTTTCTAACACCAGATGTGTGGCAGTATTTTTCCACATACCAGACAATTTTCCGGCAGACATCAGCTGGGTGTCTCTAATTTGATTCAATTCTAACGTTAACTGCCTATAGATAGAGTAAGATCCCACATGTTAAGGGCTCAGTCCCACAAGACCGCCCCCAATGTTTGACACCAGTCACAAGAAATAATAGGATATCACCTATGCTTCTGACCTACCAGCCATAATCTGAGATCCCATTGCCCTTTTCTTGGATTTGATTAATTTGCTAGAGTGGCTCACAGAACTCAGTAACATTTACTTACATTTACTGATTTATTAATAAACGATACAGATGAACAATAAAAGCTCTAAGTTTATAATCATGGCTTGGTCTTTCTAGGAATGAGCACTCATCCAGGAGCACACCAAGAGTCGCCTCATTAGATAAAAAGATACTCCTATCACCGAGGAAATTCCAAGTGATTTAAGAGCTCTGCATCAGATTCTTCTATCACTCAGGAAATTATAAAGGTCTTAGGAGCTCTGTGTCAGACAAGTTCAGATATCAAATATTAGAACAAAAGATTCTCCTGGAACCCCTAACTTTCAAGAAATGCAAAGGTTGTAGAAGTTATGTGCTAAGGATTCTGGGGAGAGATCTAATATTTATATTTATTATTTATTGCCTGTATTTGTCAAATTGACTCATATTTTGTTTATAAATATATAATGTTCTGTCTTTATCTGTATTATTTTTCTATTTTCCATTGTTTATGTTCATTTTATTATTTTATTGAATTATTATTCAATCCATGTTCTTTCTTTCTATTTGATAATGATAGTATTAAATATTATTCATTTGCATGATGAAATACACCTTTCGTTCCATTATTTTAAAAATAATTTTTCTAACATTCATTACATATATATGTCTCTGTGTATATGTATGTGATATTTAACCAGTATAATTATGACTTTTAGTTTTCTCTGGAACCTTTATTTCAATGACACTTTTATATAATAATTATTAATTACTTCTTATGTGGTAGCTATTTTGAACCTTGGTTTTATTTATGAAGTCAATATGGAGGACAGGCATGTATATATATGTGAAATATATAAATGTGTGTTTATTTATAAAAGTTACTGCCTATAATAAGGGCTCTAATGTGAATAAATGGGGCTCAATGTGGGGGGATTCCCACATTTATGAGGTACACAAAAGATGTTTCCATTGGAGTACAATTAGGCTTAGATTGAAAAGATAAGAAGGGGCCTAGAAATCATAAGGGAAAGAATAGTCTAGCCTAAAACACCTTAGGGGTGTGAACACCTTAGGGCCTAGAAAGCACAGGGAAAGAACAGTCTAGGCTGAAATAACAGGTTCTTAGCTATGAACACCTTAGGGTTTTTAAAATGGCACTAGACAAACTTGTAGATGTTGGCAAGGTCAGATATTGCAGAGCCTTCTAGGAAATAAGTGTCTGATTTAATTTATAATAAAAACAAAAACAGAAAATGGCTCAAGCTGCTCTGTGGAAAATTGATTGCAGTGAACAAGAGTGGAAGTAGAAAAACCAGAATACTGAGCCAATTTAGTAATTCAGGAGAAGTCATGAAAATGGTGTTCCCTATTTTGGAGCAGTACAGCTAGAGGAAAATGAATTATGGAGGTAGAAACAACAGATATATAGTATATGTGCATGTTTTTCCCAGAATCTTGAAAGAAATTTTCATGTAAATGCCATTAGTTAGGATAAATGACACTAGTTAGAAATTCATATTCCTTTCAGTTTGCTACCATATTTACCAGTCTACCAGGCTCAAATAGGCTGATTTAGAAATTATACATTTAGATAACCTATTTGGCTTAGAAGCCATTTAAGGAGATGCATATATATATTCACACATTCATGAAGCTTATATTCATTCAGCATAATTGGAGGGATAATATATATAAATATATAGGTTACAGCATTAATACATTAATATTACTAAGGAATCCTGGCTCCATCACTTGGAGTTTCTTGACTTCTAATGAAAAGAAGTTGTAGCAGTTACTATTACTATTTAACAAAGTACACCATAACTTACGGCATGAAGCAATAACATTAACAGACTCAGTTTTTGTAGATCAAGAATTTAGATATAGCACAGTATGGGAGGTGGGATGGTTTATCCTGATTATACCTTGCCTGGGGCATCAGCAGGGAAGATTAGAAATCTAGAGGTGATTCAGTACCTGATGGCAGGAGTTTTCTGGGGTCATCTTTACTCACATGTGGAGTAGTTGATTCTGGTTGTCAACTGAGACCTTTGATGGCCTAATGGCTAGAAAACCTATGCACTACCTCTCTCATGTGATCTCTGAGTATGGGCTATTTTGGGCTCCCTCACAGTATGCTGGCTTGTTTGCTGAACCAGGTACCTCAAGAGAATCAAGCAAATGTGTTATCTTTTATGATCTAACACTGCAATACTCATAACATTACTTCTACCAGAGTCCCAAGTCTACCAGATTGTAAAGAAATAACAGGTCTGACCTCTTAATGGAAGTTAGGTCAAAGTTGCATCATAAGAACAAATGCATTGGGGAATATTTTTGGAACCATTTCTGGAAAATACAACTTATCATGTATGTAGTTTTAGTAAATAATGGAACTCTGGACGTATGATAGACTATACCTACCTTTCAAAAAGCCAGAAACATCTTTACTTCATTGAGTATATCATTTTAATTTAAATGTTACTTTAATTTTCATCTTGACAGTTTAAGAAATGCAGGTCATGGTTGAAAACTACATCATTTAAAGACCATTAAGAAACATACACTTTGCAGAAAAGTAGAGAAAGCATTTCAGTTTCTTATTAGCTTTTCCTATGATGAATCACATAATGAATCAGCTTTACACTAGGAAGTCAGCATGGCTCAATAAACCAATCAATGAACTAAGGCTTGAGCATATGGTAAATATACCCTACTCTCCCCAAGATATTTTAAGCCTCATCAAAACAGTCCAAACCAGATGCACGTCTATTTTTTTTATTGCAACTGTAAAATCCATACCAGAAATGATTTTTAACCCTATGGAAGTTCTTAAAATATATTCACATCCATTCTTGAATGTTTGCTTTCCTAACTTTTCAGCTTATCAATTAGAATATATTGGATTTAGCTCAAGAAAAAGTGAGAAAACCTGTAGTACAACTGGCTTTTCATGATATTTACTGGCAAAGGTTAAGAGAATGCTAAAAGTATTGAAGTATGACCCACATGTATATTGATACCAGTACATTCTTCTTCTAACATACACCCAGTGTAATAGAATATGGAAGAGAAAGGTTATAAGAAGCACATTAAACTAGCCATGGCTGTCAGTTAATAATACTTTGCGGCAGGCAAGTCACCTCACTAAGTGCTTATCTCCATTTACTTCCTTTAATGTTTGCAGTAAGCCTATACAGTATCTTAAATGAACAGAGTTTTTTGTTTGTTTGTTTGTTTGTTTGTTTGTGTGTGTGTGTGTGTGTGTGTGTGTGTGTGTTTTACTCTATCCATGAAGACAAGAAATTCTGGGATACACAGCCTAAAGCACATATGGAAATTTAGAGGTAGATAAATAACCTTTCCATACATTCACTTTTGCATCACCAAGATTTGTTTCTGAATAACAGAGAAGGGGAAGACCAAACCTGAAATTCCAAGGATTGATGCTATGCACCAGCCTAGTATATTCCTTAAGAAGCAAGAAAAAAAAAAAAAAAAAAGTGGTCTGTCGTTAACAGAAAGGCCACTCAGACACTTTCTAATATCTTGTTCATTAGACCTGGGTCATATGATCACTTTTAGACTATATACAAATGTTTGGTACAATACTTTTTCTTCCTTTGCCTCTATAGTAGAGAAAAGCTAGGGACTGTGTATATGTTAGCACCTAACAGTGTCTGCTGTACATCCTCTATGATCAGGGCTTTTATTTTTATCCATATTTTACAGTTGAGAAGAGTGTGGCTTGGAGAACTTAAGTAGTTTTCCCAGAGCTATATTGTCACTTACTAATGGAACTGGACTAGAAACTGGGCTTGTGAATTTAGAGTCACATTTTCATTGAGTACACAGTATTGCTTGTTATTACTGTTGTGGATCCAAAAGTCATCATTACAAGAAAAAGGGTTGAAAAGTGCATTTCATGCAAATGGATACCAAAAGAGAACAGGAGTAGGTATCCTTATTTCAGACAAAACAAACTTTAAGGCAACAGCAGTTAAAAGAGACAAAGAGTGACATTATACAATGGTAAAATGTCTTGGCCATCAGGAAAATATCAAAATTCTAAACATATATGTACCTAACCCTGGCACTCCCAAATTTATAAACCAAATTTATAGACCTAAGAAATGAGATAGCAACACAATAATAGAGGGTGTCTTCAGTACTCCATTGGCAGTACAAGACAGTTCATCAAAACAGGAACTCAACAAAGAAACAATGAATTTATAGTATACCTTGGAACAAATGGACTTAACAGATATATACAGAACATTTCATCCAACAACCGCAGAGCACACATTCTATTCAACAGTGCATGGAACTTTCTCCAAGGTAGGCTATATGATAGGTCACAAAATGAGCCTCAAAAATTTTACGAAAATCAAAATTACATCAAGCGCTCTCTCAGACCACAGTGGAATAAAACTGGAAATCAACTCCAAAAGGAAACTTTAAAATCATGCAAAGACCTGGAAATTAAATAACTTGCTTCTGAATGTCATTGGGTGAAAAATGAACTCGAGAAGGAAATTTAAAAGTTCTTTAAACTGAGTAACAATAATGACACAACCTACTAAAACTTCTGAGGCCAGGTACAGTGGCTCACACCTGTAATCCCAGCCCTTTGGAGGCCGAGGCAGGTGGACAACCTGAAGTTGAGCATTCGAGACCAGCCTGGCCAATATGGTGAAACCCAGTCTCTACTAAAAATACAAAAAAGTAGCCTGGTATGGTGGCAGACACCTGTAATCCCAGCTACTTGGGAGGCTGAGGCAGGAGAATCGCTTGAACCCGGGAGGTGGAGGTTGCAGTGAGCCAAGATCATACCATTGCACTCCAGCCTGGACACAACAGAGTGAGACTCCATCTCAAGAAAATAAATAAAAACAAACAAACAAACAACAACAACAAAAACTTCTGGGATACAGCAAAGCTAGTGCTAAGAGGAAAGTTCTTAGCCCTACACACCTATATAACAAAGACTGAAAGAGCACAAACTGACATTCTAAGGTCACACCTCAAGGAACTAGAGAAACAAGAACAAACCAAGCCCAAACAAAGCAGAAGAAAGGAAATAACCAAGATCCAAGCAGAACTAAATGAAATTGAAACAAAAAAAAATTTACACAAGATAAATGAAACAAAAAACCGGTTCTTTGAAAAGAGAAATAAAATTGATAAACCATTAACACGATTACCCAAGAAAAGAGAGGAAATGCAAATAACCTCACTAAGAAACAAAACAGGAGATATTACACTGACACCACTGAAACACAAAACATCATTTAAGGCTAGTATAAACACCTTTATGTACATAAACTAGAAAACCTAGAAGAGATGGATAAATTCTTGGGAAAATACAACCCTCCTAGCTTAAATCAGGAAGAGTCAGATACCCTAAATGGACCAATAACAAACAGCAAGATCGAAACGGTAATTTAAAAATTACCAACAGAAAAAGTCCAGGACTATACGGATTCACAGCAGAATTCTACCAGACTTTCAAAGAAGAGTTGGTACCAATCCTTTTGACACTATTCCACAAGACAGAGAAAGAAGGAACCCTCCCTAATTTATTCTATGAAGCCAGCATCACTTTATTACTAAAACCAGGGAAGCACATAACAGAAAAAAAAAAATAATAAAACAAGAAAGAAAGAAAGAAAATTACAGACCAATCAATATCCTTGATGAACATAGATGCTAACATCCTTAACAAAATACTAGTTAACCAACAAAATCCAACAACATATCAAAAAGATAACCCACCACGATCAAGTGGGTTTCATACCAGGGATGCAGGGAGGGTTTAACACACACAAATCAGTAAATGTGATACGCCACATAAACAGAATTTAAAACAAAAATCACATGATCATCTCGATAGATAAAGAAAAGCATTAGAGAAAATCAAGCATCCTTTATGATTAAAATTCTCAGCAAAATCAGCATACAAGGGACATACCCTAACGTAATAAAAACCATCTATAACAAAGCAACAGCCAACATAATACTGAATGGGGAAAAGTTGAAAGCTTTCCCTCTGAAAACTGGAACAAGACAGGATACCCACGTGCACCACTGACCTTCAATATAGTATTGGAAGTCCTATTGAAAACTCTAAAGATTCCTCCAGAAATCTCCTAGAACTGATTAAATAATTCAGCAAAGTTTCCAGAGATTAATGTACACAAATCAGTAGCTCTTCTATAAATCAACAGCGACCAGGTGGAGAATCAAATCAAGAACTTAACCCCTTTTATAAGAGCTGCAAAAAATTAAAAATAAAAATACTTAGGAATATACCTAACCAAGGAGTCAAAAGATCTCTGCAAGAAAAATACAAACACTGTTGAAAGACACAGATGACACAAACAAATGGAAACACATCCCACGCTCATGGATGGGTAGAACCAATATTGTGAAAATGATCATACTACCAAAAGCAATCTACAAATTCAATGCAATCCCCATCAACGTACTACTAACAGTCTTCACAGAATTAGAACAAACAATTCTAAAATTCATATGGAACCAAAAATGAGCCCACATATCCAAAGCAAGACTAAGCAAAGGAGGCATTACACTACCTGATTTCAAACTATACTATAAGGCCATAGTCACCAAAACAGCATGGTGCTGGTATAAAAATAGGCACATAGACCAATGGAACAGAATAGAGAACCTAGAAATAAGACCAAATACTTACAGCCAATTGATCTTCAACAAAGCAAGCAAAAACATAAAGTTTGGAAAGAATACCCTTTTCAACAAATGGTACTGGGATTATTGGCTAGCCACACGTAGGAGAATGAAACTGGATCCTTAACTCTCACCGTAAACAAAAATTAACTCAAGATGAATGAAAGACTTAAATCTAAGACCTGAATCTATACAAATTCTAGAAGATAACATTGGAAAAAAACCCTTCTAGACATTGGCTTAGGCAAGGATTTCATTACCAAGAACCCAAAAGCAAATGCAATAAAAACAAAGATAAATAACTGGGAACTAATTAAACTAAAGAACTTTTGCATGATAAAAGGGGCAGTCAGCAAAGTAAACAGACAATCCACAGAGTAGGTGAAAGTCTTCACAATCGATACATCTGACAAAGGACTAATATGCAGAATTTACAACGAACTCAATCAAGTCAGTAAGAAAAAATGAAACAATTCCAAAAACAAGTGGGCTAATGACATGAATATAGACAATTCTCAAAATAAGATAAACAAATGACCAAAAAACATATGAAAAAATACTCACCATCACTAATGGTACGGAAAATGCAAATCAAAACCACAATGCAATACCATTTGACTCCAGCAAGAATGGCCATAATAAAAAAATCACAAAATAGTAGATGTTGGCATGGATGTGGTGAACAGGGAACACTTCTACGCTGCTGGTAGGATTGTAAACTAGTACAGCCACTATAGAAAACAGTGTGGAGATTTCTTAAATAACTAAAAGTAGAACTACCATTTGATCCAGCAATTCCACTACTGGTTATCTACCCAGAGGAAAAGAAGTAATTATTTGAAAAGGATACTTGCACATGCATGATTATAGCAGCACAATTCACAATTGCAAAATTGTGAAACCAACCCAAATGTCCATCAATCAACAAGTGGTAAAAAGCCTATGACACACACACACACACACACACACACACACACACACACACACACACATATATGATGGACTACTAAGTCATAAAGAGGAATTCATTAACAGCATTTGCAGTGACCTGAATGAGAAGACTGGAGTGGAGACTATTATTCTATGCGGAGTAACCCAGGAATAGAAAACCAAACATCGTATGTTCTCACTGATATACGGAGGCTAAGCTATGAGGATGCAAAGGCATAAGAATGGTGCAATGGACTTTGGGGACTTGAGGGTAAAAGCAGGAGGTGGGTGAGGGATAAAAGACTACAAATATGGTGCAGTGTATACTGCTCAGGTGATGGGTACATCAACATCTCACAAATCACCACTAAAGAACATACCCATGTAATGAAATACCACCTGCACCCAATAACTTATGGATTAATTAATTAATTAATTAATTAATTAATCTGTAGACCCATTTTAGTGGTTTCCTCTTTGTCTCTAATTCATCCTTGCAATCTTGCGCTTGGGCATTTAACATGTAGCCTTTGATTTTCCAGTTATATGGATTAAAGTAAATAATGTTGTTTATCCAATTTTTCAGAACCTTAATTAAATATTCTCTTTTCAGTCTTATACTGGACATGTGTATGCTGCTGACTCTGCACTCCAATGTTAGTGACCACAACAAAATATGTTCATAATAATGTTTTAGGTCTTAGTCTGGGTATGTGGAACCTGGATTCATAGAGAGGCAATTTGGTAGAGTGCTTATGAGAATAGGCTCAGTCTGGCCTGCCTGGGTTTAAACCCAGTTGTACCACTACAACCACTGTCTCTGTGTCCTTAGTAGGCATGTCAACCACTACATCATTATCTCTGTGTCCTTGGGTAGGCATGTCAACCACTCTGTGGCCCAGATTTCTCCTGTGAAAATAATAATGGTAGCTATTTCTTAGGAATGTTGTAAGGATAAAACTGGTTAATATAAATACAGCCCTTAGGGCACTGTCACATTTTTATTCAGCACTGGCTATGATTATGTTTTCTTATTGTCATATTAATTTTTTATGTTCCCATTCTTTATTCCCAAAAGCCATTCCCTCTCATAAGTCCTCATAGAAAAACATATCTAACATGACTTCTATTCCCATTTCAATTTCATGTATTACAGTTGTTTGTTAAAAGTGGTCAAATTAGATTTAAACTAGGATGTGCGTATGTGGTAGGTAAATGTTCAATTGCAGGGCCAACTGATAATATCAGCATAGTTTGGTACATGCCCAATTATGTTTTTCTAAATAATTTTGTGCATATAGTAAAAACTCAGTACATAATATTTTACTCTATAAAAATTAATGATTCTTCTCTCACTTGAGTGTCTGTGTGCACATGCCTCCATAAGAAAAATTGAATAACTATGCACCAAAGTGAGAAATGAGTTGTGTTACAATTATACTGAAGTACATGGTCATCTTATTAATTCTAGAACTTTCCATTAACTGTTTTATGAAATGCATCAAAGGTTCTATTTTAGTGTCAAGACACAAGAAAAATTTAAAAAAGATTCTATTGTATTTAGTCCTATGATAGATCATAAGACTATTCATCAAAGTAAAATTACTGGGGCTAACAAAAGCCAACCTTTCAAGAAATGATCTGCCTACAGAGTTCAATCCAGTATCTATACACATAAAACCGGCTGCAAGATAAGCAATACAATTTAAAACAGTTGTTACAATTTCAAGTGAAATTGGTTGCTTCCAATAAGACTTCCTTTTATATAGAGGGGAAATGTAGAGTGTGGCAATAAATTCATATTCATTTAAATTAGTGCCTAAATATAATGTGGGTAGTCTGCCAAGCACTCCTTGGCTAAATATTGGCTAAGAGGTGTTTAGAAAGTCTAGGAGGGTGGGTAGTAATCATGGGCGATAGATACTGTCAAGAACTGAAGACAATAAGGAACTCACATAGTGTTCTAGGGAGAATACATTTTTAACGGAGTTTTTTTGTATGAAATAGTACAGAATGCCCAATTACACATTTAAAAATAAGGAATACTGCCTTTGAGACTCTGACGAAAGAGGATAAAGAAGCATTAAAATTAAAATTATTACTTTTTACACTCTAGAATATTCTCTTGCTTCCCGCCATATCATCACTTAAATGGCTTACTCCTAACAATCTTTTACATCTCAGGTTAGCTTCCGATTAGTTAAGCCTGGATTTTGTTCACCTATTTGGGCTTCAATTAAGTTCCTCTGCATAGCTCATATCAGCTTGTTCATAGTATTCTGGTTATTATTATTATTATTTTTTTATCCTAAATTATTTAGCCAGAAACTATGCCATTGTTATTGTTATACTCCTAGCAAGAAAGGAACAGCCAGGAAGACCACGACCTTGTGGTGGTCCAGGTTTTTTTTTTTTTTTTTTTTCTTTCCTACAAATTGTCCAAGAAGGTATGTAATGTAGACCAAAATATATATTCTTGGCTAGCAGAACCTTTGGCAACACATGCAAACTTAAGCAATCTAGTAAATTAGTTTTTGGCTCTTACAACAAACATATGTCTCAAAATTTACTACATCAATGTGCCAAAAATTTTATTTGCCAGTATCCGAAAATACAGAGCCAAAGAGAAAAAGAACAGTCTTCTTTGTTGCACCGGTCAAGCTTGCCAAGTCATCCTGGCTAAGCCATGGCTCTTGAACCCTGTAACATGAAGCTGAGAATTGAGATTTGCTAGGGGTGCCTCTAGCTCTTGTTTTTCACGTAGGAAGAAAGTATATATGTGACCATAAAGTGCACTAACTTTAATCTGTTCTGAATCCTAATAATATCCTGACATACTCTAAGTATTTCCATTTTCCCCTCCAAATCTTCTCTCCACCCTTCTGCCCTCTGTACTGTGCTCCAGAAAAGAGATGTATGGCTTAGGTCAATGGTCCCCTTGCCATCTGGCCTCTGCTTAGGGTGTTCCAGTGGGAAGGACTAGCAGAAGAGCAGAGGGAGGAAAGGAAGTCATGCCACTGTAATATTTGTTCCACAGGTTCCCTCCAGCAGCCTTGTTGGAGATGCCTATATCCTTAACTGATGAAGGCCATACTTCCTGTCAGATGTTATTTTGCACACAGAGTTTTTTTTTGTTTGTTTGTTTTGTTTCGTTTTGTTTCCTGAGACTTAACTCTCCCTGACCCCGGCTAAATGGCTAGAGTGTAGTGGTGCAGTGGCGCGCGATCTCGGGTCACTGAAACCTCTGCCTCCTGGGCTCAAGCGATTCTCCTAAGTCAGCCTCCAGAGTAGCTGGGACCACAGGTGTGCACCACTACGCCCTCGGCTAATTTGTGTGTGTGTGTGTAGTTTGTAGAAACGGATTTTCACCATGTTGGCCACACAGCGTTTTATAGCTTTTTACAACTACTCCCTTCCCTTGGTCCTTTATCTCTACCTCCTCCTTTTGTAATTTGTTTCAGGATTCTGGAAGAGCCTAGGGGGGATATCCCAACTCTAACTCTTTCCTATACTTTTGTTAAGTGTCCTTTCATTAAACCCTCCTCTAATTACATGATTTGCCCGTCTGATTCTTCTGGGATCGTTACTAAAAAACACATAAAAAACATCTTGGGATGAAAACAAATTTTCATACCTTCCTTACTCATCCTTAAAGAGACGAAGTCAAGGAAGATGAGAGATATTATGTATGTGGTATAAATCATTTGAATTCTTTTATAATATGCTGTAAAACCTGGGGTTTGCCTTGTAAACCCAGAATATATAAACAAAAGTCTTGGGCTTGCTATGCGTAATATGGTGTAGGTCACCCAAGCTCTGTGGCTCATTAGTTTCTTCTTTGTCAGATGGAGGGCTTAATATTGGTACCTCATATTCCATAGACTTTGATAGTGGCCAACTGATATCACTAATATGAAAATGTTTGCACAGTAAAACAATATGCTAATATTAGTTATCAATGTTAATGCAAACAGAGATCTTCAGTTTCAAATCTTTTTTATTATGATAGTAATTTGAAAAAATGATAGACTAGGTAATAATTGAGATTTTAGCTAAAGTATTTGAAGGCAAAAAGTAAAGAGAATTAAATACTAAAAATCAAATTCTCAGTATGAATGTAAGACAATTTTAGTAGTGACTTGAATCAACATTCAGATATTTTATTTAAAGTAAACATTCAGTATAGCATGACTAAACTTCCCTACTCTATGGTGTTGACTTGAAGAGGCTCTCCTATTTTATTCAGAGTATACAATTTTTTTTAACAAACTACTCTTTAAGACTATTTTAAATATAAATTTTAATAGTTGAAATGCACATGCTGAAATGCAAAAGGAAAGACTATGAGTAATGTACAAAGTGAATTAAATATTTATTCTGATGAAATTATTCATAAAGGGCTGCTTGGGTTTTAGTGCTGCATAAAAGTATTGTTAAAAGCAAGATTTCATATTGACACAAACAACTTTAATGGGAAAACATACCTTATGCTGCCTCAAGAGGGAAAACATTAAAATTACTTTAATATTTGCATTTCTCACTTTTCTTTTACTTAAAGTATCATGTGTCAATTTTAGTGGTGACAACAACCTTCTCTCTAGATTAACCTACTTTATCTACTTCAAATAATATTGAAATAACTATGAAGAAGCATATATTTTCATTAATGAAACAGATTTATAATAATTTTTTACAGATCTTAAAAAAGAGGGCATAGCTTTAATTAATGTCTCTTTGAGAGAAGTTAAGAGTACAGTGGAGAGCAATTAATTGCATTATTTCACACCTTCAATGATGATCTTTTCCTTTTAAAGTTAAAAATAAAAAAATAAAAATGCACTTTAAATACGTGGTGCTTGTTAATTAGTGTAGTAAAAGTTTTCTAAAACAATAGTTTGCAAACTTTTTTCTGCAAAGTGACCATGTGTAAATATTTAGTCTTTATGGGCCATTTAATTTCTGTTGAAACTACGCAGCTCTGTTGCGATAACAAAAAAGCAGCCATAGACAATAGTGAACGAACAAGGTGATTGTGTCCCATTAGTCACTGCTATGGCCATAGTTTGCCAATATCTTTCTTTAAAAGTGAGTTCTCTATATTTTGAGTGAATATCAGGAGAAGTTTTTAAGAACAGATCTAGTATATGTTGAAAATGTTTCAGCTGAAATGAAATCCACTTTAGAAATGAAGGATCAAAAGAGCATGCTACTATGCTGTTACTGAATAATATAGTGTTTTATGGTTTAGGCAAATGGAGTAGGCTGCTTTTCAGGTCTTTGCTTCTCTTTCGTGAAGGAAAGATGTTCTAGTGTTGGAATAAGTTCAGTCACTCTACCATCAGAGTCCTTCCATGTAAATGAAAGAGAAGGTCTTTACAGCTACAGATACCTAAATCTAATTTTAGGTTACAGGTATATGAGCTTAGAGAATGTGTCTACTATACTGAGTCTTGTTCTTTTCACCTGTTAAATAGTGTTCTCTCCTTTGAAAACTAAGTTATTAATATATAATGCATTTGTAGTTCCAGACGTACAGCAGGTACTCCAGAAACAGTAGTCATCCCCTGCCTTCTTCAGTGTTATAAAAATAGCATATCTGTTATTTTGGACCTGAGAAAGAATCACAAACTTTTTTAAAGATATTGTACTGTGGCAACAGGGAAGGGAGAACTAGGAGGATGAAGCAGAAAGTATCTTATCTCTTGATTTTCTGACTTTTAATTTTCCTTCAGTAACTGTTCCTTCAAGTGGAATAAAGTTTTTCATAACATGGGATAGTTGGAATGATCTAGATATACATCCTAACTAATATATATTGCTCTCACTGGCACACCTACTGAAGAATACCTGGTCGTTCAAATCAGGGTAAAATTACAAATAGCTAGAATAATCCAGACATTCATAGAGCAGTGAAAATCATGCATAAGCTTCAATTATCTTTACCTAAGTTTTTCAAGTTAAATTCCTTTTCAAAAGTCTCAGTCAAGAAGAAACTTTTTAAGGCTCTTAATTGAAAAACAAATGTGAAATCACATGGATCAGAAATGAACTTCAATACTAAAGCTATGATCACATACTCTGAAACAGTGAAGGGATATATCTGTATGAAAACTACCAAGAAAGACACAATTTAAGAGAATGTGACTCTTTATTTATAACAAGTTACTGTTATGTTTTTGTACTATGGATCATGAGAGTAAAGAACACTGAAAAATTGAGACACCTTTGCCACAAAATTACAAATGTTCCTCAAAACAATGAGGCAGTAGCAGAATAACAGAAGCCATTATAATCACAAGCCATAAAACTTTATTATATGAAGTGACTACATGCACTTAATGGATGCAAATAAGTGTTATTACAGTGAAGGATTGAAAACCAAACTATTTCCATTTAGGTAAATCATGTCTTAAAAGTCCACTAATTAGCCCTTTTTGCTTAACTGCATTTCAGTTATCACAGCCTTTACTATTCACACACTCAAAGGGTCCAGGTATGTTTCATTGTCCAATAATAACAATTATTTTATTTATTCTGACAGAAATATTTCAGAAATTGTTTGAGGATGAGAAATCAACTTTCTGGATTTGTCTACACACAGCAGACTATTTCTACCCACAATTCTCCTGTTCTCTTTGTCCAAATATATATATATGTGTTTATATATTATATATGTTATATGTATTATATATATATATTATAATACATATTTTATATATATATATATATATATATTTCTCAGTTAGAAAACTGGAAAAGGTTATTTGAATAGAAAACCCTTTTAGTGAGGAACATTTTTAAAAAATAAGAATCTAGACAGATCACTTATGATTTACATTTCAGATTATTTTTCTTCATCTTTTTTGTGTGGAAAAGATAAATCAATAGGAAAAATAAGCCTTTGATCAAAATGGAACAGGAAACAAGATTGTATTGTATCCAGAATTTCCTTGTGGTGTCTTTGTGCCCATCTCCATGCAAACAAGTGTCTACTACTGGATCCCTTCCATCCAACACAACATGTCTCTTAGTTATGTTGTCTATTAGTCAAAGCTTAGTATCTGCCACTTTTCTTTCTATTTGGGGCTATCATCCCCCATCTCCTCTGAAGACTTCTGTCATAAGAGTACTGATTTCATCCTCATATTAGCCACTATAAGCCTATATTCTTAACTGGCTTGTTATATTCCAAACGATCACACACAAATAAGATGAAAGTTCTGCAGAAATTTTAATACTGTCTCTGTTGTACTCAAGTATCTCTGTGAACTTTTTATGACTTCATAATTTCACCTAGTCTTCTGAGGTCCACATTCGTACTTCTCAGTTTACTGTTCTAACTAACCTTTCATTGTCTCTATATGAATCTTAACTTCCAAGTACAATGGGATTTTCATTTGTGCCCATGCTTCTGTTTTTTTTTTTTTTTTTTTTTTTTCAAGCTGTTTACCCAATTGGAAATTGTGATCTCTCTCCCTCTCGCCTATTAATTAAATCCCCAACTCCCATCTCTGAACACATATCTTCCACAAAACCTTTCCCGAGTTATCCTCCCTTCCTTAAATTGTACGACTAATCCTCTCATCTTTCCGACTACATTATATGTTCCTTGAAAGTTCATCTTTATATTCTCTTTTGTATTTAGAACAGTACTTTGTACACAGAAAGTGCTGTATAAATATTTGAATGAGGTTACCTCACTTCCGAAATGCAAACACAAAAAGTCAGAGCTGACCTTACATTAGCTAGAGCAATGTGGTCAATAGTGTTTGAAAACTCCTTTTGGGAAGTCCTTGATAAAGATTTGGTGATGGTTTTTGTAACTGTATAGAAGCCTGGCAAGATCTCCCTAGCAGTAAAAAGCAATAAAGAATGACCAACAGAAATGGCAATACCAAGTATGTCTGGCTATCATACGGTATAGCACGGAGAAGCTGAATAAATTTGATGATGTGAAGGAAACTAGGTAGGTCAGAAATAAATGTTTCTAATGAGACAAGCAGTAAAGCCTTAAGAGTCTACTGGATAACTTAAATCCCAGTGCTAAAACCAGCGAAATAATTTCAAATGTAGTATTTTGTTATAGGAAATTTTGCAAGAGTAAAAATAGGCACTGGTATAGAACTTTGAAAATATTATGCATGTATTTATTCATTTTGCTATACATTTACTTAAATACTGGTTGTTTATTTCAATCTACTAAAATCATCTTATTTAAGCTCCTGTCTTGTAAAATCAAAGTGTTTTGGGTATTTTTTCACAAATTTTAACCTGGAACATAATTTCACATTTATAACTATGGGGCCCTTGGTGTGAGAGAACTGTAGCCCATTATTTTTGATGCTGAATTGGCATGAATGCAGATTTCAATTTTATTCTTGTTCTTGAGACAAAAACATTGCCTATTTTATGATGATATAGTAATGCCAGAATGTAGAAACCCAAATGAAAAAAAATCCTTATGATTGCCTTCATATGTATACACATTTATTGTGCTTTAATTTAAAGTTGATCAATTTTAAAAACTTATTAATGAAATCTGTCTTTAACTTAAAATGCCTCCAATGAATTGTTTAGTTCTCACTTATATCAAAACTTTAGACTTACTGGGAAATTTTTCCCTGACCCTGCTAAATTCTCAAGTATTTTATGTACTTTTTACTTTTTTTTAGAACTTACTTGGGTTTACAAAAATTAATTTCAAATAAGCCTAATTTTGTCTATGGAATTCAAAGATAAATAAAATGTTACCCTGTCATCATAAATCCAAAAGAATCAAACTATGCCAATCACATTTTCCCCTCTCAGAATTTCTAGATCCTGGTCACATATTTAGAGGATAGGTTTATATGAACAAACATTTTTACAAATGATCCTATTCCTTGTGCTCCAGGTATCATTCCCAATTCTTTATATTTACTTTTGGGGTCTAAAAGTAAAAACATTTAAAGCATCCAGGAAATTCAAGTTCCAATTAGTTCAAGAAATTATTATATAACTCCCCAGAGAAAAGAGAAAGATTTTTAAAAAATTATTTCTCAAGGTGGTGAAACTTATACTTGGAAGAGAGGAACAGGAAATGAACTGAATCAGCTTTGAAAAAAAAAAAGCTGTATTTGATTTCTTGAAAAAGAAGTTTAAATGTAGTTTTACCTTTTTATTCTTATTTTTAGAAATAATAACATTTGTACACCATTCTTTCTGATCACACATTTAAATGAAAGAGATCAAAGTACCACTTGCTTTGAAAACAAAGTGCTTTCTTGGTGGTATATACAAGGAAAGGAATCTTTCATATATTTACAAATTTTATTTCCACTTGTAAATATTGTCAACATTTAAAACCAAGTTAATGAAACACCAATGAGAAAATCAAAGCTATTTTTTTTCTTTTACATAGAATTGCGGTTCTGAAAGCAAAACTATTTATATCAAGCACTTTTAAGTATTTTAAAATATAGTCATGCTCAGATACACTTGAAAGAGTCCCAAAATCAAAACTGTCTCATGATAATGAGTAAGCTATAGCTTTAAACATGAAAATAGCCACACAGTATTTTAGTAAAGCACTTTATTCTTTATGAGTACTTTATTTTTTATTTATCCTTAAATGAATGCTCACTTTAAAAACATCCATCAGTACTCAATGTTATTAAAATGAATGTATGGATAATCTGTAAATGAATATATAGATGGCCAAAGTTTAATTTGGCTGTTCATTCAAGAAAAAGCAGTATCGGTGGATATTGGGCATTACCATTTGATTCATGCTTATTTTTTTTCAGAAGTTTATGAGCAAGTGAAAAAAATTAGAGTTAGCTGGGAACACACAGTAAACTATAAAGAAATAAATAAAAAGTTTAAAAACTGTATATTTCCAATACATGTGTATAATCATGCCAGAGATTCACTAACCACGTAGCAGAATTATAACATTAAAAACTAGAGTGACAATTGCAGAGGTGACAGGTTCCCTCTCAAACCTTAAGTAAGATAGGCCGTGATCATAAAACTCTTCATCATGATCATTGGTCTTGGCAACAGAAACAATATTTAAAGGTTATTTCCAAGCAAAACCTGTTTGTTCTCTAGAAATTTATGTGATGAATCTTATAAACAATTGATATGTCAAGCTACTTACAGGATTATAATGATTGAAGCCTAAATTTAACTCTCTGTTTAACAAAAGAGGCATTTTTAAAACTATTAACTGATAGATTTTACATCCAGTGAGACGCTAAGAATTTAGAGAGCTCTCACACTCATGTTCATAAAGATGCCTCTAACAAAACTCCCTCTTTAAGATGATTTTGAGGCTGCCTCCAGTTTCTAGAAAAGAAGAATATTATAATAATGTATAACGTAGTTGCAAAACTGACAGGGTCCAAAACTTTGGAGCAGGAAGAAGCAATATGTAATGCAGGCCTAAAACTGTTTTCTGAATATTACTAGTCTAAAAACAATGCTAATAGCACATATTTAAGATTTTGTCCTCAATATGACCTGCCACTCAGTTTTCCTGATAATAATTTTTTAACCACATGAGTAAATACAAGCACAGTTCCTCAATATTTTTATTTTAGGGACTGCAACACTTTCATAAAACATAAAGAAAAAAAATTTCTCTCTGCATTTAATTTGCATTAATTTGCATTTGCAGATTTTAATATTTCATTGTTAACCTCGTTATACATTATAAATGCTGTGAAGCAGAGAATAAAATGGTTAGATTTTACCTGATTTTTTTCATCTTGCATTCTTAAAAAATGACTGGTCGCTTCCTTCCAAGTTTGCAAATCACCAAAGTAAATGTAACTGGAGTTCTGTTTAATATTGTGCCAGAAAATGGACAGGACTAAAAGACAGGTAAAAGTTGACCTTTTCATAAGTCTTCTGTAATTGATAGATTAAAAATAAATCAATTTCTTCTTGGGAATGCAATATCTTGGAAGCAAATCCAAGAAAACTATGGCTTTATGTTATCAACTAACTGTATTTCAAGCAGGGCAAGCAAAGGAAAAGCAAGAAAAAACAAATTAACAATCTTTTTTCTGGCAAAAAGTTGCTACATAAATATTAGTCATTAGTCTCACATTACAAAACAATTATAGATTATATTTAAACAAAATATGTATTAAAATAATTCCATCCTTAAAACATGAATCATAGAACTTAAACATTCAAAATTATAACAACATAGGAGTAAATTAAAGAAAATGTAAATAAAAATAGGTGAGTATTTTAATCTACTGCATTTTGCAACTAATCAGTTTTACATAAATTAGCCTGAAACCTGCTACTTTATTTACTTCTGAAGGCCTTAAAATAGTTACAATACTACTCACATTTTAACCATTGTTTTGTCTGCATTTTAAATTTAAACTTCAAGTTACTGAAGGATAAAAAATTCTATTGAATTTAGTCAAACTTCTTTTGACTTTTGCTTATGAAGTAGATTTTATAAGTAAAGATAGCCAACCCAATAAACCAAGTTGAACAAGGCAAAAGCTGTTGGGAAAAATATTCTAGAATAAGAGTCAATTTTGGCAATGCGTATATGTATCCTTCCTTCCCTCCAAGATCCTGTTCTGCAGTCTTCAAAGCAACAGAAGAAGCTGGCACAATCTTTGCCCTCCAAACACTGATACCCATAATCATCTTCTTGCGGCGCAGAAATACTATTCATTGGAATCAGAGTGGATCCAGGATGGAGACCGGGAGTCATCTGATCAAAATAATAAATGAATGTTTGACACCAAAAAAGCAGCATAAGGAAAGATCAATTTGCTCCCTTAACGCAAACTCTGGGAGACTCATGGGTAATGAAAATAATCTTGATTTCAAAAAATCCAGTATTTTCAATTATAACAAGTTTTATATTATAATTTGCTTTGTAACAGAATATTTGCTACATTCTAGTATGCAGAAATGAAACACCTCTGAAAAATAAAATATATTTTTATACCTTTAGAAAGTTGACCCACCAAAATATCATTTAACTTGGATCTGATTCTAAAATAAAAATGAACCGTATATTCCAGTTTACATTAAAACATTAACACTGCTATACACGTCTGTTTTTTTTTTTTTTTTTTTTTGCTATTATATATTATTTGTCTTCTTGAATAAAAATGAGAATAAATAGCAAAAAAAAATTTGATAATGCAAAAGGTTTGCGAAGATATGAATGGACAAAAAAAAGTTATGGGGTTTGTGATGGGTAAGCACAAGGCACCATATTTGGGAAAGAGGATGTGTAGTAATTAAAAGCTCAGACTTGGGAACAATTGGAGTTCAAATTCTGCTCATTCTACCAATGTAGCTGTCTTCACAGCTGGAATTATATTTGCACCTAATTCTGTGACAGTTATGATAAGTAAATTTCATGGCTTATGTAAAATGATCAATGCTCCATCATGCTCAGTCATAACAGTTACTATTATTAACAGCTTTATTTGGAACATATTAAATTTTTATAACACTTGATTTTGAATAATACTTAAACAATTAAAAAGTGAAAGTATTAGTCTTTGACTTCTATGTTTTCTTCTGTACAAAAGTGGCATTAAAAATATTGTAGGTTTGCTTGATTATTAAATTGGATGATGGACATAAAACACTAAGTAAAATACTTGAAACATAGCAAGTAATCACCTGCCAGTAGGTAACAACATTGCTGTTGTAGTTGTTACTGTTTATTCCTGATGAGGCTATATCACAATTAATTATAAAATTCATGCTAAGATAAACATACAAACAATAATAACAGCAACAACAACAACAAAGTCCTAGACCACATAAAAATGTTATTGGGAAAAAATTAATGACTCC
Source organism: Piliocolobus tephrosceles (assembly GCF_002776525.5). NCBI lineage: Eukaryota > Metazoa > Chordata > Mammalia > Primates > Cercopithecidae > Piliocolobus > Piliocolobus tephrosceles. The sequence goes on along the minus strand of NC_045436.1, from coordinate 140,042,744 downwards.
TTTAATAAGCTGGCAAGTAATATATGAATATTTCAGCTTTAGTAATTCTTCATTTTTCAGAACTCAACCTATTTTGAGGGTTATCTTAAGATGTGAATTTTATAACTTACTGTATTCAGAAATTTCACTATCTAAACACTAAATACAGTGCCAATTTCATAAAAATTGTTTTAACTGGATCTTACATCTTTTCTCATGCAAATGTTATTTACATGCTGTCATCCTAAATTTTAAAATAGTCAGGTCAATAAAATTAAATATTTTCTGAAAAGCATTTTTACAATTATATACAAAAGTTTAAAATTTCTTACAATGTGAACCTATATTCATGTCCATTTTATTTCTAAAAAGAAACAGAATCCAAGTCACCAAATATTAAAAATCCAGTAGATACAAAAGGAAGCAAATATTCACATCTAGTGATATTTTTAAAAGATTAAAACAACATGCAGGTCACAATATTCATATTAGAGACAAATGTGCACCTTAAGGATAAGAAGAAATGCCCTAAACACAAATAAGTTCATGATTAAACTTGCTTAGCTATATCATAAAGAGCAGAGGCAGTATCTTATTAAATGTTAATGACAGATCTTTTGAGGATGGAACTTGGGGATAGTTGACTATATCCCTAAGTTTTAATGGAAAACTAAAATCATGTAAAAAAAAAAAAAAAAAAAAAAAAGGCCGGGCGCGGTGGCTCAAGCCTGTAATCCCAGCACTTTGGGAGGCCGAGACGGGTGAGTCACAAGGTCAGGAGATCGAGACCATCCTGGCTAACACGGTGAAACCCCGTCTCTACTAAAAAAATACAAAACACTAGCCGGGCGAGGTGGCAGGCGCCTGTAGTCCCAGCTACTCCGGAGGCTGAGGCAGGAGAATGGCGGGAACCCGGGAGGCGGAGCTTGCAGTGAGCTGAGATCCGGCCACTGCACTCCAGCCAGGGCGACAGAGCGAGACTCTGTCTCAAAAAAAAAAAAAAAAAAAAAAGGAGGGGAGAGATGAATTGGTACCTTGTCACTTGATACTTGAATAGCATATGCTCTTATGCTAATCAGAATGAAAATTAATTTAAAAAAATTATTAGGAGGCAATTTTAAGATTATGTGGTAGAAAACACATTCCATGTATGAAACAGTATTACCATAAATGGAAATATGGTGTGTTTTTCAGAGGATATTAGTTTTCCATGAGAGAAATTATGACATTTTTAAATGCACTAAAATGAAGAAAAACTGCAAGTGGTTTGTTTAAAAAAAGAACTAATCTCTGGTGAGCAGTGTCATGGAGAGTTCTATTGCAAATACATTTTAAATTGGCAGTTTTCTAGATTTTTGCCGCCTCCACCCCCATCCCCTCGAAATTCAAGTTCATGAATTGAAATAAACTACACATCAATGAACGATGAAAGTAAGCAGAAATGGACATATAAATGCTGAAAAAACTAGCCAAAAATCTAACACAATATCAATAAAACAAAATATTGATGAAACCCAGATTTTTGACCTTTAAACTACTGAGAAATTAATCAGAAAAATATATACATTTCAAGTCTTATTTATCTGAAATGCAACTATGCCATCCGTCTTTTAATTTCTCAAGTATAGACCTGCTTTCCCCAAAAAACATTAAAAAAGTATAAATATTAAAAGATAATTAAATTTAAAATTAAAAAATAATTAAACAATAAAAATAATAAATCAGTTAAATCAATTTAAAAAGTAACAACATAATTGAATAGAATATTCTACTTCAAATAAAAATTTTTTAAATATACTTTTAAAAAATTTCAAAAATTACTAAGAATATAGCTTAGCTTGCTATTTTGAGAAATTCATCCCATTTCCACTATTAAGGATGTATCTTTGTCTAGTGATATATTAATTAAATCTATTTCTAAGCATCAAAATATACTAATATCAAATAAATGCAAAGTGATAAATCAGTATTTACATACAATTATTACTTATTATATCTGCTAATTATTATACCATCTGCTAAAATTACTAAATATTAGTAATATGAATAGTAAATATTATTTGATGATTATATTATTATGAAAGACTATATAATATTACTAACTTCCCATTTAAAATATTGCATGTGAAAATGCCAAACTAAGCACTGTTTATTCCTCCTTCACAAAATCCTGTTTAAGTTGGATGTTCAAAAATTATAGATTATACCATCAACATTAAAAAATCAACAGAAGAAGGCTGGGCGCATTGGCTAACATCTGTAATCCCAGCACTCTGGGAGGCTGAGGCGGACAGATTTCTTGAACCCAGGAGTTTGAGACCAGCCTGGGCAACATGGCAAAACCCTGTATCTACAAAAAGAGGAAACAAAAGAAATTTAGCTGGGTGTAGTTGCATGTATTTGCAATCCCAGCTATTTGGGAGGCTGAGGTGGGAGGATGGCTTGATCTCAAGAGGATGAGGCTGCAGTGAGCTGTGATTGCACCGCTGCATTCCAGCCTGGGTGATGGAGTGAAACTTTGTCTTAAAAAAAAGAAAAAAATTCCAAGAGGTGAAACTTGGTGATGAGGAGCTGCCAATCAGCATTTAGAATTTCTGATAAATTTCTGAAGTACAGAAAGCAGACAGAAATAGGCCAACGGATAAAGCAGATCAAAAGAAGACACATCTCACAAAGGCTCAGTAAATGAAAACATAACTGTGAAATCTACTGTTCCCATCAAAATGTCAGAGACACTTAATATAATATAATATAATATAATATAATATAATATAATATACACTTAATATAACATAAGGAAGAATGGGAGTAATGAATAGGATGGAAAACATGGTGTTAGCTAAATGTCCACCTCCACATCAGCTGCACTCCTTTGAACTGTAGCTCACCTACTGTGCATTTAGAGAATAAAGATGACAATGGTTGGCATTCACTCAGTCTAAACTCTGTAACTTCTAAAAATGAGAAGAACCTTCCACTATCCTAGGAGAAAGGTTAGGGCTCTTGCTGTTGGAACTGGAATGTCCTAGTATTGTACCATCATCTTATCATTTAGAATGTAAATGTGTATATTTGGAAGGAATCGGATGTCATGCCCCACAAACACATGTATGAAAGTAAAATCCAATGGCTGCAAACTTGACAGTTACATACCAAACTTACTGGGCCTATTTGAGGAGCAATCATGAAGACTTTCTGAGGTAAGTGAACAATACAAAGAAAAAAAGTGAAAATGAACAGCCGGAATTACTGATTCTAATATTTTAATAAATATGAGAATATATATCTAGTTAGTCCACTCAGAAATACTTGAGGAAGTAATACATCCACTTAAGGAAAAATGAACAAAAAGCAGTTAAAAATAAGACCTCTCTGAAATTCATAAGGCTATTGTAAATTTTTAATAAGCTAAATATTTTAAAATGAAATCTTGAAAAAAACTGCTCATAGTATGGAAAAATGGCTTAAGATATGATAAAAAGAAAATCTGGAATATATGCTGAACCTAGGGAGTCTAAAATCTAACTACCAGTAGTTTCCAAGGAGAAAATAGAATTAAATTGGAACAAAGAATCGATAACATTCTCAAAAATAAAACATAAGAATATTAAGTAATGAGGAAATGAAAGAGGTCAAAACACAGAAAATATATGAATCCTTAAGAATTTTTTTACACTGTAAAAAACATGATGAAGAAAATTTTCAGGTAAGAAAAGAAAAAATTATCTGTAAAGAATAATAAAATGGGCAGTACAATTAATCACAATAATGAATTCAGAAGTAGAGATTTAAATATATTATTTAAAGTTTTAAAATTAATCAAGTGCCCAACTAAGTTTTTGTATTTCTGTAGAGATGGGTTTCACCATGTTGGCCAGGATGGACTCAATCTCCTGATCCCATGGTCTACCCACCTTGGCCTCCCAAAGTACTGGGATTACAGGAGTGAGCCACCATGCCAGGTCAGTAACTATTAATAGTAAGTTAAAATACTGAGAAGGTAATCATCACAAGAATGTGAAAACAGAAATGGTTACAATGTACTTGCTTCTGAGATTTGGTACAAAATGTTCTAGGTAGAGTATTTTCTTTATTTGTACATTGATGAATTGTTCTATTTGTTTATTAGTTTCAACCATGCTCCACTATTACTGTTAAAATTATTTATTTTCAAATGGGAATTTTACTCAATGATTAATCTGGTCCTTTTCGGCTGTAATAGTCTATGATGTTTTAAATAGAAATATAAATATTAATGAGTGTTCTTTGGAAGCCAAGGTAGAAAAAAAGAGCTGTTGTTGGTGGTATCTATACACTTCAGGGAAGTATCATGTGGCCATTGTCACAACTGGTACTAAATGATTATTCTATCTATTGAAAACATCCCACTATGCACCGACTCTTTACAATAGTCTAAGTAACCTTGTTGCTGTTCACATTTCACCAATATGACATAATCCTTCCTGGGAGCTTTGCCAAATATTATTATAAGAAAGAGTCTTTATAAGTTGTGAAACTGTGGAATGATACAGCTTTTCATTATTTTAGTACTCTGAGAGGTAGACAAATGTTTATTCAATAGGCATGCACTGACTGAAATGAAAATCTTCTCTGCTGAGAGAATACTATAAACACCTCTACACAAATAAACTAGAAAATCTAGAAGAAGTGGAAAATTTTCTGGACACTTACACTCTCACAAGACTAAACCAGGAAGAAGCTAAATCCCTGAATAGACCAATAGCAGGCTCTGAAATTGAGGCAATAATTAATAGCCTACCAACCAAAAAAAGTCCAGGACCAGATGGATTCACAGCTGAATTCTACCAGAGGTACAAGGAGGAGCTGGTACCATTCCTTCTGAAACTATTCCAATCAATAGAAAAAGAGGGAATCCTCCCTAACTCATTTTATGAGGCCAACATCATCTTGATAACAAAGCCTGGCAGAGACACGACAAAAAAAGAGAATTTTAGACCAACATCCCCGATGAACATCGATGTAAAAATCCTCAATAAAATACTGGCAAACCGGATCCAGCAGCACATCAAAAAGCTTATCCACCATGTTCAAGTGGGCTTCATCCCTGGGATGCAAGGCTGTTTCAACATACGCAAATCAAAAATGTAATCCAGCATATAAACAGAACCAAAGACAAAAACCACATGATTATCTCAATAGATACAGAAAAGGCCTTTAACAAAATTCAACAGCCCTTCATGCTAAAAACGCTCAATAAATTCGGTATTGACGGCACATATCTCAAAGTAATAAGAGCTATTTATGACGAACCCACAGCCAATATCATACTGAATGGGCAAAACCTGGAAGCATTCCCTTTGAAAACTGGCACAAGACAGGGATGCCCTCTCTCACCACTCCTATTCAACATAGCGTTGGAAGTTCTGGCTAGGGCAATCAGGCAAGAGAAAGAAATAAAGGGCATTCAGTTAGGAAAAGAAGAAGTCAAATTGTCCCTGTTTGCAGATGACATGATTGTATATTTAGAAAACCCCATTGTCTCAGCCCCAAATCTCCTTAAGCTGATAAGAAAATTCAGCAAAGTCTCAGGATAAAAAATAAATGTGCAAAAATCACAAGCATTCTTATACACCAGTAACAGACAAACAGAAAGCCAAATCAGGAATGAACTTCCATTCACAATTGCTTCAAAGAGAATAAAATACCTAGGAATCCAACCTACAAGGGATGTAAAGGACCTCTTCAAGGAGAACTACAAACCACTGCTCAGTGAAATAAAAGAGGACACAAACAAATGGAAGAACATACCATGCTCATGGATAGGAAGAATCAATATCATGAAAATGGCCATACTGCCCAAGATAATTTATAGATTCAATGCCATCCCCATCAAGCTACCAATGAGTTTCTTCACAGAATTGGAAGGAACTGCTTTAATGTTCATATGGAACCAAAAAAGAGGCCACGTTGCCAAGACAATCCTAAGTCAAAAGAACAAAGCTGGAGGCATCACGATACCTGCCTTCAAACTATACTACAAGGCTACAGTAACCAAAACAACATGGTACTGGTACCAAAAGAGAGATATAGACCAATGGAACAGAACAGAGTCCTCAGAAATAATACCACAAATCTACAGCCATCTGATCTTTGACAAACCTGAGAAAAACAAGAAATGGGGAAAGGATTCCCTATTTAATAAATGGTGCTGGGAAAATTGGCTAGCCATAACTAGAAAGCTGAAACTGGATCCTTTTCTTACTCCTTATACGAAAATTAATTCAAGATGGATTAGAGACTTAAATGTTAGACATAATATCATAAAAACCCTATAATAAAACCTAGGTAATACCATTCAGGACATAGGCGTGGGCAAGGACTTCATGTCTAAAACACCAAAAGCACTGGCAACAAAAGCCAAAATTGATAAATGGGATCTAATTAAACTAAAGAGCTTCTGCACAGCAAAAGAAACTACCATCAGAGTGATCAGGCAACCTACAGAATGGGAGAAAACTTTTGCAATCTACTCATCTGACAAAGGGCTAATATCCAGAACCTACAAAGAACTCAAACTAATTTACAAGAAAAAAAAAAAACAACCCCATCAAAAAGTGGGGAAAGGATATGAACAGATATTTCTCAAAAGAAGACATTCATACAGCCAACAGACACATGAAAAAATGCTCATCATCACTGGCCATCAGAGAAATGCAAATCAAAACCACAATGAGATACCATCTCACACCAGTTAGAATGGCAATCATTCAAAAGTCAGGAAACAACAGGTGCTGGAGAGGATGTGGAGAAATAGGAACACTTTTACACTGTTGGTGGGATTGTAAACTAGTTCAAACATTATGGAAAACAGTATGGCGATTCCTCAAGGATCTAGAACTAGAAGTACCATATGACACAGCCATCCCATTACTGGGTATACACCCAAAGGATTACAAATCATGCTGCTATAAAGACACATGCACACATATGTTTATTGCAGCACTATTCACAATAGCAAAGACTTGGAATCAACCCAAATGTCCATCAGTGACAGCCTGGATTAAGAAAATGTGGCACATATACACCATGGAATACTATGCAGCCATAAAAAAGGATGAGTTTGTGTCCTTTGTAGGGACATGGATGCAGCTGGAAACCATCATTCTCAGCAAACTATCGCAAGAACAGAAAACCAAACACCGCATGTTCTCCCTCATAGGTGGGAACTGAACAGTGAGATCACTTGGACTCGGGAAGGGGAACATCAGACACCCGGGGCCTATCACGGGGAGTGGGGAGGGAAGAGGGATTGCATTGGGAGTTATACCTGATGTAAATGACGAGTTTATGGGTGCTGACGAGTGGATGGGTGCAGCACACCAACATGGCCCAAGTATACATATGTAACAAACCTGCACGTTATGCACATGTACCCTAGAACTTAAAGTATAGTTAAAGAAAAAAAAAAAAAAAAAAGAAAATCTTCTCTGCTGAAAAGGTGCTGTGGGTGAGGACTGTGGTGTGGGGCAGGGCCAGGGGGGACCCAAACACTTGCTATGCATGTTTTTCATCCTAATATCTTGATTTCAGCTTTTAGTATTATATTGCTTCTGGAACAATTGCAATAGTCTTCAAATTTATCTCCCTGCCTCTTTTGCCATCCAAGTATACACTGTATACTACTTCTAAGTATCCTCTGAAAACATACATAGAAATATACCATCCTGCTTAAAAATGTGTATAATTTGCCAGTGCTAACAAGACAAAATGTAAATTCTTAGCATGGCTTTAAAGATTTTGTAGAACCTGGCCGTAAACCACTCTTCTATCCTCAACATGGGTTATTTTCTTTCCTAAGATTCCTATTTTCAAGACAAACATTATCCAATAGCACTTTCTGTGATGACAGTGTTCTACATCTACACTCTTCAATATGATAGCCATAAGTCACATGTGGCTACCGAGCACTTGAAATGTGACTAGCCTTACTAAGATACTGAATATTGTATTTTGTTTAATTTTAATTAATTTAACTCAACCTATCTATATGTGGTTACTGGATATGATATTGGACAACATAGCTTGGGACGTATACTAGTGTACTTTTTTATTCTCACATGTAAGGCTCACCCCAGCTGACGTAGTTCCCTCTATCTTAAATGTTCTTCCTAATTAGTCATCTTAAAAACTGCAACTATTCTTCAAAAAATTACTTCAGTGAAGCCATACTTTCTCTGGAATTTTCCCCGCCAAACTTCCATTAGCTTACATGCTTTATAAATGAATTATTTACACATGAAATGAAAGGAATCCTCTCCTCTCCACAAGATTCTTTTCAACACTGTGTGCCTGTTCAATGTTTCACAGGTCATATTACATGAAGTCTGAAGACTGCCTGGGATGCTAGGCATAGGCCACATAGATCTGGCTTTGTGATACTTGTCTGTTTCCACAAGAACAGTTGCTTTAAAAATAAATTTTATGTTTTTATAAAAAATAAAAAAATAAAAATATTGTTATTTAAAAATAATAAAACATCATATATGCATATATATATATATATATTTGTTGTAAAAATACTCTGCTTCTGTAAAAGTATGAGACATTATTCATATAATTGTTAATTCCTTCACAGAGTCTTTGTTTAATTTCGATTTTTATCTTGGACTGTTATTTATATTGTATCTTATTATATTTGTATTTGCAATGTATTTTTTCACAACTGGATGTAATCATCCCTGAAAGCAAAGAACACATCCTCTTTTTTGTCTCCACAGTGTCTTAGCTGGAGAAATAAATTTCTATAATTTCACATCTTAATAAAATCAGGAAACTAAAAATAAATAAGTTCAATCCTCAAATCACTATAGCAGAACCGTGAAGTAGGTGCAACATGGTTTTCTGAGATTTCTGATAGCCTATGGGCTGAATATTCAAGCTTCAACATAAACTACTCTTCAATCGGCAATGGCTGATTTATTACTAGTGCCTTTCTGTGGCCTTTATCTGTTGCATAAAATGTCTTGATTCCATAGTTCAACATATTTAAGTTAACTTTTTAGATTTTCTTGAAAATAAATGTTGACACAAATACACCTGAATTACATACTTACCAATTAGTAATAAAATTATATATTGGATGGGCATATGAAACAATCCAAAATGTCATTGACATGTACAATAAAATAGAAGGAAGAAAAATATGATAACAGAATAGAGAAGGAAGGAAGGAAGGAAGGAAGGACAGACGACAAGAAGGTAGGAAAGAAGGGAAGAAAAGGGAAGGAAGAAAGGAAAGGCAAGGAAGGAAAAATAGAAAGCAAGCATAACAGACAAATGAAAGAAAGAATGAGACAGAGAGAGCAAGAGAGAGCAAGCAAGCTGGTCCAATATTTCATGTGGAGAGTAAGTTTAAAAGGGTGTTTATCAATTTATATTTTTGGGTGTTCATTAAGGCTAAAAATCTATTTTGTTCAAGTATTATCTCTTCCAAAGAAAAAAATCTGAATATTCTGAGATTCTCCGTTAAGCAGTCAACAAGAAGTCAGGAAAAGGATTTTAATTTTGCTTCATAACAGACATGTTGACCTTTCAGCAACTCTCTGGCCAAAGTATTGTATCCTAGCCTGACTATAGCCCTAAACAATTTTTTTTAAAAAAAGAGAAAATGCTGGATTTTAAACTACTCTGAATTTTAATTTTTTGTGCCATAAACTGTAGCTTTTATTATTGTTTTTTTTTTTATTATACTTTAAGTTCTAGGGTACATGTGCACAACTTGCAGGTTTGTTACATATGTATACTTGTGCCATGTTAGTGTGCTGCACCCATCAACTCATCAGCACCCATCAACTCGTCTTTTACATCAGGTATAACTCCCAGGGCCATCCCTCCCCCCTTTGCCCTCCCCATAATAGGGTCCAGTGTGTGATATCCTTTGTAGGGACATGGATGCAGCTGGAAACCATCATTCTCAGCAAACTCTCGCAAGAACAGAAAACCAAACACTGCATGTTCTCACTCATAGGTGGGAACTGAACAATGAGATCACTTGGATTCTGGAAGGGGAACATCATACTCTGAATTTTAATAAAGAAAATGGGGACACTAAAGAAAAGACAAAGAGGAAGAGAGAGAGAAAGCAGGGAAGGAGGGGGTGAAGTCGCAAACATTTACCACAGGCTTAATGGTAAGATGCTACAACATCTTGCAACCAAAGAAAAATGTGGATTCCAGAAGCTCTTAAATAGAGAATTTGAGACAACAGCAAACAGAATTGCCTATTCCTTCTAAAAGTAGATTCTGATTTACCTGATTAGCAAGACCATATGGCTGTACACTGAACCATGCAAGGAGTCAGATTTGATTACTGATCCTGGTTTTTCACTCAAAATATCATTTAGGACTTAAAGAGCTCATAAAGCACATAATTGAACAAAGAAAAGAAACTCTCAAACTTCATTATGAATGGCAGTAAATCAAATATTTTTGGTACTCAAGTAGTCAATTATAATATGTCAATTTAAGTGTTGCTATTTGCCATTTAGTACTTCAATATTATCATTTGATTTTTGTTCTTTAGCTTTCCATAATTAGTAGTTTGCAACCTGGGCTTGATGCTAAATTTGAAAGACTTAACGTATGGATTAAAAAAATAACTATTCTAGAGCAATGACTAGATTATGGAAGTCCTTAATGAACAGTTGATGAATGACTGAATAGCATCATAAATTTAAAGTCTACACTAGAATAATCCAGCTCTCTTGAGTACGTGTGCCATTGGAACTGTGGCTGAGTGTACATGATCTGTAGTCAAACTGATTAGCTACTGTCCTAGAGTAGCCATGTTTTGGTTGTGTCCTTCAGTAATATAATAGTAGTACCTAAATTATTTATTCTTAGAATGAAATTAGAGAATGCATGCGAGATTGTACATTGCCTGGCCTCTATCTTAGTTACTTTTTCTAAACATTTCCATTCAAAATTTCCAGAAATAAAACTTTCAAGGTAATAATCCAACATAGATATAGATGAGTAAATGATAAAATGGAAACTCCAGAGAAGATGCATAGCTTTCATGAAAGGAAAATAGTAGAAAGCATTCATTTTTCTTTATCTGAAAATTTAACAATAGATATTACAGTTGACTTCTGATTTGTCCATTCGGGAGACAAAATATATCCTATGAACAAAAATGATGTGAAGTTGATGGAATCATGGGCTAATTCTACAATGCAAGTTATCAAATTTGTACTGCTAGCAATGTACTCTGCTTTCTTGGAAATACACCAGGTTTATCTCTTGGAATATAACATGAAAAGTAAAACATAACTTAAAAGTATAGCAGAGTTTTATAAAGAAACCAATGAAAAAAGATTAGGGAAAAATGCATTGACTCCTAGAACTTAAAAAGCTGGGTAATAGGGAAAACTCATTATATATATTAAGGGAGGCTTGCAAGCTTGCCACTAATGCCTGGCTGTTTGATCCATTTCTCCTTTATTTGAATATTTTGAAACAAATCTTTGAAAGCATTTACTGAAATTAAATATTTTCTTGTTAATTTTAGAAAAATAAATGTCTACTTTTCTAAGCCCTATGAGAATAGGATATATAAAGGAAGGATCATAAGCTTGAGCTCTGGCACTAAAAATGACCTAGGTCTGTGTCTTGGATCTTTCGCTTACTAAGGCTGTTCTTGTGCAAATCATTGAACCTCTACTTAGAGGGTTGCTCTAAGCATACATGAAATCATGCATGTAAAATGCTCTGCAGAGTTTCTGGAACAGTCAACATGTGTTAGATATTACCTTGAAGTTGCTATAATTGATAATATAAAGCATAATCATAGTCAATAATCCCATACATTAGTATATTAGAATCAGTAGAATCCATTTTAACATATTAAACTTGATGTGATATAAGTTAAGATAATCATTTGATTGAGATGGGAGACTAAAATAGTACAAATATACAAAAACAAAAAAAGAACGTTGTGATAATGACTTTTAAACACAGCTGGATACTACCATTAAAGAGGAATCTTCATCACTAAAAGTAAGGTAATTTTGTTAGAAATGCAAATCCTAACACAAAAATCGAATCAAAGGTAAAGCACAAATAATGTTTGCGGTACAAAGAATCTAACACTGTGGGAAAATTTAGGCCATAATGAGTCACTCTTTACACAGGGGATCCAATGGGAGATATTTAAAAAACGGAAATGTACTTTTCTTGGTGAGCAATGTTAGGTACTCCAGTTTCATCTTAACTTTATTTGTCTTTGGTTATGGGTCTCAAGTGTCCCTATTTCTGTAAACAAACACATAAATATTCAAAAGAGCATCTCCAAGTAAGTCAAGGTTTGTAAAATACAAATTTTTCTTTTTAACATACCGAGGCTTTATTTTTTAGCTTTCTGTCTTTAGTAGCAGTCTTTCCTTTTTTGTTGCTGGTAAAATAATGTAAGGTTCCATATTCCATCAAGGCTGCAAAAACAAAAATGAAACAAACAGAAACAAAGAGATCCATCGCAGTCACATAAGAAACCTTAGGTAAAGACTTCCTGGCAATTGTACTCAGGGTTGTCATAGTCAGAACTGTAGTGATACCTATGGAGAGAGGAAACAAAATAGAAAATGAAAAATAATAGATCATATTTATTATTCCATCTGATTTGGCAATTTTGTGAGTGAAATTAAACAATGGAAAAATATGATTACTAGTAATTTACAGAAATAATTATTGGTAGCCATAGCTACATTGTGTCCAATATGCTCTTTGTGTTTCTGTGAGTCCTAATCATTTAAATTACTGCGGAGTACAAGTTGACTCCCAATATCCTTTCTTCCCTTCCTTCATTGTAATAGAATATCAAATATTTAGCTGGCGTGTGGTTGCCCAAAACAACTTTATTTGCCATCTCTCTGCAGCTGAGTGTGGCCACAGGCTGAGATCTAGCCAAAGGGAACCAAGTCAAGAATGTAAGCAACACACAATATCCTAAAGACAGCATTAAAGAGACAAGGAATGTCCTTCTTTCCTTCTCATTGCCTTCTGCTGGAATACAATTGCCAGACCAATCGCACTATCTTAAAACATTAGATAATATTGGGAATTAAAATGACTCACAATACAGGAGAAAGCTAGAAGGAGCCTGAGTTTCTCATACTGTAATGCATTGTATCACCTTGAAATACCTAACCTTAAACTTCACATAAGCAACAGATATTTTTCTATCTAATTGAAGTGACAGTGACTTGGCATTTCCCACCATACATATACAGTCAAAATTAATCCAAACTAACATAGCTTTTTGTTATATAATAACTTGAGTTAAACCTACTTTTTAATCTCAATGTTTAAGTGAGGAATACTGGCACAGTTATATCAAGGGAATACTGCTTTGAAAGTACAGAGTAAATCCTTTTATTTTTGAGAAGTCAGCATGTATAATTGGGATTTCCCCCAGGACCCCAATTCTGCATGTGTATCCTTGAAGGGATCTGTTTCTCATCGGTCTTTGTGTGGTTCTTATCACTATTAATCTTAGGTCTCCTAAATTACAGATGTACATGCTATATTTCTTTTAGCCTAAACTTACATAATCCTCATTCTTTTTCACAGCAATTATGGCCCCATGAGCAGAATTGTTTACTCTCTTAAAAATACTTAATATAATGCTAAATGCTTCTTAATTTGACCAATATTTATAGAGTGGCAATGTCTATGATGAAAAGTAAATCAAAAACAGCTGCAGCAACAGTGTCTTTGGTATTGTGAAGGCAATAACCACCTCTTCCCCTCATGTCTCCACTGAAACATACCCTAACAATCTACTCACGAACCTGTCGTTTCACTTTTATAATTTCTTAGGATTGGAGAAAATATGAAAGTCGATATAGTTGTGATGAATTTGGAATTACGAGACAAATTTAGGTTTAATCTCTGACTCTTCTACCTATTAGCTCTCTGATCTTAACAGCTTTTCAATTCCTTTGTGCCTCTCATTAAACACACACACACACACACACACACAGTAATATCTTGCTTTGTACTTGGAGTAAATATACACAAAAGGTACTTTATTTAATTATTTGTCTATTTTTTAAATTTCCAAATATACAAAGCCATTATCAGTTATGTTATTTTTATTAATTTTTAATTTACTTCCTTTTTTGTTAGAAAATATACTCTGAAAATCTTAAGTGTTTTGAATTTTAGTAATATCTTGTTTAATGATCCATATGCACTTGAAAATATTGTGCGCTCTGAAGTTAGGTGTCTTATGCTATAAATATCAATCAGGTGATGTATTTATGATAATTTCAAAGTTTCTATATCCTAATTAACTTTTTCTTGTAATTCTAACAATGAGTGAGAAAACACTAATGATTGCAGATTTGCTTATTTTTCCCACTATTCCTTACAGCTTTTACTTCAATTATTTTGAAACTAAATATATATTTTAAAGGCTTTGTTATGGAAAAGGCTTAAAAAAAAAAACATATACAAGTCTTTCTTTCCCTCAGCTCCCACACAAGCTTATTAAATCACATTGTTACCATCGTCAGCCCAAATAGGTTTCCAAAGTGTTTCTTGCATCCACAATTATGTTTCCTATCTAAAAAGTCTTAAATCCAAAGTGTGATTTCATGTTATTATCCACAACCGCAATAAGTTTTACTTTATTAAGTTTTTGTTACATTCTTTTTTAATAAGGCAAACAAAACTAAGCAGAACTTTGCTTTCAGACATTTATTTAATTTAGTAATTATTATCACTGCCATTACCTTGAGAAGAACATGGTGGATTTTCTATGAAAATATTTCTAAGTCCATTAGAATAAAAAACATTTAGGATTTTAACAGGATATTGAGAAAACATTTTGGATATCATTGTTATTTTCTCCATGGCTTCCCCTACTCAAGATACTATAATAGTCTCCCATCACATTTGAAATAAAATTTAAAGTCCTTAAAACGGCCGACAAAAATTTACACGATCTAACTATTGACCACTTCTCCAAATTCATTTTCTGTGACTATTCATTAAGCTCCAACCATATTTGTCATCTTTCTGAACCCCAAAGCATGGCATAGCAGGAAGATCTGACTTCAAAACCATATGGTTCCCACTGCCTGGAATATCTTTCTGCCCAATATCCACCAGGCGAGCACCACACTTCATTGGGTCACTGCTCAAATGCCACATCATCAGAGGTATCTTTCAAGACTCCACAATATAAAATAGCAAATATCACATCACTCACACCCTGTCATTTTCTAAACATTGATTTTGCTATCTCTTCACAGCCTTCATGACTCACTAAAATTTTATTGTATGCCTTTTATATTTGAACATTACCTGTTTTCTCTACTAAAATATAAACATCATAAACATGAACTTTTTAAAGTTTTATTCACTGTTAACACTTCAGCACCAAAAACACTGCTTGTTTTACAGAAAGCATTTGATATATTTTAGTAAAATGCAAGGTTGAGTTCATTGAGTTCAGGAAATTGTCCTTCAGTGATATGTGTGTGTATTTATATTTAAAGCAATTGTAATTCTCTATCTTAGGGTCCACAATTACAAAAGATATTTGTAAAGTTACATCTGGCTGTGGTTATCTTTACAATTGATGTGCTAATATTGAATAAAAATAAATTTATGCAAAAATGACTTCACAGTTGGCTCTTCTCTTCATGACACTCTAGCATATAGTTTTATACAAACCCAGTGTTATAAATAATCCATTCAAATTCTCTTTGAGAAACTTCCAAACTGTTATGCATAGTGATTATACTAATTTACATTCCCAGAAAAATATGGAAATAGAAACAAAAATACTCTGTTTAAGTTATACTTATAGTAGCATACAAAGAACCTAAAATAATTTATACAACTTAGAATATAAAATAATTATAAACAATTAAAGGAAACAAAATTAAGGTATGAATGGATTTTGTCCACTAGCTATGTCAATACCCCTGTTTAGATGCCCAAGAGAACTTCATTTTCAAGTATAGACCCACGTGCTTCAAGCATTGTTGTTGCCACTTTTATGTGACCTGCATTTTACTGTACTTATTAGATGGAATCATTTATGAGTTATCATAGAAACCACATAAAAACTTCTTTGTGGTTAAAAACAGAAACTGTCTCACCTTTCTTTACATATTTTTAAGACACAATTATAAGCAGTGTGATTCATGCGTCTTTCACTGATTTGGCGGGTGAGTCAACTGATTAATAAGTTTTCTTCATGTATCAATACCTGATTGCAGGTTATCATTTTCTTTTAAATAACTGTATCATAATTAGTCACTTATTTCATTATATGATTTGATTATTGCAATAGATTGCTACAGAATAAGAGTGAAAGTCTATTTTGTCAAGTATTAATCACAATTATCCTGTTAATCAATGTTATTGTACAGGCAATCTCAAGCATTCACAGAATAAGTACACACTTTATACACGACAGAAGCCATAGAAGCCAGGGAGCTTCTTGTTCCTTTCAGCTACTTGCCCTTCGGAACAACTGACTTCATTAGCAATGTTATAAAACAGGTTATTTTAAAGCCATTCACACACCCTAGCAAATAAAACAATAGTTATTAGTGACTCAGTTATAACATAAAATAAAATCTTGATGAAAAGTGATAGAAAAACTCAACCAAAATAAGATTTAGGAATTATGTATGATTTTAATGTATTAATTCTTGTTACGTATCTATGCTTCCTTTGGTCTTCATTATCAGAAAAAAGAAGGAATTTTCTGAAATTTCAAGTTCTTTATAATTCCATTTTCTACTTTTCTTTTTTTACATATCTCTTTCAACATTAAAGGTATTGTCCTTTAGTTTCTGTCAATTTTTTTCCTGACTGTATTCTAGAAGAATATATTTAATAAATGTGACTATAAACTTTTATCACATCAAAATAATTTTTTAAAGTTCTATGATATTATAGCATAATATTACGTGTCATACCCAGTGATGTTCTTGCAGGCACTGCATCTTTATTGATCCAAAAAGACACCCAAGAAAGAACAACTGTCAGAATGCATGGAATGTAGGTCTGAATAGTGAAATATCCCATTCTTCTGCTCAGGTCAAAAAAAATTGTCATAATAACATAATCCCCTGGAAGAAAAAAGAAAAAAAAGTTTTATTTTGACCATATAATATAAATCCCAATCCATATATTTAAAATAAAAATAATGTCATTTAAGTAGTATCATTCACTATTTGAGTATTCTCTTTACCAGAGATTGTGTGAGAGATTTCAGTTGAGTTTCTCAACCCTACAAATGCAAATTGATATAATCTCCAGTATTTAGGATCAGCCACTTCTACAGAGGGCTTTTTCCATTTATACTCTATTTCATTTTTAGGGTATCCATCTAAAAAAAAAAAAAAAAACATAGATTAGCAAGATCCAAATTTGATACCATTACAATACCAACATTATCCAAAGGTAAATTCTTGGAAATTTTTCCTCCTTTTTTATTATAAGATATGCCAAACATGGAACATTTGAACACAATAAATATTAATAAGCAGAGTTTAATGACTAATCATACATGGATCAAATAATGATAGCCCATGTAATCTACTTAAATTAAGAAATAGAAACTTGCTAACATATAGAAAACCCCATATGTCCACCCCAAAATAGTAGTCCCTCTACAATCTAAAGGTAATAACTAACTATCCTGATTTCTGTGATGATTGTTTCTTTTTAATGTAGATTTTTCATATGCATCTCTGAAAAGTATAGGATAGTTTGGGTTACTTTGAATTTTATTTGATCATTGCCATACTTAAGGCATTCTTTTAAATATTATTTTTTCTTCTTTTTCCTCATACTACCTTGTCTAAGAATGTCTTTTTTAATATATTGTGATAGTTAACAATGTTGTATGTAGCTAAATTTCTTCCATTGTAAAAACATACCAAAATTTATCCATTATACTGTTTTAGACATTTGTGATATTTTCTGTTGGCTATAACCAACATTGCTACTAGTAATATTATTATACATGCCTCCCCAAACGTGTATATGCAAGGGTTACTCTAGGATATACATCTAGGTATGGAGTAGTTAGGTCATGGGTTACACATAATATCAACTTTATGAGGTAGTGCCAATCTTTTGTCCATGGAGAGTATACTAACATATTCTCTCTCTTTTTTTTTTTTGGGGGGGGGGGGACGGTGTCTCACTCTATTGTCCAGGCAGGAGTGCAGTGTGTGATCTTGGCTCACTGCTAATGTCTGCCGCCCAGGTTCAAGCAATTCTCATGCCTCAGTCTCCCTACAGGTGCTCACCAACAAACATGGCTACCTTTTTTTTTCTTTTTTCTTTTTTTTTTTTTTTTGTATTTTTAGTAGAGACAGGGCTTTACCATGTTGGCCAGGCTATTCTCAAATCACTGACCTCAGGTGATCTTCTCCCCTCGGTCTCTCAAAGTGCTGAGATTATAGGCGTGAGCCAACATGCCTGGCCAATAACATATTCTCTTATCAGGCAGAGTGTGAAAGTTCACACGAATGCATATTCTCATTAATTTTGATATATGCAATCTTCTTCAATTTTACTCACCCATGAAGTGTATTTTATTTCACATTCTCCTGATTAATAATAAAACCTAGCAATTTAAAAGTGTGCTTATCAGGAGGCTGAGGCAGGAGAATGGCCTGAACCTGAGAGGTGGAGCTTGCAGTGAGTGGAGCTCACTCCACTGCACTCCAGTCTGGGTGACAGAGCGAGACTGCGTCTCAAAAAAAAAAAAAAAAAAAAAAAAAATGCTTATTAGACTCTTGGATGGCTTCTTTGAGGAACTGCTTGTTCAATTGCCCATTATTTATTTTTTTACTTTCTCTAGATACCAGTCCTTTGTTAGTTATTTGTGCTGAAAATGTTTTTGTCGGAGGGGTGGAGCAAGATGGCCAAATAGGAACAGCTCCAGTCTCCAGATCCCAGTGCCTGTGACACAGAAGACAGGTGATTTCTGCATTTTCAACTGAGGTACTGGGTTCATCTCACTAGGGAGTGCCTGTGCTGGTCAGCTACTGCAGCCTGACCAGGGAGAGATGAAGCAGGGGGAGGCATCACCTCACGCGGGAAGCCCAAGGGGGAAGGGAATCCCTTTTCCTAACCAGGGGACCTGAGACACACAACACCTGGAAAATCGGGTAACTCCCACCCCAATACTGCGCTGTACCAAGGGTCTTAGCAAACAGGCACACCAGGAGATTATATCCCACACCTGGACCTGGACGGGAGGGTCCCAAACCTGCCAATGGAGCCGCCCTCATTGCTAGCACAGCAGTCTGCAATCTAACTGCAAGGCAGCAGCCAGGCTGGGGGAGGGGCGCCTGCCATTGCTGAGGCTTAAGTAGGTAAACACAGCCCCTGGGAAGCTTGAACTGGGTGGAGCTCACAGCAGCTCAAGGAGCCCTGCCTGTCCCTGTAGATTCTACCTCTGGGGACAGTGCACAGCTAATCAACAACAACAACAACAAAGTAGCAGAAACCTCTGCACACGCAAACAACACTGTCTCACCGCTTTGAAGAGAGCAGTGGATCTCCCAACACTAAGGTTGAGATCTGAGAACAGACAGACTGCCTGCTCAAGTGGGTCCCTGACCCCTGAGTAGCCCAACTGGGAGACATCCCCCACTAGGGGCAGACCGACACCCCACACCTCACACAGTGGAGTACACCCCTGAGAGGAAGCTTCCAAAGCAAGAATCAGACAGGAACACTCGCTGTTCAGCAATATTCTATCTTCTGCAGCCTCTGCTGCTGATACCCAGGCAAACAGGGTCTGGAGTGGACCTCAAACAATCTCCAACAGACCTACAGCTGAGGGTCCTGACTGTTAAAAGGAAAACTAACAAACAGGAAGGACACCCACACCAAAACCCCATCAGTACGTCACCATCATCAAAGACCAGAGACAGATAAAACCACAAAGATGGAGAAAAAGCAGGGCAGAAAAGCTGGAAATTCAAAAAATAAGAGCACATCTCCCCCTCCAAACGAACGCAGCTGATCGCCAGCAACGGATCAAACCTGGACGGAGAATGACTTTGACGAGAAGAGAGAAGAAGGCTTCAGTCCATCAAACTTCTCAGAACTAAAGGAAGAATTATGTACCCAGCACAATGAAACTAAAAATCTTGAAAAAAGAGTGGAAGGATTGATAACTAGAATAATCAATGCAGAGAAGACCATAAACGAAATGACAGAGATGAAAACCATGACACGAGAAATACGTGACAAATGCACAAGCTTCAGTAACCGACTGGATCAACTGGAAGAAAGAGTATCAGCGATTGAGGATCAAATGAATGAAAGGAAGTGAGAAGAGAAATCTAAAGAAACCAAGAAGAAAAATAAATGAATAAAGCCTGGAAGAAGTATGAGATTAAGTAAAAAGACCAAATCTATGTCTGATTGGGGTGCCTGAAAGTGAGGGGGAAAATGGAAACAAGTTGGAAAACACTCTTCAGAATATCATCCAGGAGAACTTCCCCAACCTAGTAGGGCAAGCCAACATTCAAATTCAGGAAATACAGAGAACGCCACAAAGATACTCCTCCAGAAGAGCAACTCCAAGACACATAATTGCCAGATTCACCAAAGTTGAAATGAAGGAAAAAATTTTAAGGGCAGCCAGAGAGAAAGGTCGGGTTACCCACAAAGGGAAGCCCATCAGACTAACAGCAGATCTCTCGGCAGAAACTCTACAAGCCAGAAGAGAGTGGGGGCCAATATTCAACATTCTTAAAGAAAAGAATTTTCAACCCAGAAATTCATATCCAGCCAAACTAAGTTTCATAAGTTAAGGAGAAATAAAATCCTTTACAGATAAGCAAATGCTTAGAGATTTTGTCACCACCAGACCTGCCTTACAAGAGACCCTGAAGGAAGCACTAAACATGGAAAGGAACAACCGGTACTAGTCATTCCAAAAACATGACAAAATGTAAAGACCATTGAGGCTAGGAAGAAACTGTATCAACTAACAAGCAAAATAACCAGTTAATATCATAATGGCAGGATCAAGTTCACACATAACAATATTAACCTTAAATGTAAATGGAGTAAATGGTCCAATTAAAAGACACAGACTGGCAAACTGGATAAAGAGTCAGGACCTATCAGTTTGCTGTATTCAGGAGACCCATCTCACATGCAGAGACATACATAGGCTCAAAATAAAGGGATGGAGGAAGATCTGCCAAGCAAATGGAGAACAAAGAAAAGCAGGGGTTGCAATCCTAGTCTCTGATAAAACAGACTTTAAACCATCAAAAATCAAAAGAGACAAAGAAGGCCATTACATAATGGTAAAGGGATCAATTCAACAGGAAGAGCTAACTATCCTAAATATATATGCACCCAATACAGGAGCACACAGATTCATAGAGCAAGTCCTTAGAGACTTACAAAGAGACTTAGACTCCCATACAACAATAATGGGAGACTTCAACACCCCACTGTCAACATTAGACACATCAACAAGACAGAAAGTTAACAAGGATATCCAGGATTTGAACTCATCTCTGCAGCATGCAGACCTAATAGACATCTACAGACCTCTCCACCACAAATCAACAGAATATACATTATTCTCAGCCCCACATCACAGTTGTTCCATAATTGACCACATAATTGGAAGTAAAGCACTCCTCAGCAAATGTAAAAGAACAGAAATTATAACAAACTGTCTCTCAGATCACAGTGCAATCAAACTAGAACTCAGGACTAAGAAACTCAATCAAAACCACTCAACTACATGGAAACTGAATAACCTGCTTTTGAATGACTACTGGGTACATAACGAAATGAAGTCAGAAATAAAGATGTTCTTTGAAACCAATGAGAACAAAGATACAACATACCAGAATCTCTGGGACACATTTAAAGCAGTGTGTAGAGGGAAATTTATAGCACTAAATGCCCACAAGAAAAAGCTGGAAAGACCTAAAATTGACACTCTAACATCACAATTAAAAGAACTAGAGAGGCAAGAGCAAACACATTCAAAAGCTAGCAGAAGGCAAGAAGTAACTAAGATCAGAGCAGAACTGAAGGAGATAGAGATACAAAAAACCCTGCAAAAAAAAAACAATGCATCCAGGAGTTGGTTTTTTGAAAAGATCAACAAAATTGACAGACCGCTAGCAAGGCTAATAAAGAAGAAAAGAGAGAGGAATCAAATAGACGCAATAAAAAATGATAAAGGGGATATCACCACCGACCCCACAGAAATACAAACTACCATCAGAGAATACTATAAACACCTCTACGCAAATAAACTGGAAAATCTAGAAGAAATGGATAATTTTCTGGACACTTACACTCTCACAAGACTAAACCAGGAAGAAGCTGAATCCCTGAATAGATCAATAGCAGGCTCTGAAATTGAGGCAATAATTAATAGCCTACCAACCAAAAAAAGTCCAGGACCAGATGGATTCACAGCTGAATTCTACCAGAGGTACAAGGAGGAGCTGGTACCATTCCTTCTGAAACTATTCCAATCAATAGAAAAAGAGGGAATCCTCCCTAACTCATTTTATGAGGCCAACATCATTCTGATGCCAAAGCCTGGCAGAGACACAACAAAAAAAAGAGAATTTTAGACCAACATCCCTGATGAACATCGATGCAAAAATCCTCAATAAAATACTGGCAAACCAGATTCAGTAGCACATCAAAAAGCTTATCCACCATGTTCAAGTGGGCTTCATCCCTGGGATGCAAGGCTGGTTCAACATATGCAAATCAATAAACGTAATTCAGCATATAAACAGAACCAAAGACAAAAACAACATGATTATCTCAATAGATGCAGAAAAAGCCTTTGACAACAATTTCAACAGCCCTTCATGCTAAAAACGCTCAATAAATTCGGTATTGATGGCACATATCTCAAAGTAATAAGAGCTATTTATGAAAACCCACAGCCAATATCATACTGAATGGGCAAAAACTGGAAAAATTCCCTTTGAAAACTGGCACAAGACAGGGATGCCCTCTCTCACCACTCCTATTCAACATAGCGTTGGAAGTTCTGGCTAGGGCAATCAGGCAAGAGAAAGAAATAAAGGGCATTCAGTTAGGAAAAGAAGAAGTCAAATTGTCCCTGTTTGCAGATGACATGATTGTATATTTAGAAAACCCCATTGTCTCAGCCCCAAGTCTCCTTAAGCTGATAAGAAACTTCAGCAAAGTCTCAGGGTACAAAATTAATGTGCAAAAATCACAAGCATTCTTACACACCAGTAACAGACAAACAGAAAGCCAAATCATGAATGAACTTCCATTCACAATTGCTTCAAAGATAATAAAATACCTAGGAATCCAACTTACAAGGGATGTAAAGGACCTCTTCAAGGAGAACTACAAACCACTGCTCAGTGAAATAAAAGAGGACACAAACAAATAGAAGAACATACCATGTTCATGGATAGGAAGAATCAATATCGTGAAAATGACCATACTGCCCAAGATAATTTATAGATTCAATGCCATCCCCATCAAGCTACCAATGAGTTTCTTCACAGAATTGGAAAAAATGGCTTTAAAGTTCATATGGAACCAAAAAAGAGTCTGCGTTGCCAAGACAATCCTGAGTCAAAAGAACAAAGCTGGAGGCATCACGCTACCTGACTTCAAACTATACTACAAGGCTACAGTAACCAAAACAGCATGGTACTGGTACCAAGACAGAGATATAGACCAATGGAACAGAACAGAGTCCTCAGAAATAATACCACACATCTACAGCCATCTGATCTTTGACAAACCTGAGAGAAACAAGAAATGTGGGAAGGATTCCCTATTTAATAAATGGTGCTGGGAAAATTGGCTAGCCATAAATAGAAAGCTAAAACTGCATCCTTTTCTTACTCCTTATATGAAAATTAATTCAAGATGGATTAGAGACTTAAAAGTTAGACCTAATACCATAAAAACTCTATAATAAATCCTAGGTAATACCATTCAGGACATAGGCAGGGGCACGGACTTCATGTCTAAAACACCAAAAACAATGGCAACAAAAGCCACAACTGACAAATGGGATCTAATTAAACTAAAGAGCTTCTGCGCAGCAAAGGAAACTACCATCAGAGTGAACAGGCAACCTACAGAATGGGAGAAAATTTTTGCAATGTACTCATCTGACAAAGGGCTAATATCCAGAACCTACAAAGAACTCAAACAAATTTACAAGAAAATAAAAACAAACAACCCCATCAAAAAGTGGACAAGGGATATGAACAGACATTTCTCAAAAGAAGACATTCATACAGCCAACAGACACATGCAAAAATGCTCATAATCACTGGCCATCAGAGAAATGCAAATCAAAACCACAATGAGATACCATCTCACACCAGTTAGAATGGCAATCATTAAAAAGTCAGGAAACAACGGGTGCTGGAGAGGATGTGGAGAAATAGGAACACTTTTACACTGTTGGTGGGATTGTAAACTGGTTCAACCATTATGGAAAACAGTATGGCAATTCCTCAAGGATCTAGAACTGGAAGTACCATATGACCCAGCCATCCCATTATTGGGTATATACCCAAAGGATTATAAATCATGCTGCTATAAAGACACATGCACACGTATGTTTATTGTGGCACTATTCACAATAGCAAAGACTTGGAATCAACCCAAATGTCCATCAGTGAAAGACTAGATTAAGAAAATGTGGCACATATGCACCATGGAATACTATGCAGTCATAAAAACGGATGAGTTTGAGTGCTCTGTAGGGACATGGATACAGCTGGAAACCATCATTCTCAGCAAACTATCGCAAGAACAGAATACCAATCTCCGCATGTTCTCACTCATAGGTGGGAACTGAACAATGAGATCACTTGGACTCGGGAAGGGGAGCATCACACACCCGGGGCCTATCACGGGGAGTGGGATGGGAGGAGGGTTTGCATTGGGAGTTATACCTGATGTAAATGACGAGTTTATGGGTGCTGAAGAGTGGATGGGTGCAGCACACCAACATGGCACAAGTATACATATGTAACAAACCTGCACGTTATGCACATGTACCCTAGAACTTAAAGTATAATAATAATTAAAAAAAATCACACAAGTGCAAAGAATACAATTCCACCTAAAATATCCATGAAAAATTTTAAAAATTGACCATATTTTAAGGTACTAAAAATTTTAATTCCTGCATTAATCAGAATTGGCTAGATTGTGTTGCAATTACAAATAAATGCTGAAATCTCAAAAAAAAAAAAAAAGAAAGAAAAAGAAAATGTTTTTGTCTACTTTGCAGTTGTCTCGAATGGAAGTATATCCTTTCATGTTTCTAAAAAATATTTTTGTTTCTGCCTTGTGTCAGGAATATATTTGAGGAATTTTTGAAGCAACCAAGTGAAAGAAATTTGGGCTAAAAATCTATTTGAGGATAGACATGTAATCAGATTCTCTCAAGAAGAATCATTTCACCCTGTATGCTGATTTCAGAGGCAACCTTCCCTTTAGCTTTTGGTGGTTGTGTGTGTGTGTGTGTGTGTGTGTGTGTGTAGCAGGTAATTCTTCATGTGCTCTCAACTGGTCAGGCTTTTGTATCCCAAATGTATGTGGAGATCATGTTATGCCATCTTACAATACCATCAAAGCAGAACTTGAAGGAAATTACCACGTTTTGTCAATGTCCTCGGGTCAAAATCGAATGCAAATTTACCTTTCTGGTATATAGTTTTCATGTAGATGTTTGTAGCTAAAAAGTTCTTTCTGTGTGTGGTCACATACGTGTTTTAGAATATTTTAATGGTATAAAAATTTTGCTTTCAACAGAAAGATTGGTAGCACATTACAGAAAGGGAATTCACTAACTTGAAATTTCAAAAATAGTATATCCAATATTTCCCAAAGAACATGTATTTTGCACTAAGATCTCTATTAGTCATGCAATGAAACAGTTATCATCTCTGCTGATCTATTTAAATCTTTCCTTTTCTCCATCTTCTTTCACTTGCTCTCTACAGTTGCAGCCATTTTGATTTCCATAGTTTCTATCTTTACTTTTAAAAAGTTTTAGAGGCAATAGAGTATAGGCATAGTATATAGTAGTGTGGGCACCAATAAACATGTTGGCTAAATTGCCACTCTGAATCTCATGATATTAATTTTTAAAATTGGGACTACGATGAAATCTCCCACACATATTTGTTGTGAAATATTAGATGCAGATAGCTTAATTCTCTACTGGACCCATGTAGAGTGTCTGAAAATAATTAGCTATGGTTATTATATGTTTGTTATTGACACCCAATTAGACTCACAAAGATAAATGATTAATTACCATTAACAACAATCAAAACTGGAGAGCTGTCACACCAACATTTAAGAATGGCTTCTAGAATGAAGTACAACTGTTACATCAATTATTTGCATATGAACTTTTCCTTGAGTTCCTTGATTTCTATCAATCAAGTATTTGTTGCTATTTGGCTGTTTAATTCATTACAAAGTTACTATTAAAAGATCAAAGCAGTGAGATAGATCATTAATATAAAAGAATGCTTTAATGAGAATATATCATTAAGAAAATTCAAGAACATCATTAACAAAAGGCAAAAAATATGTGGAAATTTAGTAAGTGAAGAAGTAGGATTATATTTATGAATGAATTGTCATATTACACTCTACCGCATTCTAGAATGCCATCTATTAAAACAAAAACTTTCAAAAGAAAGAAAATAGCATTAGACAATTTGTGGGTAAAGGCAACCACATTTTTATAAGCCATTATATTTTTTAAGACAATTGTGTGTATCTAGAAAAACACTGTTATAAAAATACCTGTGATAATACATATGTTAATAAATGTAAAATAAAATTAATATAGCTATGGAAAGGTTATAATTATTTCCTTTAAAGAAAATGCCAGGTTTTTCCTAGAAGAAATGGATAATTACCTGGACACTTGCATTCTCCCAAGATTAAACCAGGAAGAAGTTGAATCCCTGAATAGACCAATAGCAGGCTCTGAAATTGAGGCAATCATTAATAGACTACCAACCAAAACAAATTCAGGACCAGATGGATTCACAGCTGAATTCTACCAGAGGTACAAGGAGGAGCTGGTATAATCCTTCTGAAACTATTCCAATCAATAGAAAAAGAGGGAATACACCCTAACTCATTTTATGAGACCAACATCATCCTGATACCAAAGCCTGGCAGAGACATAACAAAAAAAAAAGGATTTCAGACCAATATCCCTGATGAACATTGATGCGAAAATCTTTAATAAAATACTGGCAAAGCAAATCCAGCAGCACATCAAATAGCTTACCCACCATGATCAAGTGGGCTTCATCCCTGGGATGCAAGGATGGTTCAACATATGCAAATCAATAAACATGATCCAGCACATAAACAGAAACAAAGACAAAAGCCACATGATTATCTCAATAGATGCAGAAAAGGCCTTTGACAAAATTCAACAGCATTTCGTGCTAAAAATTCCCAATAAAATCAGTATTGATGGAACGTATCTCAAAATAGTAAGAGCTATTTATGACAAACCCACAGCCAATATCATACTGAATGGGTAAAAATTGGAAGCATTCCCTTTGAAAACTGGCACAAGACAGGGATGCCCTCTCTCACCACTCCTATTCAACATAATGTTGGAAGTTCTGGCTAGGGCAATCAGGCAAGAGAAAGAAATTAAGTGTATTCAGTTAGGAAAAAAAGAAGTCAAATTGTCCCTATTTGCAGATGACATGATTGTATATTTAGAAAACCCCATCATCTCAGCCCCAAATCTCCTTTAGCTGATGAGCAACTTCAGCAAAGTCTCAGGATACAAAATTAATGTGCAAAAATTGCAAGCATTCTTATACACCAGTAATAGAAAAACAGAGAGCCAGATCAGGAATGAATTTCCATTCACAATTGCTTCAAAGAGAATAAAATACCTAGGAATACAACTCACAAGGGATGTAAAGGACCTCTTCAAGGAGAACTACAAACCACTGCTCAGTGAAATAAAAGAGGATACAAACACATGGAAGAACATACCATGCTCATGGATAGGAAGAATCAATATCGTGAAAATGACCATACTGCCCAAGGTAATTTATAGATTCAATGCCATCCCCATCAAGCTACCAATGAGTTTCTTCACAGAATTGGAAAAACTGCTTTAAAGTTCATACAGAACCAAAAAAGAGCCCGCATTTCCAAGACAATCCTAAGTCAAAAGTGCAAAGCTGGAGGCATCACGCTACCTGACATCAAACTATACTACAAGGCTACAGTAGCCAAAACAACATGGTACTGGTACCAAAACAGAGACATAGACCAATGGAATAGAACAGAGTCCACAGAAATAATACCACACATCTACAGCCATCTAATCTTTGACAAATCTGAGAAGAACAAGAAATGGGGAAAGGATTCCCTATTTAATAAATGGTGCTGAGAAAATTGGCTAGCCATAAGTAGAAAGCTGAAACTGGATCCTTTCCTTACTCCTTATACGAAAATTAATTCAAGATGGATTAGAGACTTAAATTTCAGACCTAATACCATAAAAACCCTAGAAGAAAACCTAGGTAATACTATTCAGGACATAGGACTTCATGTCTAAAATACCAAAAACAATGGCAACAAAAGCCAAAATTGATAAATGGGATCTAATTAAACTAAAGAGCTTCTGCACAGCAAAAGAAACTACCATCAGAGTGAACAGGCAACCTACAGAATGAGAGAAATGTTTTGCAATCTGCTCATCTGAGAAAGGGCTAATATCCAGAATCTACAAAGAACTCAAACAAATTTGCAAGAAAAAAACAAATAACCCCATCAAAAAGTGGGCAAAGGATATGAACAGATGTTTCTCAAAAGAAGACATTCATACAGCCAACAGACACATGAAAAAATGCTCATCATCATTGGCCATCAGAGAAATGCAAATCAAAACCACAATGCGATACCATCTCACACCAGTTAGAATGGCAATCATTCAAAAGTCAGGAAACAACAGGTGCTGGAGAGGATGTGGAGAAATAGGAACACTTTTACACTGTTGGTGACATTGTAAACTAGTTCAACCATTGTGGAAAACAGTATGGCGATTCCTCAAGGATCTAGAACTAGAAATACCATATGACCCAGGCATCCCATTACTGGGTATATACCCAAAGGATTATAAATCATGCTGCTATAAAGACACATGAACACATATGTTTATTGCCACACTATTCACAATAGCAAAGACTTGGAATTAACCCAAATGTCCATCAGTGACAGACTGGATTAAGAAAATGTGACACATATACAACATGGAATACTATGCAGCCATAAAAAGGGATGAGTTTGTGTCCTTTGTAGGGACATGGATGCAGCTGGAAACCATCATTCTCAGCAAGCTATCGCAAGAATAGAAAACCAAACACCACATGTTCTCACTCATAGGTGGGAATTGAACAATGAGATCACTTGGACTCGGGAAGGGGAACATCATACACGGGGGCCTGTTATGGGGAGGGGGGAGGGGAGAGGGATGGCATTGGGAGTTATACCTGATGTAAATGACGAGTTGATGGGTGCAGCACACCAACATGGTACAAGTATACATATATAACAAACCTGCACGTTGTGCACATGTACCCTAGAACTTAAAGTATAATAATAAAAAATAAAAAAATAAGAAAATAAATACCAGGTTTTTATACTCTAATTATTCACCTCTAACCACTTCTCTATGAATCAATCTTTTTTAATTAAGTCAACTTATTTCTACCTTGGTTTTTCTGAATTCTTAAAATAGTCTCAAGTATTTGCTATTCATATAGTAAATACTATTTGCCCAATGAATTTTTGAAACACATTTCAAAATCTAATGTAATGAAGTTAAATCTTGCCTCCAGGAAGATGAATATAATTTGAATCACCTTTTTTTTTTTTTTTTTGGTGGGTATATAAAAGCATTTGAATACAAACCTATATTCAATACTCCTTTATTTAATAAAAATAAGCAAATAGCATTGTAATAAAGCTAAAAGTTATAAAGAATGTTTTAATGAAACATATGCATTCACTACACATTTATTGTAATCTTTTAGTTTAAAAGCAAGAAGCAAATATATTATTTGTAATTATTTTATCTAAAATAATTGAACATAACGTACACTTTTGAAAATCATATTTTATTTTCTTTCATTTCATTTTTAAATAAACAGCTTCTAAGGTTAAAATTCTATGAAATCATCAAGTGTTTTGTTACGTACAACTTGAAAATTCCAGTGGACAGGAATGTTCATCCATAGGAAAGTTATGAAGCTGAAGATAACATTCTGCATTAATTGTCAATCTATTTAGATGGAAAAAACAAAGTATTAAATAAAGATAAATAATTTGAAGCATTAAAAATTCCCTGTCTAATTTTAAAACAAGAATGTGTCTTATGATAATAGATTGTGATATATTAGAATATCATGATTCTAAAGTCTCAAAGTCTTAAATAATGATAATATTATAACATTTGTATATGAGCATGAGAATTCTAACAATTTCCTCTTCATTCAACTAAGTTACTTCTGTATACATTTCAATATGATCTCTGTGTTTACACATAATAATTCATACTTAAATATGTCAACAAACACACGTGCAAACACAGCATATTAACAGATTATAAATGGTTAAATATGGTAATTTTTCTCTTAATTTATTATGAATATCTTTCCATGAAGGACAGTTCTTAATAAGCAGATATGTTCAAGGCAATGAGCTAAATAAACTTGAATCTTATACCTCAATCTTCATTTAATCCTTTCTTAAGGATATTTTACTACACCATTGAAAATTAGAGTATTATAAAATTTTATATCAGGGTGGGCTTCTAGAGGAAATCTTACTCAATTATTTACATGGCAGGTTAAGAAAACAATAATATTTATGCTGCAACCTCTTCTGCTTCAAAGGAAGAAAATCAAAGAATTTTTTCTATTTGCTTTTAGTCCTTTTCACATAATAATAACTGAGCTTAAAAAAGTATTTCCAAAATATTTCACATTATATTTTAGCATGTGAAAGGAGCTCCATACTTTTGACTTTGCAACTTTGAGAAATAAAAAATTTGGAGTTGATTAAATATTAGTATGGAAAATAAATGAGAGCAACTACAGATTTTTAAACAAATATTACCTTAGAGTATATAGAACTCTACCATCATTCCAAATTCGAAGCAGACGATTAGGAGTTGTTATCCAGTGAGCATCAGATTTTCTTGAGTTTCTGAAGAAAGTGTCAGGAATCCAAATTTTTCCAACCATATTACTGTTAAGCATAAGCACTTTCATGGTACTATTGAATTTTAAACGACTGTCAAACCAGGTTTGGGCAAAAATTATATCTATTGTGTATTCCTAAAATGTAAGAAGAGTAACAACATATTAGTAAAGCTACTATTTTAGTTGTTTTTCTCAGAAGTTTGAATTTTTATATTGTAAAGTTTCTGCAAGTAACAGTTAAACTCAGTCTTTTTGGAGGAAAAAATGCCATTATTTTAAACTTTTTTTTTTTTTTTTTCTTGAGACGGAGTCTCGCTCTGTTGCCCAGGCTGGAGTGTAGTAGCATGATCACGGCTCACTGCAGGCTCCGCCTCCCGGGTTCACGCCATTCTCCTGCCTCAGTCTCAGGAGTAGCTGGGACTACAGGAGCCCACCACCACCCCCAGCTAATTTTTGTATTTTTAGTAGAGACGAGGTTTCACCGTGTTAGCAAGGATGGTCTTGATCTCCTTACTTCGTGATCCTCCTGCCTCCCAAAGTGCTGGGATTACAGGCGTGAGCCACGGCACATAGCCTAAACTTTCCTTTTGTTTGCATGAATCGTGTAAAATAAAATCCAAGATTTCCAGGTGTTATTGTTGCCCAGTGTTACTTTATTCTTTTTAATTTTTTTTTTGTCTGTGTGTGTGAATTTTACTCAAGATTTTGTAGTATGTAGGATGTACTTATTAAACTTAAAAACAAATTATCTTAATGTTAACAGTTATATTAATTTATACAGAGCTTAAGCCACAAAAATCATTAACAAAAGAAAATCTAGATGCAAAAACCGACCAAATTATTTAAGAGGCTTTACATTGTTTTTTGTCTAAAAAGTTAATTCCAATTATTTATATTTACTAGTTTCAAATGTTTTAAAGCAACCACAAACTAACTTACTGAGCTATTATAAGATGCCAAACATATTTAAGAGCTTTGCATGTGTCATGTCACTAAATCCTTATTGCAACCCTGTGAAATATAATCATTATCTTTCATTAACATGTATTAATAGAAATATAAAATAATTCTTCTCACATCACAGAACTAATAAGCAGTTGATATGGAAACTGAGCAATTGCAGGCTACATCCCAAGTCCACACCCATAACAAATGCATATAATGGTGGTTATAGTGATGTCTGATGGGTTCCAAGGTTGGAGCAAAACCTTTGTCCATAATAACTGTAATTAGGAAATTTCATTTTTAACAGAGAACCTTCAAGAGTAGATAATCAGATGGTATCTACCTTTGTATCCTGACAAAATGTCTGCCATATTATAGGCATTTAAAACAAACAAAATGAACAAGAATGCAGCAGTAATCAATGCCATGGAGGAAAGGAAGTAAATATACATATATATATATGATATATATACATATATAAAATATATATACATATGTAATATATACACAATATATATGAACTCTGTGTGTGTGTGTGTGTGTTTATGTGCGTGTATGTATGTTTGCATGTGTATGGATATACTTTTGATATTTAAAAGAATAAGTAAATTGAAAAATATGAAGTATTATATAAGTTACTTCTGGTGAGAGAGATTGATTACTTGCACTTGATGTCATATTAGCAACTGGCCAATTTTCCTGAAGGAAAATATTTAATATAAGAAATAGAAGTATAATTGGGGATGTGGTGAATAAATGAAAAATGGAAAAAAAATTATGAGAGATTAATAAGTAAACAAACTAGATTCAACTTATTTATAGAGAAGTTGGATCAATTCCTAGGTTCCAGGCACACTACTTACAATTACAATTTGCTTAACTGGAATATAAAAACAAATTGAGAGAGTACCTCATTTTATCTATGTTGGATGAACAATGTTACAATTCTGGAAAAGCCTATATATAATAATTACTTAAAATACAGTAGGGACCAGAAACTATGGTAATTGAGTGTGAAATGTATGTTTTATAAAGTGCTTACAGTATATACACTTATAATTCTGAATAATAATATTTATATAATGAAGTAATGTGTGATCATTCAATAATCTACCTATTTATTTAACATCTATATTATGTCAGTTATTGTTTTTAATGGATTTAAAATATGAAGTTTTTGTGCACAAAAATGCTTGCATCATCACCCTCTCTTTACATAATTTTGATTGCCATGCTAGAGTAAGTTAGGGAGATAAATAAAATTTTATTTTTTTCAACTTAATATGGGATGGCACGGATCAAACTGCTGTGGAATATAGACTGAAAGTACTTTTGCAACCAGGTAAGCCTTATAAATCTGATAGCCACAACCTTGCTTATATACTCTCTTTCTAGGTCAGGCTGAGTCATAAGGCAAACCACATCCCATAATACATAATAATTCATATTTATGCTGTAGATGTTTAATCATCTTATTGAGTAATATTAATGGGGTAATACATAAATTGTGCAAGTATTTAGGAAGTCCTAGAGAACCTTATACACATTATCACTGGTGTATTCTTTATTCTTTAAACCTTGTGAAAAATTATTGAACACCTTCACTGAAGTTATCATTGATCCCCACTCTGCCCACCTGTATCTCAGGTCAGATGTCTTGTCTTTGGAATCAATTATAATTTATCCAAGCAGCCTCTTCACCTGACACAAATGTAACCTAACCATGTAACCTACGCTAATGACATGGTGTCTAATTTTAATGGCAAATACAAATAGACAGAAGTCTCACAATCCTTCTATGGTGAACTAAATGCCCTGGAAAGAGCATTTAGTCAATTTTATTCACCAGAATTATGTTGTACTTTTGCGTGGGATCAAACAGCAGAAACTACTTAAGATACCAGTAAGGATTGCGGCTAGGCAAATATTCAACACTAGTTGGTAGAGGGAATGTAATGCTACTTGGCAGTTATACTCAGCTGCAGTATTCCTAATTCACAGGACCTTAAAGGTGGCACTTGAGAACCAACTTGTCTAAGGCTTGGATTTCCAAAGCAGCTGTCAATACTGCTTAGCAGCTGCAGGACCTTTTTAAAATCCCTGATTCTGGAAGTGTTAATCATTGTTGGAAGGCTTATGATTTCCAAAGGATCAGAAATGGAAAAAGTTTTCTACTCACAGTTGTTCCTTCAATCCAATATCAGGAAGAGAAAGACTCAGAGAATATGTCTTGATAATCCATCCATCCAAAGCCCTTTGCAGAAGCTAACACTTGTAAGTCCTTTTAAATTGCTAATTTTTAAAAATGCCTCACTGAAATAAGAAGACCATTAAAATCTATGCCATGTTACACATAATAAAAAAATCCAGCTTTGTTTGCCCATTTGTATCAGTATAATTTTCAGAAAACGACCAAACTACTCTCGTACTTCATGTTCCTGTTCACAGGTTATAATATCTACACAAGAAATAAGCAAAAGAAAAACATAAAATGAAACTTTTATTTACTCAGAACAACAAATACAATAGCTTCTAAGATAAACATTTTGAGATAAGCAACAGTGCATTTAAAATTTGACATCTAATGCATTTTACAAAATGTACTGTATCTCCTTGCAAGTTAGCTGACAAAACAGCATTAATGAATAAATGTGAAGTGAGCCATTTTGATTCTTAACTTAATAAAATCAACTCATAATTGATAAGGGTGTAGTGCAGTCTCATTACTACATTGTCAGTTTGCAATTAAGCACTGTATCTCACATTTCAAATTACTAGTAAATTCAATATCACTGTATTTCTAGTAATGGGAGAAACTTCATGCAAAATTCAAGACCTGCCAAAGCAATTAACCTAGTTGCATAATTTCATCATAAAATTTGATGGATCCTGATTTGTTCTTCCTATATTGGCATTAATCTCTTCCAAAACTGTCTAGTCATATGGCCAAAACAGAATGGTAGACCTAATAATTTTTAGCAGTAATGGAGCTATAGACATGTGGAGAAAAAGTACAAGTACAGCTAATCCACAGGACAAACAAATGCCTTTAGTGGTAAAATTTTACAAGTATCAGCTCCAGTTTGCTTAATTATTGTAAAAGCACCAGCTTCTGAATTCTAGCAGGATAAAGTAAATAAAAAATTTGGTGTTATTCTATGTTTGAAATATAAAAAGAAATAGGGAGCAAAGAGGTTACGCCAATTGCTTAAATCATTGAAATCATCAGCAATACATGAGGGTGATTCAAAAATCAGACACATGTTCTAGATTTACCTACTAACCCTTTGTGCTCTCTTTTTATGTCTATGAATGTAGACTTCCAAAGGCACATAATATCGTGTGCATTCATCAATTAATTTTTAGCAAATATTTTTTCAGTGTTCTTGTTACTTTTATAATGTACTGGATTCACAAAGATGAAAATGGAGCCTTTCTTGGTATGAACATATACATAATAAAAGTGGAAAGTAATAAAATGTAGAAGGGGTATAAAGAGAAATGGAAATAGTAGAGATTATTTTTAGTTAGGGGAAATTAAGAAAGACTTCATGACAGAAATCACATCTAACCTGAAACCTGTAAGATTTGGAAATATTTTGATTTATGCATCAATTAGTAAATGGTGGAGAGAAGGGAGAGGACAAAGAGGCAGTAAAGTGCAGGGCAGAATGGAAAATAAAGAATGCAAGCCATATATAATGAAAAAGTAGCACATTTTCTTTATGTCAGGGAATGTGCATTCCTGAAATATACAGGCTATCCTACATCTGGAAGAGCTTTTTAGCAACTGTTATCTAAAATTACCAATTTCCAATGATTGACTCTGCAGCCTAGAAACAGCTCTGAACACTGCACTGAGAATAATGAACTGAAAATCCTAGTACTTCATGTGTTAATTTTCTGCATCATGATCAATCAACATTTCCTACTGGAAATATATAACTATATTTCCAGAATATATATTATATAATATTCTGTTTACAAGTTCAAAGAGTAAAATATCAAACATTATATTCACAGAACAGTTAAACTCTATAGAATAGAAGATGAAATAATACAATCTGTAGAGTTTTATAAACCCTATGAATGAACTCCCAGTTCTTAAGAAGTTACAATAAAATAGAGAGGACAAGGTCAGCTTCCAGAACTTGGAATAGATATAGTACCTGCATACTTGAATTCTGGGGTGGGAAAAAGCTATTCTTGTGAGCTTGTATTAGTAAAGGTACTCCACAAAAACACAGCCAACAGGATAAATGGGTAGACATATAGATGCTGACTGATAGAAGGATAGATGAGAGAGAGAGAAAGGGAAAAGAAAGTCGAATCATATAATATGTAGTGCTGGAAAGTGCAAAATGTGCAGAGAAGACTAGTAGGTAGGGAGCCAGGGAAGAGTTCACGTTTCAGTCTTGAAGCCAAAGGCAGTCTGGAGCCTGAGTCTCTTCTTCCTAGAGCGACATCAGTCGAGCTTTTAAGTGTTCATCTGATTGGTTGAGGCCCAACTACATTATAGAGGGTAATCTGCTTTATTCAAAATCTACTGATTTAAATATGAATCACATCTAAATAATGCCTTCACAGCAACATCTGGACTGGAATTTAGCCAAATACAGTCATGCACTGCATGACGTTTTCAGTCAATGATGGACCACATGTACGTTGGTCCCATAAAATTACAATGTAGTTGAAAAAATCCTATCACCTAGTGATGTTGTGGCCATCCTAACATCCTAGAACAACAGATTACCTACATCTTTCTGGTGATGCTGATGTAAACAAACCTATTGTGCTACCAGTTGTTTGAAAGTATAATACATACAATTATGCACAGTACATATTTGGTAATATTATAATATTAATAATATTTTGGTAATAACTAACTTACTACTGGTTTATATGTTTACCATACAATAATTTCTATCATTATTTCAGATTATACTCTTTCTACTTTATACACACACACACAAAACAAATGTATATGTTAACTGTATTATATATATACATAACACATATTAACTGTAAAATGACAGAGTATAGCATAATAAATACATAAACCAAAATACACACATATATTATATATTATATATAAATTTATTATAATGTAATGTATATTATATATTTATGTATTTTATGTATTTGTATACAATATGTATATGTACCATTATATATGCTAACTGTAAAACAGTCTCAGGCAAGTCCTTCAGTAGGTCTTCCAGATGATGCATTGTTATCAGATCAGATGACAGCTTTATGCATGTTATTGTCCCTGAAAATCTTCTTGTGGGACAAGATGTGGAGGTGGAAGGCAGTAATGATAATGATTCTGACCATGTAGGCTAATGTGTAGGTTTTTTAGTTTTTAACAAAATGTTGAAAAAGCTTAAAAAAAAGAGAAAAAAGGACAAAGAAAAGCTTACAAAATAATGACACAAAGAAAATACTTTGTACAGCTGTAAAATATTTTTAAGTTGTTATTATAAAAATGTCAAATTAGGCCGAGACGGGTGGATCACGAGGTCAGGAGTTCGAGACCATCCTGGCTAACACGGTGAAACCCCATCTCTACTAAAAATACAAAAAACTAGCCGGGCGAGGTGGCGGGCGCCTGTAGTCCCAGCTACTCAGGAGGCTGAGGCAGGAGAATGGCGTAAACCCGGGAGGCGGAGCTTGCAGTGAGCTGAGATCCAGCCACTGCACTCCAGCCTGGGCGACAGAGCGAGACTCCGTCTCAAAAAAAAAAAACAAAAAAAAAAAAAGTCAAATTTATAACAAATTTATAAAATAAAAAAATTCAGTAACCAAAGAATAATTTGTTATGAAGAAAGACATTTTAAAAATTAATTTAGTGTATTCTAAGTTCACAGTTTTCATAAAGTCTATAGTAGTGCACAGTAATGTCCAGGCCTTCACATTCACTCACCACTCACTCACTGACTCACCCAGAGCAACTTCCCTGACTGCAAGCCTTCAGTAATGAGCCCCTTATACAGGTATACCATTTTTATCCTTGTACCATATTTTTACTGTATTTTTCTGTGTTTAGGTATGTGTAGATATGCAAATGCTTATTGTGTTACAATTATCTACAACATTCAGTTCAATAATATTCTTAACAGGTTTGTGTCCTAGAAGCATTAGGCTATATTATACAGCCTCGGTATGTAGTAGGCTATACCATGTAGGTTTGAGTAAGTACCTTCCATGATGTTTTCACAATGATGAAATTGACTAAAGATGAATTTCTTATAATGTATCTCTGACATTAAGTGATACATAACTGTATTTGGGGACCAAAGCCTGGCCAAGTTGACATGTAAAATTAACCATCACAGAGTTATTAACAGTAGGAATAGACACCCATGGATTCAGAGAAATTTTCAAAAATTATCCATGTGTCTCTTTTCCAGACAAGGGACAATTTATACTGCGGCAAGAAGGAATATATTCCTCCATCTCATGTTCTCTATGAAAATCTGCGTTCTTGTCATTTTGTCCCATCTCTTGGTCTGTCAGTGAAGTTTGCTTCATATTTCTCAATTGAGTGGACGTAATATATTCAAAATCCATTACGTATAGGTTATTGTCTCTGTTTATTTCTCTGCACATTGAACTTGAACTGAATGACCATGAAATCTGGAAAGAAGTGATCTACACTGAAAACATGAGTATTGAGTGATGTTTCAAGAAAATAAGGACAAAAAAAAAACCATTGTGAAGCTAGCTTCGCATGTGCAATGAACTTTTTAATTAAATGAGATATAAGTGTGTTTACCTGGTTTTTATTTTTTTTATTTTCTGACATTTAAGTGCATCTTTATTTTTTTTATTATTATTATACTTTAAGTTCTAGGCTACATGTGCACAAAGTGCAGTTTTGTTATACATGTGCCATGTTGGTGTGCTGCACCCATTAACTCGTCATTTACATTAGGTATTAAACCTATTTTAAACTCCCTTTGCCTCCGTTGAGATTTAATACTGATTTGAAATGGAGCAATTCTTAGTAAAAATACTAATATTTGACAGATTTTAGATATATTTATGATAATATAATTTTTATTTAAAAATCTAGCAATCTGGCAAAAGAGTAAAGTATTTCATGAAGTTAGTTTATGCTGAGTAGTCATATGCCATAAAATAATTTTAAAAATAATTATCCAAAAACATGTAAATAACCGAGACTAATATTTTTGACAAATTAGGAATGTTTTCATAAACCTTTATTAAATTTAATTAAAATATACATTTGATAGCCTTTCATTTAAGCAGAGAAAGCTAATGTTTTCCAGATTCCATCAAATTGTTTTTGCCCAGTGACTATTCTATACTGCCAAGCTCTATCTTCTCATTTTTTTTCCTGCTTTTCCCTGATTGTAATTGAGATAGAAGGAAGGCTTTTCAAGATCATACAAAGTGTAAGAGATTCTGATCATGTACTCCACAATTTTAACCTCTTTACCATAACTCAGGTCATCCATATGAGGCAAACATTTTTAAACCACAGAGATGAAATTTATATGTTGACAATTAGTAGTTTTGGTCACTTTATTTCATACTTACCTTTCTTTCATCTTGCTTTTTACTTTCATGATATTTGTATCTATGTTATCACTGTGGGATATTTGGATGAATAAATGACTGAATAAGTCTAACCTGCATGGACCATGCTTCCTAGGTATGAAGCACAGTATGATAACAAATATACAAGAGATCCCCTTTATTCATAGGTATACATTCTAAGATTTCCATTGAATACCTGAAACCCTGAATAGTTGGGAACCTTATATACTCTATGTTTTTCCTGTACATACGTACCTATGATAATGTTCAACGGTTAAATTAGGCACAGTAAGAGATTGACAACAATGAATGATACAATATAATTTAATAACAAAATACTGTAATGAAGTTTCTATGAATGTGATCTCTACCTTCTTCTCAAAATAACTTATTGTACTGTACTCACCTATTTTTGGATCATTGTTGACCATGGGTAACTGAAACCACAGAAAACAAAACCACAGATAAGGAGGGACTAGTGTATAAACACACTCAAACTATACTTCCCCATTACAGTTTATTACCAACCAACAGCATGGTAAGAAGTTCTCTGTGATAAATGATTGATATTCAGATGAAGGTTCTGCTTCCTAGAAAAGCTTCATCGCCAGTAGGCAAACAAGCTTTCTATCCACATATGCAACATTTGTTATAGATTGGTTCAATGATAAATAGCTAGATTAATTGCTGGATGAGCTGAGTGGGAAAAGTGTTTCTAAATCTGTGACTGCCCTGTACTACAAATGTTTTATTGATGTCTGAATTAGTTTGTCTATCTGAGCAAGAGAGAACACTATATTTGGAAATGATATATTCAGAAATAGTCCACATGACTCATGTTTTAAATTACTTATATTATTATGAGTTTATAAAATGCTTACTGTTGTCCATAGTCCAGCTGCAGAAAATGAAGAGCTTTCCAACATTGTATCCTGCTAGTGGGGCATTATTTGCACTTGCTTCTTCTGTTTACCTCAGGAGTTTGAATCCTATTGCACATATCACAAAGCTAGGTACCTCTACCAGAAAATCCAAGGCTTATCATACAATTTTAACAATTTCAATTATGGTAATTTGTTACAATTTTTATTATAACAAAATGTCAAAAGTCAAGACATTTACATAAGTTTTCTCTACTGCACTTTTTAATTAAACTGAAGAGCAACTGGTGTTAGTTCAAATTCATTGTCAATCTAAGACTAAAACCTTTACTACATTATTTTGAGCCTTTGCTGTTCTAGATATAAAAATAGCACATTGAATAAGGGATAAGGTATTGTATTTTAATTACATACATAATTTTAAATAATTTCCAGATAATCAATATAACAAATACTAAATATATCCAAAGTATGCATAATAGTAAGAGTAATGTGTAGTACAAAGAACACTGACTGGATGGAATGGGAAAATTTTGTCATAATTCTGAGGCTTACTAGAGTAGGGTGCTGACCAAGTCACTTATACACTCTTACTGGCAAAATGTGGGCACAAGGCAAGATCATAATTACTATCTTTCCCAGCTTTAAGACTCTATGATCATGAAAACATTATAAAATATTAGAAATTAATGTATGTTTTAAAAAGTCCTATCTATAAGAGGGGTAAAGTCTGAGGTGAACATGGTTTCTTTCAATGACTTTTCCTCATAAAAATACTTTCAGTCTGTAAGTACCATTGTTACCTTCCTTTAATCCTGCCTAATCCCTACTAAATTTATAGGTGAAAATGGCTTGGACTAGTAACCTCCAAACCTGGTTGACTAGAATTCTCTGATAAGCACGTTCACAATTCTTTTTATTAATTTTTAATTTCTAATTTTATTTTTAACATTTTATTTTAAAATTTTACTTAAAATTTTATTTTAAAAAATTAGAGGCAAGAGTTCGCTCTGTTGCCCAGGCTGGTTTTGAACTCCTGAGTGCAAGTGATCCTCCTGCTTTGGCCTCCTGAAGTGCTAGGAATACAGGCGTGAGCCACTGTGCCCAGCCAGCATTTTCAAAATTCAACGTGCAACTAATATATGTAGCTCTACACAATTTTACAATGTAATCTCCTAACATGAAAAAATATGAACTGCCTAAATTTGTCTTAGGTCATATTAATAGATATGTGTGTGTGTGTATATATATATGCTAAATTACTTTTTCTTAGATATGTATGTACTTTTTCTTAGATATGTATGTACTTTTTCTTAGATATATATGTTTTTATATTATTATGTGTGTTTTTATATTATTAGCAAAGTCACTCTTCTCTGATTAATAAATGTGCAAATAAAGGTATAAAAAATTAGGAATCATAAGAGTATGTTTGAATCATCTATAACATCTGAGATTTGGAATAGTGACTTGGAGCAGCCAGTTAAAGGCCAA
This sequence comes from Piliocolobus tephrosceles, assembly GCF_002776525.5. Classification (NCBI taxonomy): domain Eukaryota; kingdom Metazoa; phylum Chordata; class Mammalia; order Primates; family Cercopithecidae; genus Piliocolobus; species Piliocolobus tephrosceles. The sequence goes on along the minus strand of NC_045436.1, from coordinate 140,000,575 downwards.
AAACCAAGTTTTAAGTACATTTATGATAGTCATGAGCTGAAGCAAACTAGACATTCATTCTATCAGAACATTGGCCACAAACCTACCCTGAGGACAAAATTACCAAGCAGTACATTCTACAACATTCTATGATTGCTAACCCATAAAAAACTAAAAAAATAGTAACCAATTCAAGACTGTTTACCTTGAGGTATCTATCTTGAAGTGTCAAAAAATTCAAACAATTTTTGAATTTGTTTTCTAAAAATTCAAAATTTTCACTTTCAATATTTGACCAAAGTCTATGAGAGGTCTAGGGTGTGTGTACACATAGCCTGAAGAAATAATAATGGTGGCTAAAATATGTAATAATAATATTACTCTTGCTTACAGCAAATTGGAAATATTCCACATGTAAAATAATTCATTACTAAATAATATGCAACATTTAATTAATTTTTTTAAAAGTAATGACACAGTATAACACATAGAAAAACATAATATTATAAAATAGTGAGGTTAAAAAAGCATTAGGTAAAACTATGTACATAAAGTTATGATCATAACAATGGTGACCACTAGATATTTCAGAATATTTTAAATTTTTTCTTTTATCTAAGTTAAATTTCTAATTTTCCCAGATTGAGTATGTATTACTTTTATAATACAAAACTCTTTTTATGGAAAACATTTTTAGAAGAAAATAGCGTTAGGATCACCATTTACAATTTAAAATATGTATAGATTCGTACACAGCATTTTTCCTGCCTTTTCCCTTCTGTCTTGGTCTAATTTGCATTTTTAGTCATCTTCCCTGCTAGGTTTTATGCTCTTCTGAAGAAAGGATGACATATCTTTTCCGATATCTTTTTTAACAATGAACCAATTGTCACTACAATAAATGGTAAATAAATATATGACAGACAAATAAAACAATGAAATATATATATATAATGTGTATTTGAATTAAGAAATAAAATTATTTTGATAATTTTTAGAGATTCTAAGGTCAATTTAACATTAAGGTTGGATACTTGACCATTTCACTTAAATGAATGAAAAACTATTATTACTGAGAAAAATCCCTTATTTACATTCTATAATAAATAATAATTGTGACTTCTGTAGCTCTACATACATTTTTATTTAAAAAGGTTTGTTTTCCTTGTGTAGAGAGCAATTAGATTTTTGTTTTCTGTTAAAAAAATTCTGAAAATGGACATTCCTGTTACATATTTCTGCACAGGCCAGAAAGCAAGCATTCTGTCATTTGCTAAGTTTGCCTGATCCTCTTTGCCTACTGCTCACCCCCTTGTAGTCCTCTCCAGCAGGCAGTTATTTTGAAGCACAGCCCAGGTGACTTCCCAGCTCCTTTTTAGATTGTCATCTTCGTAGCTGGTGCCCTGGTTCCTCAGCCCTGTCTCCATTACTAAGACAAATCAGAATTTCCAGCAGGAAGATCCTGTCCTGTTTCAATTCCCAGCAGGAAGATTCTATCCAGTTTGAGAAGTATATTCTAGGACTGTGTGACATATCACTCTTGCAATTAGAAAATATTTAAATTAACTTCTGCAGATGAGAACTAGGATCTAAGTAGTTTTTATTAGTTCTTCCTTGTCCCTTACTTTCAAAGTGTCCATTTTAGTCATCTCTTAATATTGGATTATATAAGGGTATACCAGTTCCTACAATTAAATTCATGTCCAAATTATACCTGGAATTTTTAGTTGTAGCTACTTTTGTACTTACTAATCTTATGCTGTAGCCTCCTGTTAGGTACCCATAATATCATCTTGAATTTCCTGGAGCTCTTACTGATTTTGATTTGGCTTTAAAGATTTGCTATGGCCCTTGAGTGTTGTACTTGCTAGTCAGAGGGCAGCCAACACCGTGAGATATTTACTCAGAAGAGTAAAGACACATAATCTCCCCCAAATCTGAAAAGTTACGAGGTTATAACTATTTTGTCTAATAATCTCTAGTAACATGTTCTTCACTTCAATTCTGATTGCATATTTTTGTTCTACTTATATTGAAGATAGTTTTAATCAAATCATATATAAAGTTGAACAGCTTCTTTCCAAGTTACTCTATTCTTTCCGTCTTCATTAGTGCATCTATTACTCATTTTGACTGTAAAAAGAAAAGCATATTCCATTGTAGAATAATGTCGTTTTAAGTATTATTCAGAAATCTATGGAAATGCTATTTTATGTATCTACGTTTAAAAAGAAACACCCATTTTTCAGCAAAACAAATTTTGGTTAACTTAAAAAATTAAACTAATATATTAATTTTATTTCTTACTAGTAAGTTAAATTACATGAGTACTTAAGGCAGTGACACCCTCTTGCTTTCTTAATTATGCTTAAATCTGCTTCCTCGATTACACTTACATTCAAAACAATTTTGTTCATTTTATGAAAAGTGAATTCTAATTTCCCTGCATTGTTTAGTTAAAATAGTCTTCTACATAACCTTTTTCTTATTCATCCCTAGTATTACAATGATTTTCTTTTTAATAAACATTATCAAGTGTTCTGTGGGGTTCTTTTACTTATTTATTTTCACCTGTTTTAGTATCACTAGTTTCAATAGTAATTTTATTTAATAAGGATTTTTTTAAATGATCACTGTTGAAGGGCACAAGTGTGTAATTTGCTCCACTGGGGAAACTAAATCATTAATACATTAATCTTTTATATAGGAAGATCATTGTAGAAGCCTTTTGATAGTCATTCTTGTCAAAGTGTTTCTAGAATACTAATACATCCTTGAATCTTGTTTCTCTTTACTTTAATGACCATGTTTTTATTTAATGTATTCATGCAAATTGAAAACATAATCCCCAAACAAAAAATATACAATTCAGGAAAATGCAGATTTTCCCATATGCTCAAACAGTCTTATTTTCTCTAGGCGTTGGTTACTTAGAAACTAAACATTACAATATTCCACCAAAAAAACAAAAAATAACATTTTAGCAATGTATTACTTTATGAAATCTGATATTTGCATATTGTTAAAAATGCAACATATTACACCTATATATTAAAAGTTTTCTGTTTGTAAAAATCAACTGATTGTATAGTAATTTGTTTTGGGTAGAACTAATACTAAAAAGGTTTGTTGAAACTGCCTCTTCCAGGCAGGGCACGGTGGCTCACGCCTGTAATCCCAGCATTTTGGGAGGCCGAGGCGGGCGGATCACAAGGTCAGGAGATCGAAACCACGGTGAAACCCCGTCTCTACCAAAAATACAAAAAATTAGCCGGGCATGGTGGCGGGCGCTTGTAGTCCCAGCTACTCAGGAGGCTGAGGCAGGAGAATGGTGTGAACCCGGGAGGCGGAGCTTGCAGTGAGCCGAGATCGCGCCACTGCCCTCCAACCAGGGGGACAGAGAGAGACTCTGTTTCAAAAAAAAAAAAAAAAAAAAGGAAAGAAAGAAAGAAAGAAACTGCCTCTTCCCTTAGTTTCCACAGCATTGTTTTGTCACTTTCTTGTCAACCTTGATGTTTCATTTACTATCTCAGCTTCATCTTTCAGGTCCTTAAACACATGCGTTCCCTAAGGTCTGCTATTTATTTCTTTGTTCTTCTCTTTTCACTTTAAGGCTGTTTTCTCCGTCTCACAGAGGTTTCAGAGGTTTAGCAAATTCCTGACAAAGATTTGGCCCCAGCCTTGACTTTTCCCTGAATGTTAACCCCTAATTTAAGACTAAATTCTAGGTCAATCTTTTGGAACATTCCTTTATTCTCTCAAATTCAATTTTATCCACAGCCAATACATAGTTGCTTGTACTAAGGTGACAAAGATGTCACTTATGGCATGGCTAAAATGCTGTCGCTACATAATCAGTGCAGACAGCTGTAAAAGTTAATGAGAGTCATGTGAAGATTGCATCGAGTAAGAGAAAAACTGAGTGTGACTGTCACACCAGAGGAGTGAGCAGACATAGGCAGCCATTAGGCATACCAGAAAGGTTCCCCAGCTGTAAAGCAGTAAAACCTGTAATAAAGAGAAGACTTGACTGTTGTAATATTGAATAACTAAAATGAAGAAGAAAATCAGCAAAATTACAGGCTGAACGGCGTCACCCCCTAAATTCATATGTTGAAGACTTAATCCCAAGAACTTCAGAATGTGACTACATTTAAAGGCAGGGCCTTTAAAGTCAACATGCAGCTTTTAGGGTGGGCTTTAATACAATATGACTTGTGATAAGAAGAGAAAAGTTAGATACACAAAGAGACACCAGGGATGCACAGGCACAGAGAAAAGATCATGTGAGGACATGGTGAGAAAGCAGCTGTCTTCAAGCCAATGAGATAGACCTAAAAAGAAACCAAACCAGCCAAGGCTTTGATCTTGGACCTCTGGCCTCAATATCTACAAGAAATAGATTGTTGTTTAAGCCACTAGCCTGTGCTACTTTTTTGTGGCAACCCTAGCAAACTAATACCAAAGGCAAAAGCGAAGGAGAGGAGTAGAAGATGTTATTGAATGCATTCAACGGGACTCAGTAGTCTGACTCACAGAAATGGGATCATTAGCGTTTGGAACTGAATATTGTAAAGTCTTTTTTAAAATAATGCCTGTTGCTTATATTGGCATTGTTAATTTTGTTCTTCATTAGCAATAAAACACTATTTATTCTATGTATATAAAGTAAAGAATGAATATCACACACTCTCAATTTTTATTCTAAATTGTTCTGTCTTGATATTTTCTCATATTCTCTCTCCCTTCCTTATTTCTCTTCTTCTCTCCTCTACCTTCTCTACCCCCATACTCTTATCTCATCTTCTAAGCCATGTTTCTCAAAATAGTAGTTTATAAAATTAAATCTACATTCCCACTCACTTCCTAGCTCCCAGAAACCAGCACACGACTATATGACTATCCCTGCAAGAACCATAGCAAAAAGTTTGGACATGAGGCCACTTTTGAAGATGAAGGAGGGATGTACAATCCAGCTGTTATCCCTTTCCTGCCTTCGCCATTCCAACTGAATTTCTCCTAACAAAGATAATTAACACCACCTACTTGCCAATGCCAGTTATCACAATCTAATCCATTTTATTGTATTCTCGTGTGCATTTGTAATTTATTATGATTCCCTCCTTCTTTAACGTCTTTACTCTCTCAGATTTTGTAATACCATCTTCTCTCATTTTTGCTCCTACCTTTCTGACTTTTCTGAATATGTCCCCTTTCTGTGCTTCTCTTTCTGGCAACTATATTTCATATACATTCATCTCATTACACCATCTGGTCTTCAGATCTGTGATCTTCTTAATCTGAATCTTCTCTTAGATCATCTCACACATTCTTGATGTCTTAAGCTTTATTATATTCTTCTTGTCTTCTTTCTCTTTCTCATCTACATCTATATTTTGTGCTAACATCTTCCCTGATAGCAGATCTATAAGGTAAAATGCTGCTGGACAGTTCCTCCTGAATGCATCATGAGGATTTGGGGCACATAGGCCTACACTGTATTCCTACGTCTGATAATAACTCTACCATCTTCAAAGCATCTTCATTTCTATACCTTGGAGTCAGGTTACACATAATAAGTCACCAAATTTTCAAAAAATTACCTTTTTTTTTTTAAATTTATTATTGTCATCTCCAGTTTGATTGCAACTGCAGTAGGTAAGCCCTTGAAGATTTCTTGTCCAGACTAATACAATAACCTGTAATGGGTCTCTGTAACCCTAACTTGGACTCTTACCTCCATCTTCTATATTGCTATAAGAGAAATGTATTAAACAATGTAAATCTGCCTTTGACACTCCCCTGGTAAAATGTTTCCTGTCATTTCTCTTATCACAAGCGATATAATTTATACATAATACAATTTACAAGCTTCCTATTACGATGGCTTACAAGACTGTCCTTAATAAAATCCTTTAATATCCCTGTTGCCTCAATTCCTTACTTTGCACTTGTATTCCAGTAACATCAAATTGCTGGAAGTTCCCCTGATCTTATCAGGCTGTTTCATTCCTCTGTGACTTTGTGCATACTGCTTTCTCTGCCAGTAAGTCATTTGTTTTCTCTCTCTGATTGACTACTTTCCCCTCAGGCTTTCTGATTTTTTTCTTTCCAGATTTCTTCAGGGACCTCTTCTGGGTGGATCAGATGATAATCTGTTATGCCCTTGCATAGTTCTACCAAACACAGCACATTGGAATAACAAGATACAGATTCTTAGATACAGGTGTAGTTTAGCTGCAGTTGCCAATACCTGGCACAAAGTAATTGTACATGTTGATCTGAATTCAATCAGAATTAAGTATAAAAAATTACTCACTTGCAAATTCTATTTTGGAGGTATACACTTGAGAGATCTCAATGGCAGATAATTATTTTTAATATTTCTTACTCACCATATTAATTGGATCAACTGGTCCAATGCTGTTTACATAAACATCAGTTTCAATTACTGTGGGCCTCACTGCAAAATATCAACAAAAATAATGGTCAAAGATATGACTAGACATTGTTTTAAATAAATCTTAGTTTTAAAGAAATCTTAATAACTACTTACATCTTACCATTTCAACCATAAAACATATTTTATTATGAAATGTGAAAATGTAGCCATTATAAAAACAATCTTTACATTTTGCAAATCAGTCACAGATAATTATATAGAGATAAAGCACATTAGATAATGCAGAAAAATGACCTTGCAGACTGAAAGTTTCTGTTATTGTGGCATGTTTTTAGTCATACATGCTCAGTTATCATTTTCAAACTTCATCCATGTTTCCTATATGACGGAGTACTTCTCACTCATAATCACAATGCTGTGATTGACCAGGCAAGATGTACTTATTCTTTTAATACACACACAAGTCTGCCAGACTGAATATCTATTCAGTCTCAGTCTCCAGACCTTGGCATTTTTCAATCTGACAGAGCCCTCGGGCTACCAAACTTCAGTGAAAAACGTGAAGTATTTTGCAAAACAATGTCTATCAAATTTTAGGATAATATTTTTACCCCTTGCAATTAAAAATACACTTAATAAAACACATGACACTTACATAGTTTGTTTTTCCTCAAGCAAAAATTTTATTATATGGCATACATATTTAATAACACAGATTTAATTTTAGTATACAAAACTATGTTTCTAGATCTACACAATACTTGAAAATACAATTCCTTTGCTAGCCATCATTTAGATATCTTAAATAAAAGTAGGTCATATGTTTTATAGAAGGTTTTACAATGTAACATAGACTGATGCCTTCTGAGATGAGTTGCTTTAACTGTTTCTAATTTGTTTCTAACTAGCTATGAATTATAGCCAATAAATATAAAATTAAGCTAATTATAGTTAGATTAACAGAATGATTTTTATGAAAGTCAATGAAAAACAAGACAATAGATTTATTAGTTCCATTTGTAAGTCTGTTAATTACCACTTATAAGTGATTATAACTGATACAAACAATACACCATTCTTATATAATAAGATTTTTTTTTCAGTTAAACTGATAAATCAGCAAATGTCGAGTGCCTACTTTTATTTTACATACTCAAAGCTGAACATTGTCTACATTGAGAGAGAAATTGTTCCTGGGACAATTTTCTTTAGAGTATAAATGTTTTCTACATTTATGATGTCGAAGGTTATAGATATAAGTTAACCATCTTGGTTTCCTGATATCAACGTTTCTTAGCCAATTATAAGATAAACATATACGTTAGAAAAACATTAACTTTGGCATTTTGGCATGAGTTACATAGAATGAGAGACACTGAAGTATATTATGATGCGCATAGAGTAAGTGCACCCAGAATGAGACAAAAGAAGGATCACATCAGTAAGTTCAATACTGCTACTAATATAGATGATACTTAGTTAATAATTGTTAAATATGCATTTGAAAGCTGTGACGAATCTTTTTGAGTTATTCTGTTTACCATTGTGTAAACCTGACATGCTATTTGATCTGATCCCTGAATCTGCAGCACCAACCCACAAAGACGAATAAACCGGAAAGTAGACTAAAATATTTCGTATTAATTTTGAAATCACAACTGGTGACATGCTTTAAAATATAATTAAGAAAAAAACCCCAGAAATCTGTAATTGCTTCTTAATAATGACTCATTGTTGCTTTGATTCATACTATGAATAATACTTACGAGTAACATTACTTAAAATATTCACTTCTTGGAAATTGACTAAGTAATCTTTCTTAGTACTATCATTTTCTCAATCCAAAGTTTATTCAATTGCAAGATATGAGTGATGTTAAAAAGTTAAAATATTATATTTTAATTTAAAACTAGAAAAATAAAACTAACAGAGAATTGTCATTCCAGACTCTAAATAACATCTTGAAAGTAAGCACAGACTATGTTTAATTCATCAATACACATGGAGATTAAAGATCTCTTTTTTGCAATAGCATAACAATGCATGGGAAAACCGTGTACTGCCATGGCAAGTCACACACACACACAAACACACAAACACACACACACACACATATATGTATGTGAAGGCAGGTAGAGATGGCACTGGATTATTTTTGCAAGATTTCTTTCTGTGCTGTTATTCTAAGTATTTTGCTTTAAGTTGCTCCATAGGATATAAGTAGATATTCTCCCAGTGGGAGTCAGTATATAGAAAGAATAGAGGTTCAGGGCAATTTAAAGAACATCCAGAAAATAGAAACAGGTAGAAAAATTTAAAATTTTAATAAGAAAAAAGCAGTGTGATCAATGAAGTTTCCGCATTCAAATTCCAAGTAGCAAAGGCAATAATTAGGAGAGCCAAATATAGAGGTGGGTAATTGGTATATCAGTGAGAAAAGACAAACCATAATAGATTTTAAAAATATTTTCTTTTTAATTTATTTTAACCATGCTTTCTTGGACACACTATTCTAATTTAACTAAGATACCTTTAGCAGATTATGTAGATTTTTGGTCACTTTTGTATATTAAAACTAATTTAGGTCAATTAAAAACTCTAATCCTGTAGAGTTTTATAGGCTTTCATTATTATTATTATTATTATTATTATTATTATTATTATACTTTAAGTTCTAGGGTACATGTGCATAACGTGCAGGTTTGTTACATATGTATGCTTGTGCCATGTTGGTGTGCTGCACCCATTAACTTGTCATTTACATTAGGTGTACCTCCCAATGCAATCCCTCCCCCCTGCCCCCTCCCCATGATAGGCCCCGGTGTGTGATGTTCCCCTTCCCGAGTCCAAGTGATCTCACTGTTCAGTTCCCACCTATGAGTGAGAACATGTGGTGTTTGGTTTTGTGTTCTTGTGATAGTTTGCTAAGAATGATGGTTTCCAGCTGCATCCATGTCCTAGGCTTTCTTATTGTCACAGAATAGGCCTTAAAAAAGAGAATTAGTCCCACTTATTCAGATATTGTAGCTATCATACATAATTTTTTCCTTTATTTTATGTTATATAAATTTTACTTCAAATTTAAATATTTCATTCAACCGAGTATATTATTGTTCGAAAATGACATAGGTACAATTCAAGAAAGAAAGCAACCACCTAGTGTGAGCACTCTTACACAACTGATTGTTTTTGGACTATCTTCTGGTCCTTGCCCATATACAGATTTCTTTTTATCCAACTACTCAAATTTCTATGAATACTTTCTTTTATTGTGAAAGCTAGTGTTTTTTTTTTTTTTTTTTTTTTTTAAGAAAACAAAGAAAAAAAGAATGACTACTCCATAGGCAGAGCAGCCTCTATGAAGATTTTCTGAAAGTTTATTCAGGGAGTCAACTGTTTTTATCTGCAAATAATTGCTTCTCATAAATGTACCAACTGTTTCCTTCAACTGATACATTCATGAGAGATATGAGTGTATAATTTTTCTTCTAGTAATATCCCTGTCTGGTTTAGTTATCAGGATTTTGCTGGTTTAATAAAATGAGTTGAGTATCCTTTCTCTATTTCTTTGAAAGAATTTGTGTAAGACTTATAGTAGTTCTTTCTTCTATATTTTTTGAAATTCACTATTGAAGCAACAAAAATGTAATATTATTTCTGAACTGAATCATCCTTCTGTGAATATGTTATTAAGATAATTGGGAATTGGGGCCAAGTATTCACTGGTAGTAACATATCAATATTATCTTCCTGGTTTTGATTATTGTATCATGCTTATATAAGGTTGAAATAATATAAGTATATTCTCTGACCACAACGAAGTTAAAATAGAAGTTATTAACAAAAAATATATCTTTAAAAATCCCCAAATATTTAGATATTATGTAACATTACAAAATAATCCATGAATCAGGAAAAAGTCAGTAGGAAATCAATTATTCAAAAGTAAATAAAAATGAAAATAATGTTACAGGGTATAAAATTGAGAAAAATAAAATATTGATCTAGTGAACAGAAAGGCTATAGTTATTAAATGGTAGAGCTTATAAACATGTCCCAAGAAGGAAAACTCCAGGCCCATATCACATATAGACTTTGAAATAAGTGTGATTAACACATTCCAGTTTCCCTAGACTATACAGCAGAGGTCCTTGACCCAAAGATAGAGGCCAAGCTTGAGTTTAGATACTTCTGAGGCCTTAATTAACAAGGAAATGTCAAACACCACTTCACAACCTTCCCAGGTTACATGTAGATATATATGCATGAAAAGGTGCATAGGGATAAGTAGATTCTTAAGGCTGAGCAGTCTAATATTATAGCTAGTAGAAATATATGGCTGTTTAAATTTAAATAGAAATTAATTGCATTTAAATGAAATAAAAATATTTCGTAAGCACACTAATCACATTTCAAGTACAGAACAGCCTCTTGTGGTCAGAGATTACAAAAATGGGCAATGCAGAACAACATTTCTATCATTTCAGTAAGTTTTACTGAACAACGTTCACCAGTGGTTCTCAATGGGAACACCATGTCTCCTGTAAATTATTTTGAAAATTTCTGGGCAGCTGTTTGTGTTCGTCACAAAAATTGGGATTGTTAGTAATAGTGTTTAGTGGATGAAGTCCTAGAACTTCATAAAACAGTCATATGCGATGAAAAATTGTCCCACATTTAACAAGATTTTGCATATCCTGTCTAGCATTCTTGTAGGTAAAACAGTATAAAACAGTATGCCTTATAGTCCGAACCTAGAAGATAAGTTTTTTTACATGTAACCACAAAGTATTTTTGTGTTTGCCAGGAATTCCTGAAAAATAAAACACAGGAAGATGGTATTTATTTTGTTCTGAATTTTACAAAACGTTGTACACCATTTTACCTAGCCATATCACCAACTACAATGTTGCTCATAGTACTGGAGTCACTGATAAGACACACTTATATCTCTTGATTTATGTGGGCTTTCCAATATACAGTCATTCTTTGTATAAATGCAAGCATCTGGCAGCTTCATAATTTCCTTCAGTGTAGTTAAACCTGAGCATTTTCATATAGAATGTCAAATATTTCATTATAAATTACTTTTTGCACCTACAATACAGGTGTCATACAGTGTATATCCCACTACAAAATACACACAAACAAACCCCATATATCTATATTTAAATGGCATATATATATATATATGTGTGTGTGTGTGTGTGTGTGTGTGTGTGTGTGTGTGTGTGTGTGTACTCCCTAGGATGTCTTCTCAGGAAAATTGAAAACTGGCTTCTCATTCTCTACTTAAATATATGTTTAGGCAGCAGACTTGGCAACCTGCTCTTGCTCCCATACCTGATCGGGGAAAAGGAAAACTAGAAGTGATAGGATTTAAAGAAGAATAAGCAGAGGAAGAGCTGCACACCTACTCTTCAGCACTTTTAGGATATTTTGTTTTCTTGTGGGTATAAAGCACGCCAAAAGAAAATAACTTGGTTAGCAGCATCTCACAGGTTTTTTGACCTCAAGAGAGTTGTGCATCAGCAGCACATATCTTCCGACTAGATTGCTGCTGAAAGGAGTTAAGGCAGGTGGAAGATACAGATAAGCATCCAGATTTCCTAAGCCAGGGAATTGAGCCATATAAAATGCCTATGAAAAACAACAAAAATTATTTATACTTCCTAACCATAAAAGTCATTATTTATACATCTAGCCCTTAACTTACACCTAAGGCCAGTTGGTATTATCCCAAAAAGAAGTAACAAGTAACAAGACTAAGGTTGCAACTATGCCCAGTTAAAACACATAGACTAGCCTTCTTTATATCTCCCCCATGTCCCCATCACTAGAAACACAGAAGAGATAAAGAGATGGAATAAAACAACAGGCCACACTACTCCCTTTCTTACCATCCTCCGACTCCCACAGTGTCACCCTAGTGGGGCTTATACTCCCTGTGTCTCAGGAGAGGATGTCTTTTAATCTGGATATTAAGTTTTTATATTAGGTTGAACTATTTAAATAACTGAAACTGTTTGGAAAGTCATAGAATCTACCTGAAAAGTTGTTAAGAAGTAGGAAAATAGACTAGGCATGGTGGCTTATGCCAGTAATCACAGCACTCTGGGAGGCTGGGGCAGACAGATTGCTTGAGCTCAGTAGTTTGATACCAGTCTGGGCAACATGGTGAAACCCCGTCTCTACAAAAGATACAAAAATTAGTTGTGCGGGCTGTGGCATGTTTCTAGTCCCAGTTACTCCGCAGGCTGAGGTGGGGGGATTAGCTAAGCTGAGCCCCAGGAGGTTGAAGCTGCACAGTCAGCTGTGATCATGCCACTGCATGATATTCATCATATGATATTCATCATCATTTATGATATTCATCATAAAGCAATAGAAGCTTAATTGGATGAATAAAACCTTTTAATGTTAATTCTCCATTAAGTTCAGAAAACCTCAATAAGTGGGTTATATAAGTTTTCATGGCAACACCAAAGACAAAGGGTACTAAAACATATTTTGGACAGAAAGCTATACATACAAAAATTATTTCAACATTAAGTCACCTATGATGTATATACAGTCAGATGCACAGAAAAAAACACCACTATGCATGATACAGTTATCAAGGTATTCAGGACATATTTAACCTAATGTATTAAACACAGTGATGCTATCCCAAGTGGATATAAAATTTGAACATTTGTAGCTTGATCTGAAATAAATGTACTTAAACTGCAAAACTCATGGATCAGGGCAACTATCAAAATACCTCACATGGACTAAAAAAGACTATATATAATAGATTCTATTCTACAAATACTTGGTAAATATTAAGAGAACCTGGTTTATATTTTAAGCATTGATTTAGCAATTAAGAATACAGTGATTTATAGTTTTAGGGAACTTACATTAGAGAAAACAGACACAAAATAATAATAGTAGAGTGTAAGGAGTAAAACAGAAATACAGATTTCTGATGTTTCCTTTGTTGTTTAATTGATATCAAAATATCCACCACCATAAAGACAACTATAAAATGTATTTTTTTAAAAAAACACACAGATAGTGAAGAAAGCAGAGCAAACCAGATAGCTAGAATTTGATGGAACAGTTTCCTGAAAATAATGAAAATGAGGTGAGTTCTACATTATTCTTTGGCCACTTTTTCCCCTTGATATATTTGCTGTTTGACAGCACAGCAATATTGACTGAACAGAACAGAGCAGCTTAGAACTTTTAGCTCTTTTATTTGGCTGGAGAGACAAAACTTGAAATTAAGGACTGTCAAGACAGCTAGGACTTCCCTGGAATACACACACACACACACACACACACACACACAGAATTTAATCGGACATTCTACATGTGATTTCTCCTCAAGGCATTTTTTGTTTCCTAAATTGTACATATGTGATGTTGACAAACCAAATATAAGCAGCTCCTAAGCATCTAAAACAACATGAAGAGAGTTGAGCTATTTTAGGGATGTCTAGCCAACCAAGAAGAGAGGATCCTGGAACAAACCTCAGGCTGTCAGTCCATATATCTCAAATGGTTGGGTCTTAGGCAAAATAAAAGTTTTACCAAGGAAATTATGCTAGTTCTGACCAAATGACAGTGATTTTCTTTACTCAGTCTCACTATCGAAACAACATTAAGTCCTCTCTGGAAGATAATAATATCATGTAGAATCTCCATTATTTTTCACATACCCTACTTGCATTCAACATGAAATTAAGACACATTCCATGAAATACAACCACATAACCTTAAACAGAGAGATACAATGGAAAATAAAATTTTATAAAGTTATTCAAGTTATCAAGACATTGTAATGATCAAAGATTTTAAAATAACTTTAGTTAATATATATATATATAAGAAAATAAATGAAAGGGTTGCAAATATTATAGAATACCTGAAAATGATTTAAAAATTGGGTGTAAATACTACAAATGAGAAACACTGAATGGGAAATGAGGTCTGTAATAAAGAGCAGATTGAAACACAAATAGAGTAGAGAGAAAACTATAGAAGAGCGTATGAGATGTAATGACATGGCAGAGGTCAAACATACCCGCAGTGGAGTTGCAGAGAAATTGAGACAGAAGAAAAATGTCTGACGAAATAAGGCCGAGAATTTCAAAAGCAGCTATGTTTCAACCCACAGAATAAAGAGGCCCTGTAAACTCCTCAATATAAATATGGAACAAAACAAATCTAGGGACACTGAAATAAAACGGTAGAAAATCAAAGACTAAGAAAATGTTGCAGTTATCCAGAGATAAAATACATTTTATCTTCAAAATATCAAGATTAATGTTGAAATGTGACTTCCCAACAGAAATAGTAAAAGTCAGGAGAAAACTGAGTGATATTTATGAAGTTTGGAAGGCAAATAACAGGGTTTCCATATCCATCAGAAATACTCAAAATGAAGGCAATACAAAATAATTTTCATATAAAACTGAAATATTCCATTTCGAGAGACTCGCACCAAAAGAAATACTGCAGAGAATATATTTATAAGTGGAAATAAGGTATTTAAGAAAGGAATTAACACCAGAAAGGATAATTTATTGGTATAAGTTAATTGCTTTTAAACACCTAAAAACAATAATAATCATGTCTTTTGGTATTTCAGATAAATATAGAATAAAATATATGGACATAATAGCAAAATGACTCTGTAGTTTATGGAAAAAGGTTTGAAATTTATTTGAATTATGATAATTACTGATTTCTGATTAAATGTAATAAAGTGCATATTTTACTGACTAAAATTTATAAATGAATATGTATACAATGCAACGATAGAAGGATAAAATCAAACTACAAATATTTAATCAATTCAAAAAAGGGAAGAATAGAGAAAAATATAAGCAGTAGAGAACGAATTAAGTAGATTAACAAAACAGAAAACAATAGAAAGGTAGTAGATTTAACACAAAATATTCAATTTTTTAGCTTAAACATATCTACATTAACCACTCTATTTAAAAGAAAGTAATTGTCGACTTGATAACTAGGAAACAGAAGCAATATACATATTTCCTAAAAGAAATTACTTAATGAAGGACACAAAAATACTGAAAACTAAAATATGAAAAAAGATTAAAAAGTCAAATTGGCCAGGAGTGGTGGTTCATGCCTGTAATCCCAGCTCTTTGGGAAGCCGAGGCCGGTGGGTCACCGGAGGTCAGGAGGTCGAGACCAGCCTGACCAACATGGAGAAACCACGTCTCTACTAAAAATACAAAATCAGCTGGGCATGGTGGTGGATGTCTATAATTCCAGCTACTCAGGAGGCTGGCACAGGAGAATTGCTTGAACCCGGAAGGAGGAGGTTGCGGTGAGCCAAGATTGCACCATTACACTCCAGCCTGGGCAACAAGAGCAAAACTCCATCTTAAAAACAAAAAAAAAAAGTCAAATCATAACTCAAAGAAAACAAATGTAGATATATAATATCAACCAAATTAAATGTTACAGCAAAATGTACTCTACAGACCAGAATGATTGTTTCCTAATGATAAAACTGTTATTTAACAGAAGGTGTAACCATCCCAAAGAAAATGTGGTATATGTATGCAATTGAGTACTCTTCAGCCACAAAAAAAGTATAAGAGTCTGTCATTTGCAACAACATGGATAGAACTGGATGACATTACGTTAAGTGAAATAAGCCAGGCACAGAAAAACAAACATCACATGTTCTCACTCATTCGTAGGGGTTAAACATCAAGACAATTGACCTCATAGAGTTAGAATAGAATGATGGTTACCAGAGAGTAGTGAGGTGGGGTAGTGGGGATGGTTAATGGGTATAAAAATATAGTCAAATAGAATAAATAAGATCTATTATTTGATAGCATAGCAGGATAACTACAGTCAATAACAATATATCATACATTTAAAAATAACCAAAAGATTATAACTGGAATGTTCGTAACAAAAAGAAATTATAAACACTGACATGAATACCTCATTTATCCTGTTGTCATTATTACACATTGTATGTGTATACAAAAATACCTCATGTGTCCCATAAATATAAACATCCACTATGTATCCATAAAAATAAAAGTTAAACTTCTTTTATAAAAGGAGACATAACAGTCCTAAATTTGTGTGTACCTAAAACAATTTCAATGTGTATAAAGCAAAATCTTACTGGACTAAAAAAATTTTTAAAAGCTAACTCAACCATTGTAGTCAGAGATTTTTGACACAATTCTTTCAGTAGATGTATAGATTATTTGAGCAACAAGAATTACAAATCTGACTTAAGTATGTTTTCAGACCCAGATTAAATTAATGTAGAAACCAATAACAAAAATATACATAGAACAGAGGCTAATTTTTGAAATTAAACAGTATTCACTAACTACTGCATGTGACAAAGTAGAAATTACAAAGAAATAAATTGTAAAAGTCTAAAGCAGTACATGAGAAAATTTACATAAATTCCCTGTGTCTTCATCTCCCAATATTTCCTTCAAAAATTTATATATAAAAAAAAAAACGGAAAAATAGAAGTAAACAAAAATTAAATCTTCAGCGTAACTTGAAGATAAAAAATGTCCACGCTTCAAAATAAGTATAAAAGTCAAACAAGCAAACAAATAAAACCCCAAATACCAAATCATGGAAATAAATCTTTCAAACATTGTCTCACCTCTACTCTAAGGCAACAGTTTATGGTGGGCACAGCAGCCTGAAATAGGCTCTGTATAAGACAGAAGGGAGTCAATGATGGGCCTAAGGTAGATCCCAAAGTCCACTGAAGAAAGTAAGTGTACCATTAATATGAAAGTATTTAAATGTATTGGAGACCAGTACAAGAACTAAGAGGAAAAGTATCTACAAGTATGTGTGATATAAAAGAGTGCTATTCAAAATAGGTTGTTTCTGGGCCAAGAAAAATGTCAAAAACAAAAACAGAAGTGAGCTTAGGAAATTGTATAGTGACAAGGAAAAGTCAAGGGGAGTACCTCATGCTTCTACAAGGAAAAGAAGAATCAATGAATTGGAGGTAATAGAATTTCTGCCCCACCACAATCAAATCCACAGTCTGAACTTTGCTAACATTACATTAAAATACATCAATAAGATAAGATCTTGTAGAACACTCACAAACCACAAAATTAAAAGAACAAAATAGTTATTGCAGAAATAAGATATCAAGATCTAATATGAATCAACTGTGGAAAATTTCCACACAAAATAATAAGCAGAAGAAACTGTAAGAAAATACTCCTCACAGTTAAGTATATTCAAATCAAAATTTAGGATTAAGAAAAAATCACCTTGAATAAAATAATTCAGAAACTAAGCAAGATAAATACATTTCTCACCCACACATACATACACAAAAAGGAAAAAATAAAGAATTGGTTGAACTTCAAAAAAAATAGAAGAAAAAGACAAAATTATGATGGTCACCAATGAATCAACTAAAACAGCTTAATAATAGGCAGGGAAAAAATGAAGAGAATACAAATGACATAAAGAGAAGTCAGAAAGTCACAGAGAATATTGTGCAGATACAAGGCAAGCAAAGTGTGACTGACACACCTATAGTGGGAATTCATGAAGAAGAAAACCAAAACAATGTAACAGAACAAGTATTAAACTTTATATTCCTAAATAAATACATACATACATAAGTAAATGCCTTTTCCCAAGGTTGAAAAAAAACCTGAAATTACATTTTGAAAAAATTTAACAGTGTCTAGAAAAATGGTTACCCAAATTGAACAACTCTGAAATATATACTAAGAAAATACTTCATTTGAAAGCTTTCTTAAAAAATCCTAAAGGCTTGCGGGAGCAAAAAAAAAAAAAGATTAAGTAAATTACAAGGACTGAATAACAGACTGGCGTTAGACTTTTCTAAAATAACACACAAAGCAAGTTACCAGTGTGATTAGGCTATGAAAGTGAAAAGTCAGTGGAAGAAAACATCAATTGAGGATTTTCTATGTAGCCACTAAGTCCTTCAAGTTTCAAATCAATAGAAAAATAATTTTTACATATAACAACTTCCTGAAAAATCTACTAAATAAAGAGATGACTAAAATAACTTTAGCAAAATAGACCAATGATAAGAATTTTTTTTTATCATTATTTAACTTTGATTTTAGGTTTGGGGTTACACATGAAGGTGTGTTACGCAGACAAATTCATGTCACAGGGGTTTGTTGTAAAGATTATTCTATCACGCAGGTATGAAATCCATTACCCAATAGTTATCTTTTCTGCTCCTCCCCTTCTTCCCACCCTCCACCCAGTGTCTGCTATTCCCTTTTTAGTGTTCATGAATTCCCATCATTTAGCTCCCACTTATAAGTGACAATGGGTGGTATTTGGTTTTGTGTTCTTGTGTTAGCTTCCTAAAGATTATAGCCTCCAGCATACATTGATAGAGCCTAAAGACTAAAACAAAGATTGGGAAAATGCTGTTAAACAAATTTACAAATAGTACATATTGTGACACAGCAAAAAATATGTAATTAAAAATAATAAAGCAAAGGAGAAGGAAAAAAGAAAATAGAAAAAGATCATTAATTGTTGTATGGACAGTATGTGGGAGTTAAATAATATCAATAACAACTGAGAATCCTGAGTAAAGAGCTAATAAATGAAAGACTAAGGCTATTAAAAGTACGAAGGTGAAACTAGAACAAAAACATGAAACTTCCAAAATACTAAAATAAAACAAACATTAATTAAATGCAAGAAATTCACTGCCCATATAGGTACATAGCAAATACTACTAATATATGATGCCGGGGTTGAGCACAAAATTCTCCCTTTTGTTTCTTTTCCCTGTCACTGTTCAGTTTCTTAAACACATTTCTCTCTAGCTTTCTGACATTTTTATATACCCAGGAAAAAAACCTGTTCTGAAGACTGTGTTTTCACATCATACATACTTGTAGATGTGTAGGGAAAGAAAGAACCCTAGCAAAATAAGAAGAGAATATAACCAAAAAAAAAAAAAAAAAAAAAAAAAAAAA